>NC_064858.1:64968158-65568158 GCF_024139225.1 Suncus etruscus | reverse complement strand
CTACCAAGGATATTTGTCCACTAGAAATCCAGTTTCCTATGTATACTGGACGTGTGTGTCTGTGTGTGTGTGTGTGTGTGTGTGTGTGTGTGTGTGTGTGTGTGTGTGAAGGGAAGAGGGTTACAGTCATGTACAAGATCGTGCCCATATGCCATCTTGTTGCTCTCCAACTTAAATTTATTTTTCTTTCATTTAAAAATTTAAATTAAAGTTAGTATTAATTTATTATTTGTGAGTGCATTAGATATATAATGACACCTAATACTTTTTAATTTTTGCCTTTTTATAAATGATTCCTTCATCATATTAAAATTACTAATTTCCACAAATAAATTTTTATCATCACAAATTTAATCTTGTGAAGAATGTTTTCTATCTTCCCACTAACTTCAATATTTCAACTAAATCCTCATATCAAGACAAATAACTTTTATTAACACAATTTGGGTCAGAACTCATGTTCAGAAATACTTTTTGTGCTCATTTAGTGAACAGAACCTGTAAAAATTTCCCCAATGCTAACTCCCATTGGCAGTTAAATGATGATTTGTTTATTTCAGAATTTGCAATAAAATTTAGAAATTTCACAATGTAGGGGCGAGTTATGACGCAGCTGCAAAGCACCTGTTTTGTGCACGCTAGACTAAGATGGACTGCAGTTCGATCCCCCAGCGTCCTATATGGTCCCCCAAGCCAGGAGTAATTTCTGAGAGCATTGCCAGGAATAACCCCTGAGCATCACCAGGTGTGGCTGAACCCCCCCCAAAAAAATTCACAATGTAAAATGATGTTAGGTATTTATGAGTAAGTTGCCAGTCAGGAACAATGGACAGAAATAAAAGCAAAGGATTCCCATTAATAAACATTTAGACATCTTACTAGAATAAAATAAATACTGAAGTGTTGAAAATGATAAATTACAAAATAGATAAAGGGAGAAAAGAGGCTGAAATAATGCAGAATTGAACATTATAGAATTTCTGACTGGAAAAATTGAGCAAAATAATAGATCTTGTATAAGAAAACATAACCCTTTTGTATGTAAAATCAGCAAATAACTGTAATTATATTTTTAAAATTCTTTCACTCATTGCTCACTGATCTTAGAAAACTATTTATACACAATGCTTAATTAAAAACTCTTATTGACTGCTAGTGGGAATGCCTTTCTTGAGAACAATTTGAATAATCCTCAAAAAACTGGACATTGAGCTCCCTTATAATCCAGTATATCCTAGGGATATGCCCTAAGACCACAAAAACACAATACATAATTCTCTTTGTATTCCTATGTTCATAGAAATACTATTTACAATAGCAGAATCTGGAAACAACACAGGTGCCTGACAAAAGATGAGTATTTAAAGAAACAATGGTACATCTAAACAATGGAATACCTCAGCCATTGGGAAAAATGAAGTCATGTAGTTTGCTTATACATTGATGGAGATCATGCTGTGTGAAATGATTCATAGGAAGAGAGATAGACATAGAATAAAAGCACTCATTTGTAGTATATACATATTTTCCGGCATATAAGAAATGAAAAAAAGTCAACCGAAAATCAGGGGTCATCTTATACTACGCCGAGTATATCCCGAAAAACATTTGGATATCCCACTAAATGAAAATCATCTGGATATTGCCATGAAACTAATTTTTCAACTCTATCCTGCACCAATCACTGCAAGGCTGCATGGACCACCTCTCTAACTCAGCCAATCCGAGCAGGCTTTTTATGCATGTAAATTATACAATGTCCTGTACCCGAATCTATACTGTAAAAAGCCTGCTCAGATTGGCCAGACTCAGAGAGGAAGTCTATTACAGTATAACCTTTGAACCTTGCTTGTTGTGATTGGCTCACTGTGGTACATACATTTGCAGCACAGGAACGTTCTGTCTTATACAGCAAATATAGGCCTAAACCTATGTTTTAACTGTAAAATTAGGGGGTCGTCTTATAAACCTGGTTATCTTATACTCCGGAAAATACGGTAAGATAAAAAAGGCAGTATTGTAATAATATCCAGATACAATAGTGATGAGGGACAAAAAGATTAGTTCATGGTAGGAAGCTTGCTATAAATATCAGTGAGTATAATTGGAGTAGGTAAAGGTCCACTATGACAATGTTAGCTGAAACTTATCACTCTTAAAAAACTGGGTGCTAAAAGGGAATAAGGTGAAAGGCATGGTAATCTTTAATTAACAATAGTGCAAACCACAGTGCTAAAAGAAAAGAGAAAGAGACCAGGACAGCAAGTGAGTGAGAGAGTAAGTGAGAAAAGAAAAATTACCTGTCCTAGAGACAGGTGGGGAAGTGGATGGGAGGTTATTCAGGGACATTGTTGTTGGGAAAATTGTACTGTTGAAGGGTGGTGTACATTCTGTGACTAAAACTCAAGTATGAACAATTTTGTAACCATGATGTTTAAGTAAATAATTTATTTTAAAAAGAAACCTAATCATAGTTGTGAAAATTAAAAATGTTGAAATATTTTGCTTCCTAGAAAACACTAAGTGCTAAGCTTATTGGTATTCAAAAACCTCTCTCTAATAACAGTAATAAGTTCATACTAGTAAAAACCTTTCTGATTTGAATTTTTATTGCAAATTATTTTTCTGTTTACCATGAAATATTAAATAAGTTAATCTAAATGTCCACTTTTGCACTGGATGTTCATTGTGAAACCCAAGTATCCATCTAAGCTACTATTGATAACTAACTCCTGGCTTTCATGGGTGTTCATCATTAGTCACAGGGTTTGAATGTCGAGGTTGGGACAAGTTCAATCTAAAACACATTTCAGCAACATTTAGTGCAAGTAAATGTGAAGACAGCAGAGCACACAGTATAATATGGAACATTTCACAAAGGGATTTCTTTCTCCATTTCTGTCTTTTTGTTTTGTTTTCGTTTTTTGGGCCACACCCGGTGACCCCCACACCAGGGGTTACTCCTGGCTATGCGCTCAAAAATTGCCTGTGGCATCTGCCTTGCCTGTGCTAGCATAGGACAAACCATATTGATCCTTGGAGTCCCATATGGTCCCTCAAGCCAGGATCAATTTCTGAGAGCATAGCCAGGAGTAACCCCTGAGCATCACCAGGTGTAGCCCAAAAACCATTAAAAAGTTGCCCCTGGTTTTGGGGTACCATATGGGATGCTGGAGGTCAAATCTAGGTTTGTCCTAGGTTCCAAGGTCAGCTGCCTGCAAGGCAAACTCCCTACTGCTGTGCTACTATCGTTCTGGCTTCCATTTCTGGTTTTTTAAATGAACATATATAAAATTCAATAAAGAACCAATCTATGCTGAAGGAAAGAGCTAATAACTAGTACTACATCCATATGTGCAAAGGCTTACTAGCACTCACACTTTTGAAATCATGAGGAAAGGGAAGATTTTTAAATCTTTTTGGAAAAATCTCTCATGAAACAATTCATTTACAGTGTGTCTATCAATATATTAACTGCATTGCTTTATTTCCTAGTTGAATAATTTAAAAAATCATGAGTCCAATTAATCCTTGTGAAACACATATAAATGACAAAAAAATCATTCCACAGAATTCAACATAAACTAAAATAAAACATACAAATAAATAAAGATACAACTAAATAAAAGCAACTGCTATGATTATTTTTAAGTTAAGATACAATTTTCACGTTAATTAGGTTTAACCATTCTTAAATGACTAGTACCTAATACTGGAATTAATAACATAATTTTTTCTTGTTACAAAGCAATGTTGATATTATCCCATGAGACTTTTTAAAAAATTCCAAAAATGTTCATCCTGGCTTCTCTAATATTGTAGTTTCATAAGTAGGAGTATTTCTTTGAATGAAAGAATATTCATGTTTTATAAAATACATTATTATTTATTTTAATGAATTAACATTGAAAATGAGTCATGAAGAATATTAATAAAAAAGTAATTGTAAATTTATATAAAAACAATAAAAGGCTGTAATGTTTGAAATTTTCCTTATATTATGAAGCAAATACAATACTTTGCAATACAAAATTTCTGAAAGAAACAATTACCTTGAGGCCCGATATGTGGTAATTTGGTAGAGCACAAACTTCACATATATGATAGACTAGTTTTAATTCAAAGACAATTCATTACAAATATTACAACTATATTTATCATTTCATCACCATCTGAGGAATTTTTAAATGATATGCTACAATATACACCAAGTGAACTCAGCTAAATTATTCCTATAGCTATTAAAACTTGGTAGCAACAGACTTAGACCATATAATATAAATATTTAAGGCATAAAGTAACGTAAATAATATCAGACACTTTAAAATCAAATCAGAATAGTTTCTTTTACTAAAACTTTAAAAGTCCATTCCTCTAAATAAGATAACCAATAATTCTAGCAAAATAAAGGATTCCAGGAAACTGACATGGGCTCCAATCTCATAAACATGAAAGCAATATAGATATGAGTTTCCAATACAGATATATTTTTCATTCAAATATGCATTTATAATTATAACTAAACATTGTTGTTTTAATTTTTGTTAGCATTTTGGGGCCACACCTAGAAATACTCAGAGGTTGCTCCTCGATCCATACTCAGGAATAATACCTGTGCTTCTGAGTCCATATGAAATGTTGGGGATCAAACTGGGTCTGTCACATGTAAAATAAGGGCCTCATCACTGTACTGTCTCTTCAACCCATTTTAATTTTATAAAATAATTCGAGAAAGCCATAGGAATATAAAAAGAAGATATATATGGAGAGATATAGAGGTGCTATGATTTTGCATAGAGCCAAGTTCAAATCAATCCCCAGCACTACATATGTAACCAGCATATGTGATCAATGAGCATAGCCAGGAGTAAATACAGCAAATTAAAAATATTGTCCCAATATACCTCCTAAGAAAATTGAATATTACATACATTTTTAAAAGTGTGATTTTCAGGCCATACCCAGAAACTCTCAGGGAATTCTCCTGGCTCTGCACTCAGGGATCACTCTTGATGGTTCTCATGGAACATATGCGGTACAAGAGATGGAACCTGGGTCAGCTACTTGCAAAACAAGTGTCCTACCCATTGCCGCTGAAAATCTCTCTGCCCCAGAACTCAGTTTTTTCTATAATATTATGTGATTTAAATGATTTGTTGGGGGCTATCATCCTTAGATCGGTTGTATGCATGACAAGTGCCCTACTCACTCTAGTCTTTCTTTATTCCTGGACTTTTTAGTACTTTACACAAATATTATTTTTTTCTATTATCTGATAATATAACTTGCATCTTGATGATAGTAGAAGGCTGACTGTTTTTATTTGTTTGGTGTTTGGTGACACACCCTACTAGTTTCAGAGCTCACTTCTGGCTTTGCTCTCAAGGATCACTCCTGGCAGGCTCTATAAACCTATGGGGTGCTGCAATAAAAACTACATATTTAGGGGTAGGGTATTTGCCTTGTACGCAGTCAACCCAGGATGGATGGTGGTTTGAATCCAGGCATCCCATATGGTCCCCCAAATCCACCAGGAGTGATTTCTGAGCGCAGAGCAGGAGTAACCCCTGACTGCAGCCAGGTGTGACCCCCCCAAAAAAACAAAACAAACAAATAAAAAAATAAAAAAACCTACACTGCCCACCAAAAAAATTTATCTAAATTTAGTCTAGATAATCTTTACTCTGCCTCAGAGGAAGACTGTTCACAGATATTTTTGTGTCCTAAACTACCATTTTAAATCTTTATGAAAAATTCTTCCAACTGCCAGTCTCACCATGTTCTTAAAATTATAATTACACACAACCGTTAGTAGCTGTTCATTTTTAATGTTCTAACATTTGTGTTCTAATTCAAATCACCATCTGTTATTATTCTTGTTTTACCACTGAAGAAGTCAAGTTGATTAAATAATGAAAGATTCATTTTAGATGATGTTTAAATCAGATGTTGCCATTCATATGCAGTATTATACTTCCGTATCCAAAATACTCAGTTAAAATACTTCTTTTCATTTATACTTAATATTAATTCTCCTACAATTATAGTTATCATTTTGTTACAAAATATCTGTTCTTTTGCTGTGAGGGGAGGAACTAGGGATTGAAGAAGAGGACTGGAAATATTGATTTCTTTGGTAGTGATCCAGTTCAGTGGCTTTGTGCAGGATACTATAATTGCTCACAATATTATAGCCCTTCTACCTAAATTATAGTCAGACATTTTTAATTGCAAAGAATCTTTCTGGTTCTCTATTTCATGCGACACCAAATGCACTTATAATTAAAGCAATAAAGAGGGGTTTATAAGATATTTTTATGAATTTTGCTATTTTAATTTATTTGTGTTAAATCTAATAGCTAAGTTTACTTCAGGTTTTACTTTTAAAATAATTTTGGGAAGTACATTATCTAATAGCAATATTAATTAATTTAAGGCATAATACATAACATTGATATGTCTTTATCATATTCATAGTTTAGCATATTATTATTCTTCATGAAACATTCTCTGAAAAAATAATCATAAAAATTTTAATCAATTAATTATAAGCCAGAGAATAAAATGCAGATCTAAATTCTTACTAGTTTAAAAATAAAACATTAAAAACAGAAAAGGGATGTTTTATTCTTCAAATTAATTCAAAATAATTAATACTGAAAATTACGAAACAGCTATATCATTGGCAATAATGATATATATATAATTGGCAATACAACAATCTATATAATCCAGATCTATGATAGAAGCTAAAAGTAGTAGATGAAGCTAAGAAGGTGTAAATGTTTTTAAAAAGTATAAAGTTAGGGGCTGTAGAGGTGGCGTTAGAGGTAAGGTGTCTGCCTTGCAAGCACTAGCCAAGAAAGGACTGCAGTTTCATCCCCTAGCGGTGTCGCATATGGTCCCCCCAAGCCAGGGGCAATTTCTGATCCCTTAGCCAGGAGTAACCCCTGAGCATCAAATGGGTGTGGTCCCCGCAAAACAAAAGTATAAAGCTAAAATATAACAGTTAGCATATTGCTTATTTCTGAAGGTGATACAGGCAAGCAAGACTTCATAAAATTTTTTTCCTATAGGTATAGACTTCTTCATGGTTTAGATCATGTTCCCATGAACAGTTATTTGATATTCTTTATGGTTTAATATATGATTTACATAAAAATAAAACTGCAGAAATTTGATTTAAGAAACAATACAAATTAAAATTCTATAATTCCTCACAAATTTTTAACTAATGAAATTAAAAATATTTTTGAGTTAAGTTAATGTTAAAAAGTACTTACTAGATTTATAGATAAGGAAATGAATTCTCCACAAATCTGAAGCAAATTTTTCTCTTATGCTTTGTAATGTTTAATGTTAAATTTATGTGAAACTAGAAATAGTAGTTTGGCTTATTATCTACCCTATATATTAAAAATTACTACCAAGTAGAGAGACTTGGTATAGCATATTCAGACTAAGCAGGTACTCTAGAAAAGGGAACATAAATTATAGGAACACAATAAAGTCATAAGAAAGATAACACAAGAAATACAATAATATAGTTTCACTTTTGTTTCACTCCAATAGTTTTTTATCCAGGCTAACCACAATCTTAGGAAGTTTATACTCTCTTCTGGTTTGTTTTCAAAGTCTAAGTTAAATATTTCAATCTTTAGTGGAGGAGGTAATATAGATGAAAGGAAGGTAAATAACTAAATACATCTCTAAATCTCTTAACCTACTTAATTTGTCTATTGTGGAACTTTTGTTTTGCTTCTTTTTGTGTTTTTTGTTTGTTTGTTTTGGTCTAGTATCTGCTTCCATTAACATTATACTAATTAGATTAAAGGGATTAAATACAACAGAACAGGAGAAGTAAACTTAAATTGTTCTCTGGTATTTTAGAAAAATTTTCCCACTGTTGTTTTAACTAGCATTTTTATTTGACAGATTTATTTATCCTACTGACATATTCTGTCATTTCGAATCTTTCTTCATAAATCTTATACTTGCAATGCTATGCTACATAAATGGGTGTAAGCTTTTCCCAGTATACGCATCTTGTACTTGATCATTTTTTCACTCCTTTGTAATATCTAAAACAAAAAAGATATTAAAACATTTGTTTTGTTTTGTGTCACACCCAGCAGCACTCAGGGGTTAATCCTGGCTCTAAGCTCAGAAATCGCTCCTAGCAGGCTCAGGCGACCATATGGTATACCGGGATTCGAACCACCGTCCTTTGCATGCAAGGCAAATTCCTTACCTCCATGCTATTCCTCCGGCCCCATATTAAAACTTTTTAATATAAAACAGGAAAACTTTTTTTAATATCACCTTCTCAATATTTCATCATTATCCCTTTGCATTTTATAAAATAATTACATCACATTAGAAAGTTACTTCTCTTGGTTTGTTGTTTTATTGGCTTTTTTGTAATTTATTGTTTTGGTTATTATTGAAAAGTCCAGTTTCATCATAGGTGAGGCATTAAAATATATCCAAGAAATAAATAAATAAACAATCAAAAAATAATGTCTCTCTTCCAATAGTTGAGGAATTACTGTTTTTTAATCTCTCAGTTTGAGATCCTGGAGCACCTTCAAATACCTTCACATTCTAGAGTACTGATAAATTCCATAATACAGCAGGATCATGGCAAAATTGGTGAGAAAGTATCCCATATGGTCCCCTGAGCCAAGAGTGATTTCTGAGTGCATAGACAGGAGTAACCACTGAATGTCACTGACTGTGGCCCAAAAACCAAAAATCAATTTTTTGTGTGTCTACTAAGGCTTAGAGGAGGTTTTGAAACTGGGAAAATGGTGGAGGAAAGATCATAATTCCTATCATGTTTTTAATATTTTTATTTAAATACCTTGATTACAAACATGATTGTGATTAGGTTTCATTCATGTAAAGACCATCCCCCTTCACCAGTGCAACATTCCTACCACCAATGTTCCAAATCTCCCTCCACCCACCCACCCACACCTGTACTGTAGACAGGCTTTCCAGTTCCATCATTCATTCAAATGGTTATGATAGTTCTCAGTGTAGTTATTTCTCTAAGTGCACTCACCACTCTTTTTGGTGAGCTTAGTAAAGTAAGCTAAAAATTCCAATAAATATAGGTGTGAGGAAAAGATTTTTGTATTTTATTTTTGTGTTCCTAGGTTATATGCCTAAGAATGGTATAGCTAGATCTAATGGGAGCTCAATATGGAGGAATCTCCATATCGATTTCCATAAAGGTTGGACTAGAACGCATTCCCACCAGCAGTGGATAAGAGTTTCTTTCTCTCCACATCTCTCCACATCCCCACCAACATAGATTATTCTCATTCGTTGTGATGTGTGCCAATCTCTGTGGTGTGAGATGGTATCTCATAGTTGTTTTGATTTGCATCTCCCTGATGATTAGTGATGAGGAGAATTTTTTCATGTGCCATTTGGCCACTTGTATTTCTTTTTTATTAAAGTGTCTGTTTATTTCTTCTCCCCATTTTGATGGGATTAGATGTTTTTTTTCATGATCATATCAATAGACACAGATAAAGCATTTGATAAGATCCAACAACCATTCTTGATTAAACTCTCAGCAAAACTGAAATGAAAGGAACCTTTCTCAATACAGTTAAGGCCATCTACTCCAAGCTAATGGCAAATATTATCATCAGTGGAAAAAAACTAAAAGTCTTTCCTCTAAATTCTGGTACAAGACAAGGCTGTACGCTCTCACCACTCCTCTTCAACATAGTACTGGAAGTACTTGCTATAGTAATTAGGCAAGAAAAAGATATCAAGGGAATCCAGATAGGAAAGAAAAAAGTCAAGCTCTAATTGTTTGCAGATGACATGATACTCTAATTAGAAAATCCCAAAGACTCTACCAAAAAGTTTATAGAAACAATAGATTCATATAGTAAAGGGGCAGACTACAAAATTAACACACAGAAATCAATGGCCTTTTTATACACTAATACTGATGGGGAAGAGATGGCAATCCTATTCACATTAGTGCCACACAAACTCAAATATCTTGGAGTCAACATGACCAAATATGTGAAGTACCTATACAAAGAGAACTATAAATACCTGTTCCGAAATAAGAGAGGATACATGAAAATGGAAACATACACCCTGCTCATGGTTTGGCAGGATTAGCATCAATAAAATGGCAACAATCTCCAAAGCATTATACAGATTTAATGCGATCCTCTAAAGATACCCATGACATTCTTCAAAGAAGTGGATCAAACACTTTTGAAATTTATTTGGAACAATAAACACTCACGAATAGCTAAAGCACTCCTAGGGAAAAGAAATATGGGAGGCATTACTTTCCCCAACTTTAAACTATATTACAAAGCAATAGTTATCAAAACAACATGGTATTGGAATAAAGACAGACTCTCAGATCAGTGGAATAGGTACTCAGAGATTGTTCCCCAGATACAAACACCAATTTTTTTTTACAAAGGAGTAAGAAATTCTAAGTGGATTAGGGAAAGCCTATTCAACAAGTAGTGTTGGCACAACTGGTTTGCCACTTGCAAAAAAAAGCGAACTTAGACCCCCAGTTAACATCATGTACGAAGGTAAAATAAAATGAATTAAAGACCTTGATATTAGACCTGATACCATAAGGTATATAGAACAACACGTAGGTAACACACTCCGTGACATTGAGACTAAAGACATCTTCAAGAAGGAAACTGCACTTTCCAAACAAGTGGAAGCAGAGATCAACAGATGGGAGTACATTAAGCTGAGAAGCTTCTGCACCTCAAAGGAAATAGTGCCCAGGATACAAAAGCCGCCCACTGAGTGGGAGAAACTATTCACCCAATACCCATCAGATAAGGGGCTAATATCCAAAATATACAGGGCACTGAAAGAACTTTACACGAAAAATACTTTCTATTATTTTGTGGTAGATTTGGCTTTGCAACACTGAGTTCAAAAAACAATTGTATTGGGGCCAGAGAGATAGCACAGTGGTAGGGTTTTGCCTTCCACCCGGCCAACTTGGGACTGACCTGGGACAAACTAGAGTTCCATTCCCAATATCCCATATGGTCCCCTGAACCTGGTAGGAGTGATTTCTGAGCACAGAGCCAGGAATAATCCCTCAGTGTCACCGGGTGTGACTCAGAAACCAAACACCAAAACTGTTTTTTGAACAACTTCAAAAGGAACGAGGATCAAATAAAGGAAAATAAGTAAAATAAAATTAGAACTTAAAAGATTAATTTGATGTAGTTTTATTTGATACTTCTTTTGTTTATCTTGCTTAAATCAAGTCTCTGAAACACTTCTGATGTTAGGTTGTTGGAGAATATTTTTCATATCTGTTCTGTGATTTTCTGGTAGTGTACATGTCTTGGCTCAAGACACATGCAATGTGAATTTATAGCTCTTTTATATTTGAAATCAGCAAATGTGATATATGCACATTTCTTCTTTTCTTTTCTCTAAAATATTGGCTTAGATTTTGGGAGGTATTTTATAGTGGCATACAAATTTTAGAATTGCTGGGTTCTATTTCCTTAGAAAGACCATATGCTTTCTGATGGGAAGCATTCAGTTTCTACATTGCTTTAATTTAGGTGACTATTTTTGCAATACTTTTCTTCTAATACATAATCCATTATGGATTAGAAATATAAATTCTCATGATTTGGGGGGATTTATTCTATTTCTTATAGGTAATATAATTTTATTTTTATCAGTTTTAACCTCAATTTTTAGTTTTATTTACATTTTTATTTTTATAATGTTGCAAATTGAATATTGTTCACTATTATTCTGCCTTCTGAGTCATGATTTTAATATGTAAATATAATAGATGTTACATATTCTCTGGTCACATAATTGAACTAATTATTTGATAAATTTAATAAATTCATTTTAATATAGTAATTACCTAAGTGATAATAAAATAATGAATAACTAGAAGTAATAACAATAAATATATTAGTAAATATAAAATAATAAATAATCTAATGGATTATAAAATAATAATTATTATTTAATTAAAATGTTGGTGAAATCTTAGTTAAGTTTTCCATCTTTCAATCTGTAAAAGAATTATAGTAGTACCTCTTTTTCAGTTGGAATATACAAAGATGTTTTTTGGGGGGAAGTTTTTGTCCACACTCAGAGATGCTCAGAGGTTACTCCTAGTTCTGTGCTCAGAAATTGTTCTTTACAGGCTTAGGGGATGTGGGATATGAAATACGGGCAATACTAGGGATTGAACCTAAGTCTGTCCTGTGTCAGCTATGTGCCAAGCATATGCTCTACAACTGAGCTACCTTTCAGGTCTCCCTAAACTTATTTTCTTTCTTAAACTTCAAATAATATATCAACAGTTTTGACAACTAAATTCAGTTTAGTTTCAGAATTTAAAAGAGAGCTTTAAATTCCATCACTTTTTTGAAGATACTTGCATATATTTAAATGTTGAGAATAAAGATTATATTCCCTTTCTATATGTATTTAATTATAGATTGATATATCATCTTGTCATGAAATTTGGGAACCTATTATTATGATTATATCATCTCTATTATTTAATTGTTGAGGTGGTACATCCTCCTAATGATTGTGGTGAGTTTAATTATAATTTCATCCTTAGGATATCTCCCACTTTGTCATGTTAAATGAGACCCCTAAATCTCCTAATTTTCCAAGTCTTGTTGATAAATTTTACATGCACAGTCATAGAATATTATTATTTAATATACTTTTTAGATGTAATATTCTATAATTGGAGGGTCTGGAAGTGTTTCCCTAGCTTCAATATTTTAGTAATAATTTTTGTAGAAACCTGGCTTTAGAAAATATGAGTTATTGGAAAGTAGTATAGCATTAACTTGTTAAACATTATCAGTATAAGTTCTAGATTTTAAGGGAGTCAATTTTATTATTCTTTATATTATATGTCCATAATTTTGGTTGGTTTATTCAAGCTACTTATTTCTCATTATATTATATACTAAGAATTTGCAATCCATTCTATTCTTTTACATTTGTATATATACATAGATATAAGTTTCATAACACATTGCATATTGTTTTAATTCACAGCCCTAATCATCATTACTTTTATGAAATGTTTCATAATAGTGAGATTAACACAATGTTATAAATTTGCCCATTATTGTAAAGAATAAGTTTCTATTATTTTATAGTTCTTAAAAGTTCATTTATTTAAGTCTTTACTTGTGAGCCTGTATGATTATGAATTTCTTTCTTTTTTCTTTTTTTAAGATTTATTTCATATATATTTGCTATAATTTTTAAAGATAATAATATGATAAAAAACACACTCAATAAATTTTATTTAACTGACATCACAAAGAAATTGCAATACATAAATATTTTATATATTTACATAATATTTACTTTGAGCATTCTCAAAGTCTAAAATCATTTGGATGCAGAATTCTTTTATCTCCACCTCTAAACTGGAATTTGAATCTTTCCTGTTGTTAATAATAGTAATAATTGGTAGAAGATATTTGAGTGTATCAAGATTTCAATTGCCATATTAAGTGCTCTGAATTGGAATAAAATTAGTATTATAAACCCTTTTTCTATGAAGATTTTTATATCTGCAGACATGCCTCTGGCCAATTGACCATGCTCAAGTCACACTACAACCCATGATACTTGCCATAGAAGGATTCTTTTTTTTATTTGGGGGGCCCAAAAGTTATTTTGGTTACTCTTTTATTTTGGGTGTCCAAAAATTATTTTGGTTACTCTTGGCTCTGTATTCAGGATTTACTCCTAGAGGACTCAGGGAACCAAATGAGATCCAGGGAATTAAAGCTGAGTTGGCTACATACAAGGCAAAAAACACCTTACCTGCGCTACTATGGCTATAGCCCTTTGAAGGGATTTTTCCTCAAGTTATTTTTAAAATTGTTTCAATCATTGACACTTTAAACTCAACTGAAATTTATTAACATTCTACATTTTTATTTCTTATCAACAAGCAAAATTAAAAATAATGAGCCAAAAGAGAACCCAAACAAAACTGAGAGAAAAGCATATAAAAAATAATGATTCAAACTTTAGCATCTAGATACAGAACATAATTTTTTCAGAACATAATTTTTCAACTATTTTTAATGTTTTAATTTTTTAACTGAAACCCAACAACAAACATGTTATAATCACGGTGTTTAAACAATGATACTTTTAAGAAAAGGATTTAAAAAATAAATCTTCAATCCATTTTCTTCTTCTATTTTTTCTCTTCTTTTTCTTTCTCTTTCTGAGATCAGAAGAGACCAGGCACATTCAGGGTGGTACGGCTATAGACTCTTCTTTCTCTTTCTCCTCTTTTTTCTCTTATTCTTCTTCCTCCTCTTCTTTCTTTTCTTCCTCTTCTCTTTCTTCCTCATCTTTTTCTTTCTCCTCTTCATTTTCTTTTCCCTCCTTTTTCCCTTCTTCCTCTTTTCTTCTTTTTTCTTTTCTTCTTTTTCTTCTTCACCTTTCTCCTCTCTTCCTCTTCTTTTTCTTCTTCCTCCTACTCTTTTTCCTCCTTTTATTCTTCTTTCTCATTTTCCTCCTCTTCTTTTTTCTTTTTTCTTACTATTATTTGCCATCTTCTTACTCTCCTTCCTCCTCTTCTTCTTTTTTTTTGGGGGGGGGCCACACTCGGCAGCGCTCAGGGGTTACTCCTGGCTATCTGCTCAGAAATAGCTCCTGGCAGGCACAGGGGACCATATGGGACACAGGAATTTGAACCAACCACCTTAGGTCCTGGATCGGCTGCTTGCAAGGCAAACACCACTGTGCTATCTCTCCGGGCCCTCCTCCTCTTCTTTTTCAGAAGATAAGGATGAATCCTTTTCATCTCCCCCTCTTCTTCTCACTATTTTTCACAATAATTTTCTTACTCCTCTTTGCCTTATTTTTACTCTTATTTGTCTTATTTTGCTTACTCTTCTTCTTCCCCTTATTCTTCTTAAAATTCTTCGTCCTCCTATTCCTGTTCTCACTCTTCCTCCAATTCCTCTTATTATTTTTGTTCTGGGTTTCTGGAACTTCATTGCTTCATATGTTGTTTCTGTTGAGTTTCTCAGACTTCTATTTTTATCGGTTCACATTCTTTGAGTAGTTCAGTCATTGATAATTTGCTTTAAAGTTCTCTTCCAATATCTTCTGTTCTATGGAGTTGTTTTGCATTTCATCCTCTGGCTCACTGACCCCATTTGAAGCAGCAGTACTCCACTGGACCGTCTTTTCATTGAGGTTTTCAATTCATAAGCTGAGTTCTTTGGACCTGTTATTTCAGTGTGAAAATTTCTTCAATCGTCAAATCCTCTTGATGCTTATTTGTGCTCCTTTCAAGTCTATTGATGATTTTTTTGAGCTCCCTGAACATCTTCCATAATTCTACTCTAAACATCTTATTTGAGAGGATACCAAACTGTTTTGTACTTTTCAGATTATCAAAGAAGCCATCTTGATTCTTTAAACATGGGGTTGTACTACAGAATTTCCCCATTGTTAAGATTATAGATTGCTTTTTTTACAATGTGGAGAAGTGGGATTTAGGGGTTAAAAGATAAGCGCATCCACAGAGAAAAGTAGAGCAGCTGAGCTCCTCTGGTGTGGGTCCTGGAGGGATTATGATTCTTGGTATCTCTGGGCTGCCTCCTGCAGAAAAAAGGCAGAGAGCAGGGCAGCAGTCCTTTATAATGACTCTGGGTGCCCAATCACAAAGCAAAAATCGGCCCCATTTTAGTTGAGGGAAAGGACATCTTACCGGTGTGAGTCCTGGAGAGATTATGATCCTTGGTGTCTCTGGGATGTCTCCTGCAGAAAAAAGAATGATTATAAATTTTTATCAAAAGTATTTTTGGTACATTCCATGGGGTCTGACATCACATACTATTTCCCCAGGTTCTATTTTATTATTCTTTTGACTTCTTTATTGACACATAGTTATTCATAAGCATCCCTTTTATATTCCACATATTTGTGATTGATTGTTCCTGGTTTTCTTTGTTATTGATTTACTCATATACCATTGTGGTTTAAAAAAATGATACGATTTAGATCTTAACATAGTAATTAATATGCCTTTTGTGTCACAACATATGATAGATATATCATTGAGAAAGTTCCAATGTGCTCTTTAAAATATGTGCTTATTTCTTTGGAGATTGTCTACACTCTCAGTGAAATAACAGAAAAAATTCTGGTGAATTCCCTTGGTAAACTAGAGCCCAGTATCAGGTCTTATTAAAAAAAATGCCTCCTCCTGCTCAAAACCTTCTCTCTTCTGTGTTATAGAATGAAGTTTGTGAAAAGAAAATAATGATCAGAAATATCTGTCAGTCATTAGTATGAACAGAGTGACTGAAGGATAAAGGATAGCCATGAAATGGAGGAGACATAAAATAGGCTGTTAGTAAGGATAGTGCTAGGGATTTCCCCCTAATTTTTGTTTATGAATACAAGTTATTAAATAAGAGAGATCTAATGTTCGCTTTTAAAAGTTTACATTTCTAGGAAGGGAGACTGTAGGAGGTTGCAATCATGCCACCACAACCTTGACCAGAAGCCTCCAACCCTAGAGGCTTGGGCAGTGCACCAGCCACCATTAAAGGAGCAGGGAGGGACACTGGAGCAGGGCTTACCCCCCATTGCCACAACTCTGCTCTGAAGCCTCAGGGCAATGGAGATCTTCTGCCACCACAGACCACTTTAAAATTTTTTTTGAATGTGCAACAACCCAACCCACCCTATGCAAAGAACAATGGGGATAATAGGAAGACATCAATAGCTGAGATATGGAGGAAACTCACACAGATTTCCAAGCCCACTAAAACACATGAACTCAATAGATGAACTAAAATTAGCATTTAATGTCTTAGAAATGGAATTCAAAGAAAGAATTATTAACCAAAGAAATGGAGAAATCCATAGATAAATAATTCACCCAACTAAAAGAAGAATTTTTTCAGAAGATGAGAAATTCCATACACATCGAACTAAGTGAACAAAAAAACATGTTAGCAAGCTACAATATCAGAATTACACAATTTGGATTACAGAATTACACATTTGGATGAACTCGAAGACAAAATACAAGACAGAAACAACAAGAAGTTAACAAAGAAACAAGAGACAAAGCATTGGGAGAAAAAGTAAGGTACATAATTAACAAAGACAAAAGAAAAACCAGAAGGGGAGGGAAAAAGGAAAGGGGAAGAACAAGTAGTGAGGAAAATAATAGCAGAAGTATTTTTTCACCATCTGGAAAGAGGCACCTGTGCAAATACAAGAGGTAAAAAGAGTTCTAAATAAAATAGATGCCAAAAGATCAACACCAAGGCATATAATAATTCAAATGGCAAAAAATGAAATCTTTAAAGCAATTAGAGAGAAAAAACCTCAAGTAAGAAAAATAAGAATCAAATCAGATCTCCCATTTGAAACAATTCAAGCAAGAAGACAGTGGATCTACATATTAAAATTATTGAATGGGGGTTCCCAACTGCAAGATACTGTGAGTGTTGCCTGTGCATGATTTTCTACTGTCCTCTGCTCTAAAACTCTCATGAGTGGGCCAAAAAGGGCCCAGCAAAATTGCTCTCCTAGAGCTATTCAGGCTGGGCCAGAACAACAAGAAAGACTGCATCCAAGAGTGAAAATTGGCTATCAGCAGTAAATAGCAGAAAGGCAGGTCCCCAGTCTATGACGTCAGCCTGGGAAAATCTGCTCCTGCCCAGTGGTTCCCAAATGCGAGATAATGTGAGTATTGCCTGTGCGTGAATGAATGCCACTGCAACACGCAAAAAAAATCACACTAGGAAGTGTGCTGGATCTCTGAAGCCCAGCATATCTCTCTGGACTATCTTCTTTGCTGTGTGCTGAGGTCTAAGATTTGATCCTTCATCCACAGAGAGCTCCCTTTCCTTGGAGGTGAGTTGGCACGCCCTGAAAGGGTGGAGCCAGAGGAACATGGCCATGCATATCATTAGCCAATGCATACAACCACAACATGTAGAAAAAAAACCACAATACAAGTGTGACAATGGGGAAACAACTGAGGCCAGCACCAGGCATAGAGAAGGAAGATGACAACTCTGATGACCAGAAAACGGCCAAACAACTAGTCAGTCTCTCAGATATGGTGTTTAGAGAAGAAATATGGAGGATGCTCACAGAACTCAAAGAAAGCATAGATCGAGTTGAACACAACACTAGTAAAAACCAAGAAAATATAAAGACAGAAATTAGAAAACTCCAAACTGAAATAACAGATTAAATAACAGGTCTGAAAAACTAAGTAATTGACAGACAGAGTGGATAAGCTCCCAAACAGGGTAAGAGCAGCTGACGATAGAATTAGTGGGCTGGAAGATGAGATGCATAACAACTCCATACAGCAGAAGAGATTATAAAAAAACCTTATAGCAAATGATCAGATAATGGAAAATTAGTCAAAGAATTTTTAACAAATGAAAATATAAGTCTATGATAAGCTCAACAGAAATAACTTAAGAATCAATAGAGTCCCAGAGAACCAGGAAGAAAATCTCCAGGAAGAATCAATGGTCAAGAACATCATTAAAGAAACACTACTGGAGCTAAAGAATACATGCGACCAAATTCTGCATGCCCAAAGAGAAACAACTAAAAGAGACACCAGAAAAAACACCCCAAGACACATCCTAGTCACAATGATGAATCCCACAGATAGAGACAGAATTCTGAAAGCAGCAAGATCAAAAAGGAAAATTACATTCAAGAGAGCATCCTTGAGATTTACAGTAGACCTCTCAGAAGAAACACTCAAGGCCAGAAGACAGCGGTGGAACATAGTGACAAAAATCAATGAAATAAATGCTTGACTTACAATACTGCAACCAGCAAAACTCACCTTCAGGTTTGAAGGAAGAATACATGGCTTCACAAATAAACATCAGTTCAGAAACCAGCCTTACAGACTCAAAATTAACCTTAAAAGAAAAACGGAGGGGCTGAAGAGATAGCATGAGGTAAGGCATTTGCCTTTCAAGTGGAAAAATGGTACTTTGAATTCCGTCATCCCATATTGTCCTGTGCCTGCCATGGGTGATTTCTGAGCATAGAACCAGGAGTACCCTGGAGCACTGCTGGGTGTGACCCAAAAAGAAAGAAAGAAAGAAAGAAAGAAAGAAAGAAAGAAAGAAAGAAAGAAAGAAAGAAAGAAAGAAAGAAAGAAAGAAAGAAAGAAAGAAAGGAAGGAAGGAAGGAAGGAAGGAAGGAAGGAAGGAAGGAAGGAAGGAAGGAAGGAAGGAAGGAAGGAAGGAAGGAAGGATGGAAGGAAGGAAGGAAGGAAGGAGAAAGAAAGAAACAAAGCAACAAAGAAAGAAAGAAAAACAAAGAAACAAAGAAGAAGGAATACAGGAAGGAGGAAAGAAGGAAGGAAGGAAGAGAGAGAAAGAAAGAAAGAAAGAAAGAAAAAGAAAGAAAGAAAGGAAGGAAGGAAGGAAGGAAGGAAGGAAGGGAGGAAGGAGAAAGAAAGAAACAAAGAAAGAAAGAAACAAAGAAACAAAGCAACAAAGAAAGAAAGAAAAAACAAAGAAACAAAGAAGGAATAAAGGAAGGAGGAAAGAAGGAAGGAAGAGAGAAAGAAAGAAAGAAAGAAAGAAAGAAAGAAAGAAAGAAAGAAAGAAAGAAAGAAAGAAAGAAAGAAAGAAAGAAAGAAAGAAAGAAAGAAAGAAAGAAAGAAAGAAAGAAAGAAAGAAAGAAAGAAAGACAGAAAGAAAGAAGGAAGGAAGGAAGGAAGGAAGGAAGGAAGGAAGGAAGGAAGGAAGGAAGGAAGGAAGGAAGGAAGGAAGGAAGGAAGGGAGGAAGGAGAAAGAAAGAAACAAAGAAAGAAAGAAACAAAGAAACAAAGCAACAAAGAAAGAAAGAAAAAACAAAGAAACAAAGAAGGAATAAAGGAAGGAGGAAAGAAGGAAGGAAGAGAGAAAGAAAGAAAGAAAGAACGAAAGAAAGAAAGAAAGAAAGAAAGAAAGAAAGAAAGACAGAAAGAAAGAAAGAAAGACAGAAAGAAAGAAAGAAAGAAAGAAAGAAAGACAGAAAGAAAGAAGGAAGGAAGGAAGGAAGGAAGGAAGGAAGGAAGAAGGAAAGAAAGAAGAAAGAAGAAGGAAAAGAAAAACAGAAAGACCTACTTTAAGACTAGACTGACCAACAGACACACTAAACTTTAAAACAAAGATGGCACATAAATCCTATAACAATTCTTTCTCTCAATATCAATGGACTAAATAGACCAGTTAAGAGAAATAGAGTGGCTAAATGAATAAAAAAATCTCAATCCAACCTTCTGCTGCCTACAAAAAAAATGCACCTCAATAGTCAGAACAAACATAGACTCAAAATAAAAGGCTGGAGGAAAACCATCCAAGCAAACAACACCCATAAAAAACCTGGAGTGGCCATACTAATATCAGGTGTTGGAAACTTTATACTCAGAAAAGTTGTAAGGGACAAAGATGGACATTTTATATTAATCAAGGGATATATACAGCAGGAAGAAATCACTCTCCTAAACATATATGCACCAAATGAGGGGCCAGTAAAGAGAAATGGAAGAAAGAGGCCTAGTGTGTGTGTGTGTATATACATACATATATATACACATATATATGTATATATACATGTATATATAGGACACTCCACCCACAGATACCTGGATACACATTCTTCTCCAATGTACATGGG
The DNA here is from genome assembly GCF_024139225.1 of Suncus etruscus. Classification (NCBI taxonomy): domain Eukaryota; kingdom Metazoa; phylum Chordata; class Mammalia; order Eulipotyphla; family Soricidae; genus Suncus; species Suncus etruscus. Next base: position 65,547,425 of record NC_064858.1, on the reverse strand, counting down.
ACATTCTCCAGGATAGACTACATGCTGGCACATAAAACATAACTTTATAACATCAAAGGACAGAAATTTTGCAGGCTACCTTCGCTGACCACAGGCTTTGAAATTATATGTGAACTACAAAGGGACACAGAAGAAAAACTTTAACATCTGGAAGTTAAACAGCCTCATACTGAATAACCTGTGGGTCTAAGATGAAAGGAAAGAGGAAATCTAAACTTTTCTGTAAACAAATAATAAAGACACAAACTATCAGAACATATGGAACACAGCAAAAGCAGTACTGAGATGAATATTTATAGCTTTGCAAGCACACATCAGGAAGGAAGTAGGGGTTTATATGAATAGCTTAATGACACAGCTCATAGAATAAGAAAGTGTTCAACAAAGGAATCAAAAATAAGAAGACAGAAGGAAATAACAATGCTGTGAGCAGAAATCTACAAAGTAGAAACCCAAAAAACAATCTGAACAATCGACAAAAGCAGAGTTGGATCTTAGAAAAAATAAACAAGGTTGTTAGACCATTAGCAAATTTAACAAAAAAAGATATAAACTTGATAGCTTGTATCAGAGATGAAAAAGAGGAGATCACTACCTATATTGCAGACATTCAAAGGGTAATAAGAAACTACTTTGAGAAACTCTATGCCACTAAAAATGAAAACTTGGAAGAAATGGATAAAGTTTTGGACTCTTACAACCTTCTATGTTTGAATAAATAAGATGTAGCATATCTAAACACCCCCATCACTATCGATGAAATTAAGACTGTAATCAAAAGTCGGCCCCAAAACAAAAGCCCATGCCCAGATGGATTCACTAATTAATTCTTCCAAACCTTTCAAGAGGAACTACTACCAATCCTGGCCAGGCTCTTTTAAGAAATCGAAAAAATGGGAGTACTTCCAAATAGCTTTTATGAAGCCAAAATCACCTTGATACCTTAACCAGAAATAGATGCTATCAAAAAAGAAAATTACAGACCAATATCCCTGATGAACACAGATGCAAAAATTCTCAACAAAATTCTGGCGAATAGGATTCAATGCCTCATCAATATAATTCATTATGATCAAGTATGTTTTATCCCAGGAATACAAGGATAGTTTAACATCCATAAATCTATCAACATAATACACAACATCAACAACAAAAAATAAAAATCACATGATCATATCAATAGACGCAGAGAGAGGATTTGATAAGGTTCAACAACTATTCTTGATAAAAACTCTCAGAAAGATGGAATGGAAAGAATCTTCTCAATATAGATAAGGCATCTATCACAAGCCAGTAGCAAATATTATCCTTAATGGAGAAAAACTAAAAGCCTTCCCACTTAATTCTGGCACAAGAATTCAGCACAAAGCTGTCCTCTCTCACCACTCAAATTCAACATAGCACTGGAATTACTTGCTATAGCGATTAGGCATGAAAAAGATATCAAAGAAATCCAGATAGGAAAGGAAGAAGTCAAGGTCTCACTGTTTGCAGATGACATGATACTCTACTTCAAAAACCCTAAAGACGCTACCAAAAATTTTCTAGAAACAATAGACTTAAATAATAAGGTGGCAGGCTACAAAATTCACACACAAATTAAATGGCTTTTCTAGACACCAATAATAATAGGGAAGAAATGGACATTAAAAAAACAACCTGAGGCTTTTTTGAGGAAACTGAGGACATGAAGGAAGCCCTGTCCTGTGCTTCTCTATCTTTTCTGAATTCGTGAAGCTCTCCTCAGACACCTGGGAAGTGAACCCCCAAAAAGTTGCATTCTGAAGCTACCCAGTGAGTGAGTGAGTAAGAAATGGCTGGCTGTGGGGGTTGCCATGTGGAGTGCTGATTGCTCTACCTATGGAGTCTCTGACCTGCTGTGCTACTTCTGAGGAAACTAGGGACCTGAAGGGAGCCCTGTCCTGTGCTTCTCTGTCTTTCCTGAATTCTTGAAGTTCTCCTCAGAGCCCTGAGAAGCTAACCCCCAAAAACTGTCACCTAGAGGCCCCACTCTTTTTAACCAATAAACCCCACCACAACATGCAGGAAAAACCACACAACTAGCGTGACAATGGGGAAAACTCGCAGGCAAATACCATGCACAGAGAATGAAGATGATAGCTTGGATGACCTAAAAATTTCCAACCATCTGATTAACCTCTCATATAAGGAACTTAAATAGAAATATGGAAGATGTTTGTAGAACTCAAAGAAAGCATAGATCAATCTGAACAGAACATAAAGACAGAAATCAGAAAACTCCAAACTGAAATAGCAGATTTAAAAAACATGTTAGCTCGAATGAAAACATCAGTGGATGGCCTCAACAGGAGGGTAACAGCAGCTGAAGAGAGAATTGTAATACTGGAAGATGAGATGCAGAAAAACTCAACACAGGAGAAGAAACTGGAAAAAGAACCATAGGACAAACGATCAGGCAATGGAAAATGTACTTAAGAAATGCGAACAGATGAAAATAGAAGACTTTGATAAACTCAAAAGAAACACCATAAGAATCATCGGAGTCCCAGAGGCCCAGGTAGGAGATCTCCAAGAATCAACTATCAAAGACATCATCAAAGAGATACTCCCAGAGTTAAAGACTACATGCAATCAAATCCTGCATGCCTGAAGAGTACCAGCTAAAAGAGACCACAGAAGAAACACCCCAAGAAACATCCTCGTTACAATGACAAATCTCACAGATAGAGATAGAATACTGAAAGCAGCTAGATCAAAAAGGGAAATTACATTCAAAGGAGCATCCCTAAGACTTACAGCAGACATGTCACAAGAAACTCTCAAGGACAGAAGACAGTGGTGGGATATTGTGACAAGACTGAATGAAATGAATGCCTCACTGAGAATACTGCACCAACCCAACTCACATTCAGGTTTGAAGGAAGGATACATAGCTTCATGAATAAACAACAGCTAGAAATTTTACAGAGGAAAAACCAGCCTTAAAGGAAAAACTGACAGGTCTACTTTAAGACAAGAGAGACCAACAAACACAGCAAACTAATCTACAAAGATGACAGAAAATCCTATGAGAATCATATCCCTCAATGTCAATGGACTAAATTCACCAATTAAAAGACACAGAGTGGCAAAATGGGTCAAAAAATGAATCCAACCTTCTGCTGCCTACAAGAAACACACCTGAATAGTCAGAACAAACAGACTCAAAATCAAAAGCTGGAGGAAAATCATCCAATCAAATAACACACTTAAAAATCTGGGGTGGCCATATTAATATCTGACGACACCAACTTTATACTCAGAAAAGTAGTAAGGGACAAAGACGGACACTATGTACTAATAAAGGGATATGTGCAACAGGAAGAAAACTGACATTAAACATATATGCACCCAATGGGAGCCCAGCAAATTATCTAATACAATTACTGACAAATTTGAAAGAAGACATCTATAATAACACAATAATTGTGGGAGACCTCAACACGGCCACATCAACACTTGATAGGTCAACCAGACTTAAACCAAAAAAAACATACTAACCCCGAAAAGAGTAATGGAAGAAGGAGGACTAGTAGATATATATAGGATACTCCATCCCAAAAAACCTAGATACACATTCTTCTCCAATGTATATATGTCATTCTCCAGGATAAACCATATGCTGACACATAAAACATACCTCCATAAAACTAAGAGGATAGAAAATTTGCAGGCTACCTTTGCTGACCACAAGGCTCTAAAATTAGACGTGAACTACAAAGCCAAAAAGAAGAAAAATTTTAACAATTGGAAATTAAACACCCTGCTACTGAACAACCAGTGGTTCTGAGATGAAATCAAAGAGGAAATCAAAACTTTCCTGGAAACAAATGATAATGAAGACACAAACTGCCAGAATCTATGGGACACAGCAAAAGTATTACTGAGAGAAAAATTTATTTGCAAGCACACATCAAGAAGGAAGAAGGGGCATACCTGAATAACTTAATGACGCAGCTCATAAAATTAGAAAATGACCAACAAAAGGAACCAAAAATAGGAAGACAGAAGGAAATAACAAAACTGAAAGCAGAAATCAATGAAGTGGAAAACCAAAAAACAATCCGAAAGATCAAAGAAAGCAGAAGTTGGTTTTTTGAATAATAAACAAGATTGATAGACCATTGGCAAAACTCATAAAGAAAGAGAGAGAGAGAGAAACCTGATAACCTGTAATAGAAATGAGAAGGGGGAGATCACAACAAATACTGCAGAGATCCAAAGGGTAATCAGAGACTACTATGAGAAACTTTATGTTACTAAACATGAGAACCTAGAAGAAATGTATAAATTCTTGGACACTTATAACCTTCCACAATTAAGTAAGGAGGATGCAGCATATCTAAACACCCCCATCAGTACTCTGATCATTTGAACTGTAATCAAACATATGCCTAAAAAGAAAGGCCAAGGCCCAGATGGATATACTAATGAATTCTTTCAAACCTTTCAAGAGGAGCTACTACCAATACTAGCCAGGCTCTTTCATGAAATTGAAAAAACGGGAACACTCCCAAACAGCTTTTATGAAGCCAACATCACCTTGATACAAAAACCAGATAGAGATGCTGCCAATAAAGAAAATTACAGAGAAAGATCTTCAACAAACTCCTGGCAAATAGGATCCAATGCATCGTCAAGAAGATCATACACTACGACCAAGTAGGTTTCATCCCAGAAATGCAAGGATGGTTTAACATCAATAAATCTATCATTATCATACACAACATAAACAACAAGAAAAATAAAAATCACATGACCATATCAATAGATGCAGAGAAAGCATTTCATAAGGTCCAACACCTATTCTTGATCAAAACTCTCAGCAAGATGGGAATGGAAGGAACCTTTCTCAATCTAGTCGAAGCCATCTACCACAAGCCATGGCAAATATAATCCTCAATGGAGAAAAACTAAAAGCCTTTCCTCTAAATTCTGGTACAAGACAAGGCTATCCACTCTCGCCATTCCTCTTCAACACAGTACTGGAAGTGCTTACTTAGAAAACCCTAAAGACTGCACGAAAAAGCTTCTAGAAACAAAAGACTTATGTAGCCAGGTGGCAGGCTACAAAATTAACACACAGAAATCAATGGCCTTTTTATACACCAATAATGATAGGGAAGAGATGGACATCAAGAAGGCAATCCTATTCACATTAGTGCCATACAAATTCACATATCTTGGAGTCAACTTGACCAAAGACGTGAAGGACCTATACAAAGAAAACTATAAAGCTCTGCTCCAAGAAATAAGAGAGGACACACGGAAATGAAAACACATACCATGCTCATGGATTGGCAGGATTAACATCATTAAAATGGCAATACTCCCCAAAGTATTGTACAGATTTAATGCGATCCCTCTAAAGATACCTATGACATACTTCAATGAAGCAGATCAAACAATTATGAAGTTCATCTGGAACATTAAACACTCTCGAATAGCTAAACACTTCTATGGAAAAGGAGTATGGGAGACATTACTTTTCCCAACTTTGAACTGTACTACAAAACAATAGTTATGAAAACAGCATGGTATCGGAATAAAGACAGACCCTTAGATCAGTGGAATAGGCTTGCGTTCTCAGACAATGTTCCTCAGACATACAATCACCTAATTTTTGACAAAGGAGCAAGAAATCCTAAGTGGAGCAGGGAAAACCTCTTCAACAAGTTATGCTCATGAAACTGGTTAGCCACTTGCAAAAAAGTGAACATAGACCCCCAGTTAACATCATGTACAAAGATAAAATCCAAATAGATTACAAACCTTGATATCAGACCTGATACCATAAGGCATATAGAACAACACATCAGTAAAACACTCCATGACTCCAAGGCATCTTCAAGGGGGAAACATTACTTTCCAAACAAGTAGAAGCAGAGACAAACAGATGGGAATACATTAAGCTGAGAAGCTTCTGTACCTAAAAGAAATGGTGCCCAAAATACAAGAGCCACCCACCATGTGGGAGAAACTATTAACCCAATACCCATCAGATAAAGGGCTAATATCCAAAATATACAGGGCACTGACAGAACTTTACAAGAAAAAAATAATCTAATCCCATCAAAAATGGTTAGAAGGAATGAACAGACACTTTGATAAAAAAAGAAATACAAATGGCCAAAATGCACATGAAAAAAATGCTCCTCATCACTGATCATCAGTGAGATGCAAATCAAAACAACAATGAGATACCATCTCACATCACATAGACTGGCACACATCAAGAACAATGAGAACAATTGATGCTGGTGGGGATGTGGAGAGAAAGAAACTCTTATTCATTGCTGGTGGGAATGCCGTCTAGTCCAATCTCTATGGAAAGCAATATGGAGATTCCTCCAAAAACTAGAAATTGAGCTCCCATACGATCCAGCTATACCACTCCTAGGAATATACCCTAGGAACATAAGAATACAATGCAAAAAACCCTTCCTCACACCTATGTTTATTGCAGCACATTTCACAATAACCAGGCTCTGGAAACAACCATGATGCCCTTCACCAGACGAATTGCTAAAGAAACTGTGGTATATATACAAAATGGAATATTATGCAGCTGTCAGGAGAGATGGTCATAAAATTTTCCTATGCATGGATGTACATGGAGTCTATTATGTTGAGTGAAATGCATCAGAGAGAGAGACACACACAGAATAGTCTTACTCATCTATGGATTTTAAGAAAAATAAAAGGGGGGTGTTCTTTACATGACTGAAACCAAATCACAATTATATTTGTTATCAAGATGTTTAAATAAACAAAAAATACTAAAAAATAAAAATAAAAATAAAAAATAAAAAATAACAACAATAACAAAAAAGAAAACAACCTGAAGAGACCCGAGAGATAGCATGGAGGTAATGTGTTTGCCTTTCATGCAGAAAGACAGTGGTTCGAATCCCAGCATCACATATGGTCCCCCGTGCCTGGCAGGGGCGATTACTGAGCATAGAGGCAGGAGTAACCCCTTAGTGCTGCCTAGTGTGACCAAAAACAAACAAACAAAAAAAAACAACCCTATTCACATTAGTTCCACACAAACTCAAATATCTTGGAATCTACTTGGCTAAAGATGTGAAGGACCTATACAAAGAAAACTATAAAACTCTGTTCCAAGAAATAAGAGAGGACACACTGAAATGGAAACACATACCCTGCTCATGGATTGGAAGGATTTACATCTTTAAAATGGCAATATTTTCCAAAGCATTGTACAGATTTAATGGAATGCCTCTAAATATACCCATGACATTCTTTAAAGAAGTGATCAAGCACGTCTGAAATTCATTTTGAAACACAAACACCCTCGAATAACAAAAGAAATCTTTGGGAAAAGTAATATGAAATTCATTACTTTCCCCACTATAAACTGTATTAAGAGCAATTGTTATCAAACAACATGGTTTTGGAATAAAGGCAGACTCTCTGATCAGTGGAATAGGTTTGAATATTCAGAAAATGTTCCCCAGACATACAATCACCTAATCATTTATAAAGGAGCAAGTAATCCTAAATGGAGCAAAGAAAGCCTCTTCAACAAGTGGTATTGGCACAACTGGTTAGCCACTTGCAAAAAAGCGAACGTAGACCCCCCCAGTTAACATCATGTATGAAAGTAAAATCTACATGAATTAAAGATCTCGATATCAGACCTGATACCATGAGTTATTTAGATCAACATGTAGGTAAAACACTCCATGACATTAAGACTAAAGACAAATTCAGGGAGGAAACTGCACTCTCCAAACAAGTGGAATATATTAAGCTAAGAAGCTTCTGCACCTCAAAGGAAATAGTGCCCAGTTTACAAGAGCCACCCACTGAATGGGAGAAACTATTCACCTAATACCCTTCAAAATATTCATGGCACTGACAGAACTTTACAATGGGAGAAGAAATGGACATTTTGTGAAAGAAGAAATACAAATGTCCAAAAGGCACATGGAAAGATGCTCCACAACCCTAATCAACAGGGAGATGCAAATCAAAATAACTATGAGGTACCACCTCACACCACAGATTTTGGCACACATCACAAGGATGAGAACAAGCAGTGTTGACAGGGATGTGGAGAGAAAGGAACTCTTATCCACTGTTGGTGGTAATGGCATCTAGTTCAACCTTTCTAAAAAGCGATCTAGAGATTCCTTTAAAAACTGGAAATTGAGCTCCCATACAATCCAGCTATACTTCTCCTAGGAATATACCCTAGGAACACAAAAAGCACAATACAATAATCCCTTCATTACACCTATATTTATTGCAGCACCATTTATCATAGTGGAAACAACCAAGATGCCCTTAAACAGATGATTGGCTAAAGAAATTGTGGTACATATACACAACGGAATGTTATGCAGCCATCAGGAGAGATGAAATCATGAAATTTTCCTATACATGAATGTACATGTACTATGCTGAGTGAAATAAGTCAGAGAGAGATAGTAAGACGAAGAATGGTCTTACTCATCTATGGGTTTTAAAAAAATGAAAAATATTCTTGCAACAATTTTTAGAGACAAAAGAGAGGAGGGCTGGACATTACATCCCACTTCATAAACCTCACCACAAAGAGTGATGAGTTTAGTTAGAGAAATAATTACATTGAAATCTATCCTAACAATGAGAATATCTGAGGGAAATAGAAAGCCTGTCTAGAGTACAGGTGGGGGTGAGGAGGGGAGAAGGGATATTTGGGACATTGGTGGTGGGAATGTTGCACTGGTGATGGGGGGTGTCCTCTTATATGACTGAAACCCAACCACAATCATATTTGTAACCAAGGTGTTTAAATAAAAAATATTATTTAAAAAAGTAATTATTTTATGGAAGAACTTCCAACCATGATTCCACTATGCAGAAAAACACTCAATCACATGGGAGGGAGGACTAAAAACATTCTCAGACAAAGCAGAAATTGGACTATTCATGCTAAACAAATCGACTCTAAATTGAACTACTCAAAGTTGTACTACACAAAGCAAACTCCCAGTTGTAACAATAACAATCCTAAACAATATAATAGCACAACAACCCCCTCTGTCAATAATCTCACTAAAAGTCAATGGACTAAACTCACCCATTAAAAGTCACAGAGTAGTGTTGGATCAGAAAAACATAACCAGATATTACTTGTCTGCAAAAAATACACCTAAAAGAACCGGATGGAAATCAATTATTCAAGCCAATGAAAATAAAAAAAAATGCTGGAACAGCCATTCTTATAGCAAACCTAATTTCATTCAACCTCAAGAAAGTACTAAGAGACAAAGAGGGACACTATCTATTGATCAGAGTAACATTAGACCAAGAAGTTCTGATGCTGATCAACATTTATAATCCAAATGCATAACCAGTAAAATACATAAGGAGCTTGCTTATAAACCTAGAGGAACATACAGAAGAAACATGATAGTAGTTGGAGACTTTAACACACAATTATCACCACTAGACAGATTCACTGAGCAAAAATCTAGCAAAGACATAAAAACCCTAACTAAGAAACTAAAAGAACTAGAACTAATGGATATATACAGGACTCAGCAAAAGCAGTATTAGAGGGAAACTAATAGCAATTCAGTCCTACATTAGGAAAAATAACAAAATGTACAGCTTAAAGGAACATCTTAAGGAGCTGGAAAAACAGCAACAAAGAAACCCAAACACAGGTAGAAGACAAGAAATAATAAAAATCAAAGCAGAAATAAGCAGCAGAGAAACAAAGAAAACAATAGAAAAATATCAATGAGACAAGGAGTTGGTTTTGCAAGAGAATAAGCAAGATAGATAAACCACTGGCAAGACACACAAAGGAAGAAAAAAACAACAGGAAAACACCCAAATAAATTGGATCACAAATGAAAGGGGAGAGATTATGACAGAACCACAAGAAATCCAAGACATCATGACGGCTTACTATGAACAATTGTATTCAGTTAAGTTAGAGAAACCAGAAGAAATTGACAGATTTCTGAAAAAATAATATTTTCCAAGATGTAATGAGGGTGTAAAAAGCTTAGACAGGCCAATCACTTCTAAGGAAATTGAAACTTTAATTAAGAACCTCCCCAAAAACAAAAGTACAGGACCAGAGGATTTTACAGGTGAATTCTTCAAACATTCAGAGAAGAATTACTATCTTTTGATCTTCAGATATTTCCAAAATACAGAAAAAACAGGAATTCTCCCTATTTCCTTTTATGAGGCTAATATCACACTCATTCCAAAAGCTGACAAAGACACCACCAAGAAAGAAAACTACAGACCAATCTCAATAATAAACATGGATGCAAAAACCCACAACAAAAAATTAGCAAATCAAATCCAACAATATAACAAAAATATTATACACCATGATCATGTGGGTTTTATCCCAGGGATGTAAGGATGGTTTAAAATATACAAATCAAACAATATCATACACCATACATCAACAATAAGAAAGACAAAAACTTCATCACATGATCATATCAATTGATGCTGAGAAAACATTTTACAAAATTCAACACCCATTCATGATGAAAACACTCAGCAAAATTTGGTTGGAAGGAACCTTCCTCAAGATTGTCACAATGGTCTTAAAAGCCCACAGCCAACATTATCCTTAATGGTGAAAAACTGAAAGCATTTACACTGAAGTAAGATAATAGGTAAGACTGTCCACTGTCTCTTCTCTTATCCAACTTAGTTTTAGAAATTTTAGCCGTAGCAATCAGACAAGAGAAGTAAATAAAAAAAATCCACATAGGGAAAGAGGAACTTAAAATATCTCTTTTGCAGATGATATGATGATACACATATAAATCCTAAAGGGTCCACAGCAAATCTCCTAGAAACAATAAAGCAAAGTGACATGTAATAGAAATCAATATACAAAACACAGTAGCATTTCTCTATACAAATAATAAAACAGAGGAGAAAGAGATTAAGGAATTGATCCCTCTTAAAATAATATATAAAAATATAAGTACCTAGGTATCAACCTAACAAAAGATGTGAAAGACCTATACAATGAAAATTTCAAAACAATTCAGAAAGAAATTAAAAAGGCTCTAAGGAAGTGGAAGAATATCCCATGCTCATGGGTAGGAAGAATCAACAACTTCAAAATATCTATCTTATCTAAATTACTATACAGATTCAAAGCAATCCCTATCCAAATTCAGACATCATGTTATAAGGACTTAGAACAATCAATTGTAAGATTTGTATGGGACCATAAGAAACACAGTTTAGCCAAGTACATACTGAAAAAACAAAAACTGGGTGGCATTTCTTTAACTAACCTGAAGCTTTCCTATAAGGTCATAGTGATCAAAAAAGGCATGGTATTGGAAAAAAGACAGAATTTAAGACCAATGTGTCAGAATAGATTATGCATTGACACACCCCAAATATATAGTCAATATATAGTCAACTATATTTGACAAAGGAGCCAAAAATATAAAATGGATCAAAGACAGTTCCTTTAACAAATGGTGTTTAACAACCTGTAAGAAACTAAAGATTGATTCATACCTCACATCTTACACAAGTCAACTAAAAATAGATTAAAGACCTTGAAATCAGACCAGATCTATAAAGTTCATTGAGTAAAGAAAAGGCAGGACACTTCAAGACTTATAAATCAAAAAGTTTTTGATGATAGAATGCCAATGGCAAGCATCAAATCTAAATAAATGAGACTACATCAAACTAAAAAGTTTCTGCATGGTGAAAGAAACACTGGTTAAAACTAAAAAACAGCTAACATAATGGGGAAAAATCACACATAACACATCAGATAAAGGGTAGATATCTAGGATATACAAAGCATTCAGAAAGTTTAGCTCCACAAAAGCTATTAAAGTCATAGAAAAATGGAAAGAAGAAATTAATAGACACTTCTCTGAGAAAGATCAACAAATGGACAATAGACACATGAAAACATGTTCACCATCACTCACCTTTAGGGAAATTCAAAACAATAAGGTATACCTTAAATCAGTGAGGATGGCACACATAAAAATATAATGTGACCAATTTCTGTTGGAGATGTAATAAGAAAGGAACTCTCATTGTGGGAATGATGTCTGCTCCAATCCCTATGGAAAACAATATGGAGGATGCTTAGTAAACTTAGAATTGAGCTGACATATGACCCTATAATTACAGTCCTGCTTATCTATCCCCAAGACAGAAGACATTTATCCCAAATAATGTATGCAATACACTATTTTTAGCAGCACTCAGCACAATAGCAAAATTTTGGAATCAATCTTGATGCCCAATAACAGATGAGTAGATCCTGAAGATGTGGTACTTATACACAATGTAATACTACATAGCATTTAGAAACAATACAATCATGGATTTTACAGCAACATGGATGGATCTAGAAAATAATATGTTAAGTGAAGTAATCCAGAAGAAGGATAAATACAGAATGATAGCTCTAATCTGATCTATTAAAAATATTAGTTTTAATCTGATCTATTAAAATATTATGTTAAATGAAGTAATCCAGAAGAAGGATAAAGAATGATAGCTCTAATCTAATGTATAAAATATATAACATATGTACACACACTACTTCATGTAGAAACACAACAATTTAAGTGGTAGAAATGCTGAATACCATAGAGGTCAGATTATAGTAAGAGAAAGTGATCAAATCAAGTGCTCGGAGCTTTGTAACAAGCAGCGAACTTTGCTAGAAGCAGGGAGCCCTGAGTAATGAGTTTATATGTACTCATTTAAGGCTTGAACAGAGACTATGAGAACATAGAAATATTACCCTGGGAAACTGAGTCTAACTTATGTGAAGTTTCCGTTATCTGTACATTCTGGCCTGCCCTAGATGAATCCCTTTATTTGTACATTCCAGCATACTCGTGATGGGCCCCGTTATTAAGGCATTTCTATCTGTTTAATGTAGCTACACCATGCTAACATGCATACGTGCAGAATTCTGCCCACAGAAAATAAGCTCGTTCCTCAAAAATGTATTTAAACTGAACCTCTTCCTTCATTAAATGAACTCTGATCACAGATTCTTTCTGTCTTTGTATCTGTTGTTTGTTCTTTGTCTTTTCTCACAAGTTCCCCCCAAGGAATAACCACGTGAAAGTGTCCCACTGGTTGGAATATTATTGGCACCCAAATTTGGTTTTCTTTTTTTTGTTTTGTTTTGTTTTTTGGATCACAACCGGCAGTGCTCAGGGGTCACTCCTGACTCCACGCTCAGAAATCGTTCCTGGCAGGCTCCCGGGATGATATGGGATACTGGGATTCGAACCACCATCCTTCTGCATGCAAGGCAAAAGCCTTACCTCATTGCTACCTCTCTGGCCCCCCAAAGCTGGTTTTCGGTGTAGGTGACAGCTGCAACAAACCCCCACAGATGGTGAATGTGGCTACACTCAACAGAAGAGTCTGCACTCAAGAAAACTCCGGTATAGATAAACCCTGAATTAATCTCAGAGTTCTATCAGGCCTCCCTGCTTATCAGGCAGGCCCATCAGGTTGGTAAAAACAAAAAAACAAAACAAAACAAAAAGTCCATCAGACTGGTTATAGTTTAAGCCTATTTGGCAAAATTGCAGCTCATCAGGCTGGAGGCATTTTTTTTAATTAGATAAAGTCCCACTTTCTTGTCTTTTCTGTCATCTCAGTTTCATTTTCAATTTCTCGCTCTAAATCTCCCTTTGGTTTCTTCTCCTTTTCATTCATCTCTTTGAACTTTTTTATTCCTTCTAAGTCCAATCTTTTATTAACCCCTTGGACCAGAATCCTCACTTAAACTCCAAAGGGTGAGGTCCGGTAAAACAACTCTCTGGGTCAGGATAAGGGTGTCGGCCAAGTCTCCCAGATAAACGCTTGTACCCCACGAAAGGAAAACCCAAGCACCTCTAGTTACATAATAGTTTAAGCAAAACACCCAACCCGTGCTGTTATGGTAAGACATTTCTTTCCATGACTTGTAAACTGTGTCCTCCACACTGTATTTCCCCTTCTAATCACTTATCTATTTGCTGTGCTTTTTTTTTTATTATTAGAAACTCATCCTGTTATTTTTGCTTTCTGATTCTTCTTTCTATCTTTTAACATTGACCTTCTTGCTGCACTAAGTTTGCATGAGGAATTTATAATAGGTATACAAATGTCATTAAAAATTAAGGGAATTAAGGTTAAAAGGAAAAATCTTAGTAAGTAAACATATGTGTGTTATATGCCTAAAAAATAAATCTAATATATTGTTTTGTTACATTAAATGTTCAAGAGTGTTAATTGTCTGGTTGTGCTTTGTTACTTGAGTGTCTTGGTTTCTTTTCCTTGTAATATGGGCAATGTGTGTCTGTCTTCGGTTCTGTGTTCTGTGTCTTTTTTGTCTTGTCTGGTCAGAATATAGAGAGAAATTCTAGGGAAAATGTCACCTCTCCCTTAAGGCAGATTCCGGAAGGTTGGAGGCCATAAATTCTCAATGACCATCAGGATCTAAATTTGTCCTGGAGGAAGTCTGAATTTTGAGGCCAATCATCTCAGCCAAAGGGCACAATCTAAAAAGAACTTGGAAGCTATTGTCTTGCAGCTTTTGGCTGAGAAGTGGCTGAAGGAGGGCTGGCAACAAAAGCAATCAGTTGGAATCTGAGTATCTATAAGAGCTGAAAATGGGGAGATGGACTCTTTCCAGCTATGGGGTCAATTAGATCAACTTGCTGAACAGAAAGTGGGTTTGAATTGGGTGGTGTAAAGTAAATTTAAGGCATTGGGAATTGGGGAACTTTCTAAGTTCAGGTCTATAAGAATTAAAAGACTCTCCAGAGGGAGAGCTGAGCAACAGTGAGATAAGAGCACTGAAATCCCTGTGTCCAAGCCTATCAGGAATTTTAGAGCAAGTTCATAATTCTGTTCAGTGTCACTTGTAATAACAGACTATCAGCAAAGAAAAACTTTTGTCAGTTTAAATTAAAACAGGCTACAACTGTATTAAATTTTTGGGTCTTTTATATTTCTTTTAAAAATTTAGTTTGCTCTTAAAGGTATCAAAAATAAAAAAAATTGAGTGGAAAATATTGTGGTTAATTTTTAAAATAGTATTATTAATTGTGTGAGTGCTTAACATTGTATGTGATCTTAAGATCTACAATGTAGAAATGCTTTAAATGTTCTTAAATATATATGTAATCAAAGACAATTTGGTCCAGTCAAGAGTAAGCAGTTTGTTTTTAAAAATTGGAAGTAAGAAAATATAATTATAAGTATTAAAGTAAAATGCAAACCCTCCAAAATTAAAGTGCAATTAGTCTTACTCTATCTTTGTGAGGCTTTACAACTTAAGTTACTATAGTATTTGAATTTGAAAAAGCACTAGTTATCCTCACACATCGCCTATTTTTCATTTGCTAAAATTGCTTAATTAGTCTTGTAAAACCTAGGTAACTTGGTAATTGGTATTTACAAATACAATATATTAGGGTCCCTGTGATAAAATTTGGCATTTAAATTTTTTATGATCAGCAACACTATCTTTGATTTGAATTACTGTTTATAAGTAATTGCAGATAAGAGCCTCTTATTTATATTGTCAGGGCAAGAAGCTACCTCTTTGTTTTACATCAGTATAACATGTTAAACTTGTACATTTGTTAAATGTAGCTATTTCAAAGTCAAAATGCTGAAGGAGCAATAAATTAAAGGTGTGTGTAAAATGTATATTTTAAAATATTGCAAAATGAGGTCAGAGAAAGGAAACTATTTTGGAGAATGTGCCAAATAATTGAGCAGGGAGCAGAGTAAATAATAATGTGTGTGAGGAGATCATATAAAATTGTAGTTCCTCTGAATTACAAATCTTAAGAATATTTTAAGGGAATTTATATTTTGCAATAATATAATAATTATTTTTGCTAATCTGACACATGAAAATTTAACATGTGATGCTTATAAGTATAGTAAGAAACCATAGCTTCTGGATTTATTTATTTTTGATTCAATTAACTATTTTTATTTTTAAATATAACTTAAGTGAATTAAAGGGAATCTTCATTGGTTTTGGCATTTAAATATAGGCTAAATTTACATTATAAGTGACAAATGTGGTCCCGGAGAGACAGCACAGCGGCCTTTGCCTTGCAAGCAGCTGATCCACCAAAGGTGGTTGGTTCGAATCCTGGTGTCCCATATGGTCCCCTGTGCCTGCCAGGAGCTATTTCTGAGCAGACAGTCAGGAGTAACCCCTGAGTGCTGCCAGGTGTGGCCCAAAAACAAAAAAAGGAAAAAAGTGACAAATGTAATTCTGGTAATTTAAAAATTATTAACTTGAGATCTTCAAAGTAGGAACATTTGTTTGTTTCTTGATTCAGTTTTTTCATGACTTTAACAGTCATAGTTTGTATTTTTGTGTGTAATAATTAGAAAATTGACGATTTATTACAGCTGTCTTTACTGTTCTACTGTGAAAATATTTTTAAATGTGCATTGTGAAGAGAGAAGAAAGGTTCAAAGGAAACCTGATTATTAGAGACAGATGATACCATACTTTGAGGTGAAGACTCTTCCACAGTGCTCATTAACTATTTTAATATTTTAAACTGCTCACTAAGCATTTTACTTAATATTTTAAATTTCAAAATTAAACTTTTTTGAAAAAATTTTAATATTGAAAATAAACACATTTAATATCTTAAAGGTCAACCGCAGCTGCTTTGTCCCTGACAGGGGAAGGAGGGGGTGACAAATGTGCTCCCACTAAAGAGAGCCTTATTCTCCAGAGAAGGGTCTGGAGGTGGGTCACCATCAATTACTTGGGTTTGGGGCTGGGGCTGTGCTACTTGAAAGTGTGGTGCTGGGGGCCCAAAACAGGGCAAGACACCTGGGGAGAAGAGGGTGTCCTTCCATACCCACCCAGCTTTAGGCCAGGGCCTTCCAGAAGGTGCTCCAGTCATGGAAACATTGGGTGAAGGCATGCTGCTCTTTGCTCTTGCAGACCAAGTGCAAGAGGCGGGGCTTTTCATGTTCTTTGGAAGTCATGTGCTGGATGTAGAAAATGTTTTGTGATAAATCTATACTTTGAAGATTCTATTTTCAGCAAACTTCCACTCCATCTACATCAACTACTTTTAGAAGCTTGAAAAGTTTTTCTACAAATAAAAGTTTTCCATGGTGCCTGAGTGATGGCACAAGTGGTAAGGCAGATGCCTTGCACGAGGTAGCCTAGGACAGACCACAGTTTGATTCCCAATGTCCCATATGGTCCCCCAAGCCAGGAGCAATTTCTGAGCGCATAGCCAGGAAAAACACCTGAGCATCATCAAGTATGGCCTGAAAAACAAAAACAAACAAAAGCTTTTCTTACAAACATACTAGCTCTCTATATAAAAGAGCTTGTCCCATTTTACCTGTGTCAATTTTTCTGATGTAAACTTTGCATTGATCCTTTTGTCTGTTCATGTACATGTTGAGTTGAATGTGGTGCCACCTGTGTGAGAAATTTTACTCAGTGCTGTTTGGTTTAGTTTGAAATGTCTGTTTCTTTGGTATCTCTACTTTTCATGATAAAATACAATTTTCAGAGCTTTACTCATTTTGGAGGATTTCAGTTTCATAATAACCAGGTCTTAACACAAAAGGACTCAGCTAAAAATTTCTCATTTAAAAACCTTGCATAATTTTCAGCAATTATTATGAAATATAAATTGGCTTCAACCTTACCTTTATTTAACCACTGGAGAACTAAAGCCTTTATTTGATATTTTAAACGGGGTCTCAGATCATAAATCCCCCAGAGAGAGAACACTTGAAGCTCAACAAGCACTAATTAAGGTTCAGGAAGCTATTTCTTCCCAATTTGTCGGTGCACTTTATTATTCTGCAATATATAGTTTTATAATTTTTGCTACTATGCACACACCCACAGTGTTGATTTGGCAAAATAATCCCATTTTTTGAATAAATTTATTGGTTTCCACTAGGAAGATGTTGGTTCCTTATTATGTGCTTGTGGCTGACCTTATTGAAACAGGTGGTGGATTTTGTAAAAAATATTTTGGAAAATAATCGGATTATCTTATGTGACCTTGTAATAAACAGCATCTAAACTGGCTAATACAGAATATAAATGATGGGCCTTTGGAATGTGCCTCTTTTAAATGAGACATTGGTAATCATTATCTAGCAAATAAGTTCATACAATTTTTTTAGATGAATATTTCTATTTTTCCAATTTGAACACGATCCTCTCCTATTAGTAATGTCAGTAAGCACTATTTTCACTGACAGGTCGTCCAATGGGAAAGCTGCCTATCTGCTTAATGATGTAGCCACCACAATCTCCACTGATTATACTTTAGCACAGTTGGTGGAGTTGTGTGCAGTTTTAGAAATGTTTAAAAATATTTTAATGTGTTCTTCTGCACTTACAATCTCAGATGCCCTGTAGCCCTGTAGAGTTATGAGGAAGAAAAGTCCAAGTGGAACAATCAGGCTGGTTCAGTATCACCCTGCCAAAAGCAAAATTCACTCATGAAAAAGTTATAATTAACCAGAAGATATTGAGTGGTGTCCTGAAATAATGGGAATTGTAATAAAATAGGACCATTGAACACAGGGGACAGACCTTCATTTCCCTTTGTGGAACATGCTAAATTTTTATAAAGATGAGCTAAAATTATGTAGTTAATCTTAATTTTTTATGTTTTTATCATTTCTTATTTTTTATTTTATCTTATATATATATGTTAATTTCACTTCTTTTGGTTCTGCTTGGTATGAAATTCTAGAAGAAAAATTTCTGGGGCTGGAGCAGTAGCACTAGAGGTAAGGCATCTGCCTTGCAAGTGCTAGCCTAGGACAAACCACGGTTTGATCCCCCAGTGTCCCATAAGGTTCCCCAAACCAGGAGCGATTTCTGAGTGCATAGCCAGAAGTAACCCCTGAGCATCAACAGGTGTGATCCTAATAATAATAATAATAATAATAATAATAATAATAATAATAATAAAAAGTCCTGCTTGGAATAAAGCCCAGGTCACAAACAGGGCAAAGAATGTGAAGCTAGTCATACTTTTTCTCAAAAGCACCAACAATGGAATATGGCACTGTTCCCTTTGCATAGGCATAAGAAAAAAAAGAGTCTTTCCAGCCAGACTTGTGGATAAGACAAACTCTGCTGGGCCTCTTAAGCTAGGCAGACATTTTGGGGCTTCCCCGGGCTTGTCACAACCTGGGAACTTTGATCTTCTCTGGCATTCATCTCCTGACGGCTTGCCTTGGCTGAGATGAGGGTTTTCAGGCTGGAGTTACGGTTAAAGCTGACTGCTGGGCCGCTTAGGCTCGGCAGACATTTTGGGGCCTCCCCCAGCTTGCTTCAACCTGGGAACTTTTATCTTCTCAGGCATTAATCCCTGAGGGCGTGAAAATGGGGAAATTACGCAGACCAACTTCAGCCATAGAGAATGAAGATGGAAACTTTGATGACCCAACAATGGCCAACCACCTAAGCAGTCTTTTAGAAATGGAGTTTAGAGAAGAAATATGAAGGTTGCTCACAGAACTCAAAGAAAGCATAAATCAAATCACTAATAAAAATCAAGAGAATATGAAGATAGAAATCAGAAAACTCCAAACTGAAATATCAGGTCAAATAACAGGTCTGAAAAACTCAGTAGATGAACTGAAGAACATAATGGATGAACTTTCCAACAGGTTAAGAGCAGCTGAGGATAGAATTAGTGTGCTGGAAGATGAGATGCATAACAACTTTACACAGCAGAAGAGATTGGAAAAAAGCCTTAAATCAAAGGATCAGACTATAGAAAAGTTACTCAAAGAATATGAGCAGATGAAAATATAAGTCTTTGATAAGCTCAACAGAAACAACTTTAGAATCATTGGAGTCCCAGAGACCCAAGAAGAAAATCTCCAGGAAGAATCAATAGTCAAGAACATCATCACAGAGAAACTACCAGAACTAAAGGAAACATGTGACCAAATTCTGCATGCCTGAAGAGTACCAGCTAAAAAAGACCCCAGGAGAAACACCCCAAGACACATCCTAGATTAAATGATGAATCCCACAGATAGAGATAGAATAATGCAAGTAGCAAGATCGAAAAGGTAAATTACATTCCAGGGAGCATCCTTAAAATTGAAAGTAGACCTGTCACCAGAAACACTCAAGGCCAGAAGGCACTGGTGGGATATAGTGACAAAAATCAATGAAATAAATGCTTCGCCAAGAATAATGCACCCAGCAAAACTCACTTTCAGGTTTGAAGGAAGTATACATGGCTTCACAGATAAACAACAGCTCAAAAACTTTGCAGACTCAAAGCCAGCCTTAAAAGAGAAACTAAAAAATCTACTCTAAAAACAAGATAGAACAAAAAACACACCAAACTTCTACACAAAGATGGCAATAAATCCCATGACAATTATTTATCTCAATGTCAATGGACTAAGTGCACCCATTAAGAGACACAGAGTGGCTAAATGGATCAAAAAACTGAAGCCAACCTTCTGCTGTCTACAAGAAACACACCTGAATAGTCAGAATAAACATAGACTCAAAATCAAAGGCTGGAGGAAAATCATTCAAGCAAACAACACCCTTAAAAAAGAGGGGGTGGCCATACTAATATCAGATGACACAAACGTTATACTCAGAAAAGTTGTAAGGGACAAAAATGGATATCATATACAAATCAAGGGATTTGTACAGCAGGAAGAAATCACTCTCCTAAACAAATATGCACCCAATGAGGGTCCAGCAAAGTATTTAATACAATTGTTGACAAATCTGAAGAAGTATATCAATAATAACACAATAATTGTGGGAGACCACAACACAGGCTTGTCAACACTTGATAGGTCAACCAAATGAAAACCCAACAAAAATATACTAGACCTGAAAAGAGAAATGGAGAAAGAGGCCTAGTGGATATATATAGGACACTCCATCCTCAGAAACCTGGATACACATTATTTTCCAATGTACATGGGTCATTCTCCAGGATAGACCACATGCTGGCACATAAAACATACCTCCATAAAATAAAAAAGATAGAAATTTTGCAGGATAACTTTGCTGAACACAAGGCTCTGAATTTAGATGTGAACTACAAAGGGACACAGAAGAAAAAATTAACACCTGGAAATTAAACAGCCTTATACTGAATAACCAGTGGGTCTGAAATAAAATCAAGGAGGAAATCAAAAGGTTCCTGGAAACAAATGACAATAAAGACGCAATCAGAACTGATGGGACACAGAAAAAAGCAGTACTGAGAGGAAAATTTATAGCTTTGCAAGCACACATCAGGAAGGAAGAAGGAGCTTACCTGAGTAGTTTAATGACACAGCTAATAGAACTAGAAAGTGCTCAACAAAAGGACCCAAAAATAGGGAGGCAGAAGGAAATAATAAAGCTGAGAGCAGAAATCAACGAAGTGGAAACCCAAAAAACAATCCGAAAGATCAACGAAAGCAGAAGTTGGTTCTTTGAAAAAATAAACAAGATTGATAGACCATTGGCAAAACTCACAAAGCAAGAGAGAGAGAAACTTGATAATGCATATTAGAAATGAAAAGGGGGAGATCACTACAGATACTGCAGAGATTCAAAGAGTATTCAGAGAATACTTTGAGAAACTCTATGCCACTAAATATGAGAACCTGGAAGAAATGGATAATTTTTTGAACTCATATAACGTTCCACGATTGAATAAAGAAGATGTAGCATATCTAAACACCCCAATAACTATTGAGGAAATTAAAAATGTAATAAAAACGTGCCCAAAAGCAAAAGCCCAGGCCCTGATGGATTCACGAATAAATTCTTTCAAACCTTTCAAGAGGAACTAATACCAATCCTGGCCAGGCTCTTTTATGAAATTGAAAAAACAGGAACACTTCCAAATAGCTTTTTTGAAGCCAACATCACCTTAATACCAAAACCAGATAGAGATGCTGCCAAAAAAGAAAATTACATACCAATATCCCTGATGATCACAGATGCAAAGATTCTCAACAAAATCCTGGTGAACAGGGTCCAGTGCCTCATCAAGAAGATCATTCACTTTAATCAAGTAGATTTCATCCCAGGAATGCAAGGCTGGTTTAACATCCATAAATCTATCAACATAATACACAACATAAACAACAAGAAAATAAAAATCATATCGTCATATCAATAGACACAGAAAAAGCATTTGATAAGGTTCAACACCCATTCTTGATCAAAACTCTCAGCAAGATAGGAATAAAAGGAACCTTCTCAATATAGTTAAAGTTATCTACCAGAAGCCAGTGGCAAATAGTATCCTCAATGGAGATAAACTAAAATCCTTCCCTCTAAATTCTGGCACAAGACAAGGCTGTCCTCTCTCACCACTCCTATTTAACATAGCACTGGAAGTACTCTCTATAGCGATTAAGCAAGAAAAAGATATCAAGGGAATCCAGATAGGAAAGGAAGAAGTCAATCTCTTACTGTTTGCAGATGACATGATACTCTACTTAGAAAACCGTAAAGACGCTACCAAAAAGCTTCTAGAAATAATAAATTCATATAGCAATGTGGCAGGCTACAAAATTAACACACAAAAATCAATGGCCTTTTTATACACTAATAATGACAGGGATGAAATAGACATTAAGAGAACAATCCCATTCACATTAGTACCACACAAACTCAAATGTCTTAAAGTCAACCTGACTAAAGATGTGAAGGACCTATACAAAGAAAACTATAAAACACTGCTCCAAGAAATAAGAGAGGACATGAGGAAATGGAAACACATACCTTGCTCATGGATTGGCAGGATCAACATCATTAAAATGGCAATACTTCCAAAAGCATTGTACAGATTTAACACGATTCCTCTAAAGATACCCATGACATTCTTCAAAGAAGTGGATCAAACACTTTTGAAATTCATTTGGAACAATAAACAACCTCGAATAGCTAAAGCACTCCTTGGGAAAAAATATAGGAGGCATTACTTTTCCCAATTTTAAGCTGTATTACAAAGCAATAGTTATAAAAACAGCATGGTATTGGAAGAAAGACAGAACCTTAGATCAGAGGAATAGGCTTGAGTACTCAGAGAAGGTTCCTCAGACATATAACCACCTAGTTCTTGATAAGGGAGCAAGAAATCCTAAATGGAGCAAGGTAAGCCTATTGAACAAGTGGTATTGGTACAACTGGTTAGCCACTTGCAAAAAAGTGAACTTAGACCCCCAGCTAACACCATGTACAAAGATAAAATTCAAATGGATTAAAGACCTTGATATCAGATCTGAAACTATAAGGTATATAGAACAACATGTAGGTGAAACACTCCAGGACATTGAGACTAAAGGCATCTTTAAGGAGGAGACAGCACTTTCCAAACAAGTGGAAGCAGAGATAAACAGATGGGACTATATTAAGCTGAGAAGCTTCTGCATCTCAAAGAAAATAGTGCCCAGAATACAAAGGCCACCCACTGAGTGGGAGAAATTATTCACCCAATACTCATCAGATAAAGGACTAATATCCAAAATTTACAAGGTACTGGCAGAACTATACAAGAAAAACACAAGTAACCCCATCAAAAAATGGGGAGAAGAAATGAACAGACACTTTGAAAAAGAAGAAAGGCAAATGGCCAAAGGGCACATAATAAGATGCTCAACATCACTAATCGTCAGGGAGGTGCAAATCAAAACTACTTATGAGGTACCACCTCATGCCACTGAGATTGACACACATCACAAAAAAAAAAAAAAGAAAGAAAAAGAAAAAGAAAACAAGCAGTGCTGGCGGGGATGTGGAGAGAAAGGAACTCTTTTTCACTGCTGGTAGGAATGCCGTCTAGTACAACCTTTATGGAAAGCGATATGGAGATTCCTTCACAAACTGGAAATTGAGCTTCCATACGATCCAGCTATACCACTCCTGGGAATATACCCAAGGAACACAAAAATACAATACAAAAATCCCTTCCTTACACCTATATTCATTGCTGCGCTATTTACAATAGCCAGACTCTGGAAACAACCAAGATGCCCTTCAACAGATGAGTGGTTAAAGAAACTGTGGTACATATACACAATGGAATACTATGCAGCCATCAGGAGAAATGAAATCATGCATGGATGTACATGGAATCTATTATACTGAGTGAAGTAAGTCAGATGGAGAAAGAAAGAACCAGAATGGTTTCACTCATCTATGAGCTTTAAGAAAAATGAAAGACATTTTTAATACTATCTTAGAGACAAGAGATATGAGAGTGGTAGAGGCAGCTCATGACATGATGCTCATCGCATAGAGTGATGAGTACAGTTGGAGAGATGACTACACTGAAAACTATCATAAAAATGTGAATGAATGAGGGAAGTAGAAAGACTGTCTCGAGTACAGGTGTGGGGGGGGTGGTGAGGAGGGAGATCTGGGAAATTGGTGGTGGGAGTGTTGCACTGGTGAAGGGGGATGTTCTTTACATGACTGTAATCATACAACTATAATCATATTTATAATCATGGTGTTTCAATAAAGATAATTATTTAAAAAAAAAAGAAAAAGAAAAAAAGAGATGGAATGTTA
This sequence comes from Suncus etruscus, assembly GCF_024139225.1. Classification (NCBI taxonomy): domain Eukaryota; kingdom Metazoa; phylum Chordata; class Mammalia; order Eulipotyphla; family Soricidae; genus Suncus; species Suncus etruscus. The sequence goes on along the minus strand of NC_064858.1, from coordinate 65,522,821 downwards.
CATCCCATTTAAGGAAAGCATGCACCAGACGTGGTTTGTTCCTTCCCTGGTGCAGTGGCTTCCTCTAAAAAAAATATTTGCAAAGGGCCCTTTGCGTGGATTATTGGTGGTAATTCCAACCTGACTGTAACATTACATTTTTCTTTCTATTTGGCCACTATAGAAATCCAGCCTGAGCTCTTCTGCAGACAAAGAAATGTCAGTGCCAAAAGCCCGCCAAAAGTCCCCTGCTGGGTAGTTTGCATAACATCGTGCCAACAGCTTGTTTTTCTAAGTCTAGCTCTATGATGGTAAACAATTATTTTCGTCCCCCCTAAAATCTATTTTGCGGCTACTACATAGACATCCAAAAAAATCTCTGCCTCTCTCCTCCTGGTTTCTTGAAAAACCTGCTTTTTGCTAAACCAAAAACATTTCTGGCTCTGGTTTCGATGCCCTCCAGCAGAGCTCTTTCTCTCTTGAAGAATGGTCTTCTAATAAGTTAATTAAGGCTTGTTTCGCTCTCCTGCTCTTTGAGAACACCCTGCATTCCAGAATCTCTCTTTATAAAATATCATCGGCTGAAAAATAAATTTGTCTCTTGCCCTTGGGCGAAGGTCCCCATACAATGTATTTTGTGTGGTTTCATTTATTTCATATTTCATATTCGTCCACTCGTGCTCATGCTTCTCTCTCCGTGAAAGGTTCCTGGACCCCATGAAGGTTCTGATTCCAGGAATGCCCACAGTTATTCCTCCTGGACTCACTCCGGAACAAGAGAGAGCTTATATAGTGCAACTGCAGATAGAAGACCTGACTCGTAAACTGCGCACAGGAGACCTGGGCATGCCCCCTAACCCTGAGGACAGGTCCCCTTCCCCTGAGCCCATCTACAATAGTGAGGGGAAGCGGCTCAACACCCGAGAGTTTCGTACCAGCAAAAAACTCGAGGAGGAGCGGCACAACCTCATCACGGAAATGGTTGCACTCAACCCTGACTTCAAGCCGCCTGCAGATTACAAACCACCAGCAACACGTGTGAGTGATAAAGTAATGATTCCACAAGATGAATATCCAGAAATCAACTTTGTGGGCTTGCTCATTGGGCCCAGAGGGAACACCTTGAAGAACATAGAGAAAGAATGCAACGCCAAGATCATGATCCGGGGGAAAGGGTCTGTGAAAGAAGGGAAAGTGGGGCGCAAAGATGGCCAGATGTTGCCTGGGGAAAATGAGCCACTTCATGCTCTGGTTACTGCCAACACCATGGAGAATGTGAAGAAAGCGGTAGAACAGATCAGAAACATTCTAAAGCAGGGGATTGAGACCCCTGAGGACCAGAATGACCTCCGGAAGATGCACCTTCGGGAGTTAGCTCGCTTGAATGGGACCCTTTGGGAAGACGATAACAGGATCTTAAGACCCTGGCAAAGCTCAGAGACTCGCAGCATTACCAATACTACGGTGTGCACCAAGTGCGGAGGGGCCGGCCACATTGCTTCCGACTGTAAATTCCAAAGGCCTGGAGACCCCCAATCAGCTCAGGATAAAGCACGGATGGATAAAGAATATTTGTCCCTCATGGCTGAACTGGGGGAAGCACCTGTCCCAGCATCTGTGGGCTCTACTTCTGGCCCAGCGACCACACCTCTGGCCAGTGCACCTCGACCTGCTGCTCCCGCCAACAACCCTCCTCCACCGTCTCTCATGTCTACCACTCAGAGCCGCCCTGCTGTGGATGAATTCCAGTCCTTCCAACAGTCGACCGTATGGGCATGCATGGAGGTGGCCCGGGGGGTCCTGGAGGTGGCCCGCACAGTTTTCCACACCCGTTACTTAGCCTGACAGGTGGGCACGGTGGACACCCCATGCAGCACAACCCGAATGGACCACTACCTCCATGGATGCAGCCACCTCCGCCACCGATGAACCAGGACCCCCACCCGCCTGGGCACCATGGCCCTCCTCCAATAGATCAGTACCTGGTTGGGGTCTATCGCATCAAGGAAAAGGTATGATGCCCCCGTGGCCTATGGGCATGATGCCGCCACCGCCACCTCCTCCCATTGGGCAGCCCCCGCCCCCTCCCTCTGGCTCGCTTCCCCCATGGCAGCAGCAGCAGCAGCAGCAGCAGCAGCAGCAGCAGCAGCAGCAGCAGCAGCAGCAGCAGCAGCAGCAGTAGCAGCAGCAGCAGCAGCAGCAGCAGCCTCCTCCGACCAGCCGCCCAGCAGCAGTATGGCTTCCACTACCCCCTTGCCATGGCAGCAAAGATCCCTCCCTGCGGCAGCGATGGCTTTCCGCGCCCATTGGTGACCCTTCCAGGCAGACAGCCTCAGCAGCGCCCCTGGTGGACAGGATGGTTCGGCAAAGCAGCCTGAGTTATTTTTGTGGACGGAATCGGAACACGCTGGCTCCATATCGTGACATTTTTATTAATTGTTTTCTTTTTTCCTTTGTTATTTCTTCTGATCCGTAGTCAGACGCGTTATCCATTGCGCCACTGGCCCCGCACTCCTTTGTTATTTCTTATCTCTTCCTTTCTTCAGACTCCGTCCAAGGAGATGCTCTCCCGGTCTTCTGCTGCAATTAGATACCTTTTCCTTTCTCCATTCCTCGTTCTTCTTTCCAAGGAGAGGGGAACAAATGGTTTTCCACACAGGCTTCGGCCACTCCAGTCAGGCTAGTTAGGGGTGTGCCTTGGGCTATTAAGACTTTCCGGGGCCACAGCCACCTCGAGGTGTGTGTGCTTAAATGTGGGATTTTTGTCTCTGCCACTTCGTAGAATAGTGGGTTCATCTCCAGACCTGGGTTCCACGTCCATCCTGGTGCCCCGAGACCTTGGACTTGTCTACCAACCCAAGAGTCCTGCACACTTCTGGGCACCCGAGTTGCCTCAGATTCTATTTGTTCCTCTCCTTCCTGGAAGGCTGCCTTTCTCATTTGATTTAATGCCAGACGTTTGACTGTTTTGCAGTGTCTTAAGGGTTTGAGCCCCTTGTTTTTGTTCTGCTTTCTCCCCCCCTTCATGGAGTGATTATGTTGACAAAAATGTATAATGCGTGTTCTCTTCACTGGTTATCTGCAGAGATTTCTCTGGGCTTTCCCCCTTTGATGTATGATTCAGCACTGCGTTAAAGGGGTTCCATTGAATAAAAGAGCAGTGTGTTAAAAAAAAAAAAGAACACAACCCCATTCACAATAGTGCCACAAAAACTCAAATATCTTGGAATCAACTTGACCAAAAATGTGAAGGACCTATACAAAGAAAACTATAACTCTGCTCCAAGAAATAAGAGAGGACACGCGGAAATGGAAACACATACCCTGCTCATGGATTGGCAGGATTAACATCATCAAAATGGCAATAATCCCCAAGGCATTATACAGATTTAATAATATCCCTCTAAAGATACCCATGACATTCTTCAAAGAAGTGGATCAGGCACTTTTGAAATTTGTTTGGAACAATAGACACCCTCTAAATGATTGCTAAAGCAATCATTGTGAAAAAGAATATGGGAGGAATTACTTTTCCCAACTTTAAACTGTACTACAAAGCAATAGTTATCAAAACAGCATGGTATTGGCATAAGGACAGGCCCTGAGATCAGTGGAATAGGCTTGAATACTCAGAGAATGTTCCCCAGACATACAATCACTTAATGTTTGATAAAGGAGCAAGAAATCCTACATGGAGCAAAGAAAGCCTCTTCAGCAAGTGGTGTTGGCACAACTGGCTAGCCACCTGCAAATAATTAAACTTAGACCACTAGCTAACATCATGTACGAAGGTAAAATCCAAATGGATTAAAGACCTCAATATCAAACCCAAAACCATATGATATGTAGAACAACACATAGGCAAAACAGTCCAGGACATTGAGACTACAGGCATCTTCAAGGAGGAAACTGCACTCTTCAAGCATGTGAAAGCAGAGATTAACAGATGGGTATATATTAAGCTGAGAAGCTTCTGCACCTCAAAGAAAATAGCACCCAGGATACAAAAGCCATCCACTGAGTGGGAGAAACTATGGTATATATACACAATGGAATATTATGCAGCTGTCAGGAGAGATGAAGTCATGAAATTTTCCTATACATGGATGTACACAGAATCTATTATGCTGACTAAAATAAGTCAGAGAGAGAGAGAGAGAAATGCAGAATGGTCTCATTCATCTATGGATTTAAAAAAAATGAAAGACATTCTTGCAATAATAATTTTCAGACACAAGAGAGAAGAGCTGGAAGTTGCAGCTCACCTCATGATGCTCACCACAAAGAGTGATGAGTTTCATTAGAGAAATAACTACATTTTGAACTGCCCTAATAATGAGAATGTATGAGGGAAATGAAAAGCCTGTTTAGAGTACAGTTGGGGGTCGGTTGGGGAGGAGGGAGATTTGGGACATTGGTGATGGGAACGTTCACTGGTGATGGGTGGTGTTGTTTACATGACTGAAACCTAAACACAATCATGTATATAATCAAGGTGTTTAAATAAAATATATATAAAAAAGAAGATGAATGTTAATAACTGAAAATCAAACAGCCTACTACTGAACAGCCAGTGGGTCCGAGATGATCTGAGATGAAATCAAAGAGGAAATCAAAACTTTCCTGGAAACAAATGACAAAAAATATCAGAATCTATGGGATGTAGCAAAAGCGGTATGAGAAGCATGCAATAGGAATGAAGACAGGGCATACCTCAATAACTTAATGACACTGCTTACAAAATTAGAAAGTGATCCACAAAAGGAACCAAAATAGGGATACAGAAGGAAATAATAAAACTTAGAGCAGAAATAAATGAAGTGGATATGCAAATAATCAATCAAAATATCAATAAAAGCAGTTGTTTCTTTAAAAAATAAACAAGATTGATAGACCATGGGTAAAACTCACAAAGGAAGAGAGAGAAAAACTTGATAACCCATAATAGAAATGAAAAGGGGGAGATCATTACAGATATTGCAGAAATTGAAAGGGTAAACAGAGACTGCTTTAAGAAACTCTATACCACTAAACATGAGAAAATGTAAGAAAAGGATAATTATTGGACTCATAACATTGCACGGTTGAATAAAGAGGATATAACATATCTAAACAGCCCCATCACTATTGAGAAAGTTAAAACGGCAAGAAAATGTCTGCCCAAAAACAAAAGCTCAGGCCCAATAAATTCACTTATAAATTCTTTCAAACCTTTCAAGAGGAAGTAATACCAATCCTGGCCAGGCTCTTTCAAGAAATTGAAAAAAATGGGAACACTTCCAAATAGCTTTTTGAAGCCAACATCACCTTGGAACCAAAAAACAGAAAGAGATGCTGCCCCCAAAATATTACAGACCAATATTCCTGATGAACACAGATGGAAAGATCTTCAGCTAAATCATTGCAATAGGATCCAAAGCCTCATCAAGAATATCATTCACTATCATAAGTAAGTTTTATCCCAGAAATGCAAGGATGGTTTAATATCCATATATCTATCAACATAATACACAACATCAACAAAGAGAAAAATAACACTCACATGATCATATCAATAGACACAGAGAAATCATTTGATAAGTTCCAACACCCATTCTTAATAAAAACTCTCAGCAAGATGGAAATGAGAGAAATTTATCTCAGTATAGTTAAGGCCATCTACCACAAGCCAATGGCAAATATTGTCCGCAAAGGAGAAAAACGAAAAGCCTTTTCTCTAAATTCTGGTACAAGACAAGGCTGTGTTCTCTCACCACTCCTATTCAGCATAGGTTGGAAGTACTTACTAAAGTGATTAATCAATGAAAAGATAACAAGGGAATCCAGATAGGAAAGAAAGAAGTAAAGCTCTCACTGTTTAGAGATGACATGATACTATACTTAAAAACTCCTAAAGACTATCAAAAAACTTCTAGAAACAATAGATTCATATAGCATTGTGGCAGGCTACAAATTAACACACAAAATCAATGGTCTTTTATACACCAATAATGATAAGATAGAGATGGACATTAAGAAAACAACCCCATTCACATTAGTGTCATACAGACTCAAATATCTTGGAGTCAATTTGACCAAAGATGTGAAGAACCTATACAAAGAAAAGTATAAAATCCTGCTCCATGAAATAAGAGAGGACACATGGAAATGGAAACATATACCCTGCCCATGGATTGGCAGGATTAACATCATTAAAATGGCAGTACTCCCCAAAGCAGTGTACAGATTTAGTGCAAACCCTCTAAAGATACCAATGACATTCTTCTAAGAGTGGATCAAACATTTCTAAAATTCATTTGGAACAATATACACCCTCAAATAGCTACAGTAATCCTTGGGAAGAGGAATATGGGAGGCACTACTTTCCCCAACTTGAAAATGTATTACAAAACAATAGTTATCAAAAAAGCATGGTACTGGAATAAAGACTGACCCTCATATCAATGGAATAGGCTTGAGTACTCATAGAATGTTCCCCAGACATACAATCACATAATTTTTGATAAAGGAGCAGAAATACTAAATGGAGAAGGGAAAACCTCTTCAACAAGTGGTGTTTGCACAAAAAAGTGAACATAGACCCCAGCTAATACCATGTATGAAGGTAAAATTCAAATGGATTAAAGACCTTGATATCAGACCTGAAACCATAAAGTATATAAAACAACACGTAGGTAAAATGCTCCATTCAGACTAAAGTCATTTTCATGAAGGAAACTGCACTCTCCAAACAATGGAAGCAGAGGTTAACAGATGGAAATAAGATGCTTCTGAGAAGCTTCTGCACTTCAAAATAAAAAGTAGCGCTCAGAATTCAAGAGCTACCCACTGAGTGGAGAAACTATTCACCCAATACCCATCATATAAGAGATTAATATCCAAAATATACAGGTTACTGATGTAACTTTCTAAGAAAAAACATCTAATGTCATCAAAAATGGGGAGAAGATATGAAGAGACACTTTGTCAAAGAAGAAATTCAAACAAATGGACAAGAGACACATGAAAAAATGCTCCATATCACTAATTATCAGGGAGGTTTAAATAAAAAACAACTATGAGGTACCATCTCACACCACAAATATAGGGGCACATCACAAAGAATGAGAACAAGTTCTACTGTCGGGGATGTTGAGAGAAAGGAACTGTTACTCACTGATGGTGGGAATGCCATCCATTACAACCTTTTTGGAAAGTGATGTGCAGATTCCTCCAAAAACTGGAATTGAGCTCCCATTCGACCCAGCTATTCCACTCCTAGAGATATACCCTAAGAACACAAGAATACAATACAAAAACCCCTTCCTCACACCTATATTTATTGCAGCACTATTCACAATAGCCAGGCTCTGGAAATAACTAAGATGTCCTTCAACAGACGAATGACTAAAGAAACAGTGGTACATATACACAATGGAATATTATGCAGCCGTCAGGAGAGATGAAGTCATGAAATTTTTCTATATATGGATGTACATGGAATCTATTATGCTGAGTGAAATAAGTCAGAAGGAGAGAGACGCAGAATAGTCTCACTCATCTATGGGTTTTAAGATAAATAAAAGTCATTTTTGTAACAATCCTCAGAGACAATGAGAGGAGGGCTGGAACACCAGCTCACTCCATGAAGCTCACCACAAAGAGTTGTGAGTACAGCTATTTAAATAACTACACAGAGAAATACCATAATAAAGTGAATGAATGAGGGAACTGGAAAGCCTGTCTGGAGTACAGGTGGGGGTGGGGTGGGATGGTGTGAGATTTGGGACATTGGTGGCGGGAATGTTGCACTGGTGAAGGGGGGTGTTCTTTACATGACTGAAACCTAATCACAATCATTTATGTAATCAAGATATTCAAATAAAGAAGAAAAAAATTTTTTTCTGGTAAAAAAAAGGAAAAAAAAGAAAATCCCCTGAGTTTCATATATGGTAAAACAGTAAGACAGGTCTTCTTTTTAATATTGCTGATAAATTTTGCATTATATGCATATACTTAATGGTATGGGTCTCTCAGTTCTTCGCTCTTAGTTAACAAGGTTGGCCAGCTTACTGAGAAATGCTGAGGATGTAATGGTGTTTGGGACCTCTGATATCAGAATTGGCCTGTGCCAGAAGAGTAATATAGAGGTCATTCAAGAATTTTATTGGTAATGCCATTTCCATTAGTTTTATGGATCACCTAGGGTCAATCATATGGAAACCTGGTGCCTAAATCCCTGTGGTATTTTTCCTTTCCTAATTATAGCATTTTAATCAATTACTTTATTGTATTGTTTAGTTTTATGTAAAAATGGGTAATTCACATATAAAATATTTTCAAAGGCACAATTTATTAAGAAAATGATATACAATCTTTAATATTATATATTATATGACTTCATGCCTATTTGTACAATGATTAGTCACTTTTTTACATATAATCAATGTGAAGTTAATTGTTCTATTAGTGATAATTTCTGTGCACTGACTTAAAAAATATAAAATATAAAAGAAACTGAAATACTAAGTGTTAAGATCAGAATTTTTGTTAACTTTAGAAAATATAAAACAATGTACTACATCAGCTATAAACAATACCATATAGCTAAAAAGCAAAATACACATTACCTACATGCTATCTTTCCGGCCCCTAAAAATACTAATTTTTAAATCTATTGATTAACTACAGAAAACTTGGATTACTGGATCATACTTCATTACTAGTTCAATGTGTATTTTGCTTTTTAGCTATATGGTATTATTTATAGCTGATATAGTACATTGATTATATGTAAAAAAGTGCCTTTCATGCAGATGGACGGTGGTTCGAATCCCAGCATCCCATATGGTCCTCCGTGCCTTCCAGGAGAAATTTCTGAGTGTGGATCCAGGAGTGACCTCTAAGCACTCCAGGGCGTGACCCAAACACCAAAAAAAATAGTATTTTTAGAATTAAGAACATTCCCTTGTTTACTAAAATCAGTCATTATAAACAAAATGTGAAAATATGCAGCATATTTAACAGTAAATTATTTGAAACCATGTTGTGTGTAAATATTTTATACAGATTACTTTATATCTAATATTTCCACCTCCCAAAGTAGATATGTTTTTCAGGAATGACTTTATTTGGTGTCATAACATTATTAATATGAATATTTAAATTGTAAATATGTGATACATAATCAAAATATGACTTAAATCTGTGAAAACAGTTAAAATAGAGGTAAAATTTTAGCTCTACTTATAAACCACATGTCATAAGTTCTAAATATATTTTTATTTTCTGTCAAAATATACATCATTCCTTATATCTCTATATACATATGATCACGTATGCAAAGGATTGAACAGTTTGAAGAGTGAGTAATCTACATTAACTCATATAAAACCCTACCAATATCTAACATCGTGCATTTCTATTTATAAATACATACATGCATATCATGGAAATGATTGATTGTATTTCGAGGATACACTAATATTTTCCATGATTTTACCTCAGTTTTGTGGTGTGTAAATTCTGTCAGTTACTGTAATGGAAACATGTATTCCCCACTGTAATCACCTCTAGTGTAAAACACAGCTGCCTAACAAATGTAAACTGGAATGGGTTCCTTTTCACATCTGTTAAATCTCAACAGTGTCTAACTGCTCGTTTTAGAGGGCATCAATCATAGAAAAGTGAGACAGAATTAAAGAGTTTAGTCTTGCTTGGCTCCCTTTGTATCTAATTTAGGAATGGATGACCCATTGCATTCATTGTTGTGCTTACCACAGCTGTTTTCTATTATTAAGAAAAGCAGCTTTGAGTAAAGAACATAAAACAATAAACTCTAGCCATGTGGACATAGTACATTGCTTAGAAAGGTTATAAATATAAACAATAAAAAAGCGAGGTTACGCTAACCATCTTATACAAAGATCAAATTGTACCACTTCAGGCAATAAAGTCTAACACCTCCAGATGAAAAGAGAGAAAAATACTGAATATAAAAGACCATATTACAAGAAAACAAATATATTAATCAGATTAGCTTTAAATCAGCTAAGAATTATGGTACAAAATTTTTTATAACTTCACATGATTTAACGATCTAGAGTCTAAAGCAGTACAGAAACCATACATTTCTTATGCATATAAAGATTGAAACTACAGCTAGTGAAATTAATTTTACTTGTGTGTGTATATATATTAATGAAAAATAAGATCAGAGGATGGAACAATAGGACATTGGGCAGGGATACTTATCCTGCACCTGGCCAACTCAGGTTTGTTCCTGGAAATTACATACGACCCCTGAAGTGCACCAAGAGTAATAAATGAGTGTAGAGACAGGAGTTACTCATCAACATTGTTCGGTGTGGTTCCAAAAACAAACAAAGAAAAAGTAAGACCAGCTTACTATTTTTATTTTTAATTATTTATTTGGTTTTTGGGTCATGCCAGGCAGCACTCAGGGGTTACTCCTGGCTCTATGCTCAAAAATTGCTCCTGGAAGGCTTGGGGGACCATATGGGATGCCGGGATTTAAACCACCATCCTTCTGCATGCAAGTCAAACACCCTACCTCCATGCTATCTTTCCAGCTCCTACTATTTTTATTTTGCTTTGGGGCAACACTCAGCAGTACTGTGGCTTAACTTTGGTTCTGTGTCAAAAGATCACTTCTGGAATGCTCAAGAGATCCTATGGGATGCCCAAAATTGAAGTAGGTCTAACACATACATGTAAAGCAAGTATTCTACCCACTATACTATCTTTCTTGCCCTTGTTATTATTTTGAAGAATATTTTGCATTGGCTTTGTATTGTGAACTTGACAGATTTTAATAGTGTTGTCAAATAGATTTTAATTCAGATATTCAATTAAGTCTATAATTTTATAATGTGCTCCAGCTGAAATGGCATAGATCTAATATTATTGGTGCAAAGTAGCACAATATTGTTAGAAATTTACTAAGGTGATATAAAATTAAAAATATTTAATCGGAGAAGGGAGAGGGGAGAAAAAAATTTTTATCATTGGATCTTATCTTCAGGGCCTGCGAGATTTCTCAGACATCTGCAACATGTTTTAAGTGCTGGAACTGCTACTTGAATCCCTTTCACTACATGGTACCCTGAATTTTGGGTTTTTTGTTTTTGTTTTTGTTTTTGTTTTTGGGTCACACCCAGTGATGCTCAGGGATTACTCTTGAGTGCTCAGAAATCACTCCTGGCTTGGGGGACCATATGGGATGTCAGCGTGTCAAACTGCAGTCTATGCTAGGATAGCTAGGACAAGGCAGATGCCTTACCCCTTGCGCCACTGCTCTGGTCTTTGTACCCTGAGTTTTACTTTATTTTATTAATTGTTTATTATTATCTAATAACACTTAGAAAGCATCCTGTGTAAATCATGTTTTTAATTTTAGCTACACATTATTTTACTTGTACTCTGATGTATAGACATGCCAATTGTTTCCAATTCATATCCTATTATATACTGTTCATTTATTTCCTAAATAAAGAAACAAATTTTGTCAATTGTAGAAATACATATTAATTATAGAGTCCTGGTTGATTGAGGCTGAGGCCCTTTTTCTCCAGCAAGGGCACCTGCAACCTTTTCCTTCTGGTGGGTCTCAAGGTTCAGGATTGCAATGAGGAATTGATCCACAGCAATGCGATTTCAGGAGACATGAAGTTTTATTATTAATAAGGCCTTAGCCATGATGTGTGGCCTATGCTAACCATTTAAGCAGCCTTTATAAGCCGCCCTGAACTAAATCTTAAATCTGCCATCTCTCCATCCTGTCTACTTCTTCCAAAGCTCCTTGCTGACTTCTCTCAAACCTTTTCTACCCCTGAGGCAATCCCTTTGTTACCTTCCAAATAACCCTCCCAGAAAGGGGCTGGAGGAAGATGGGGGTGACAAATAAATATGTGCTTGTAATTTCTAGAAATTTTAGATCACAGTTTATTGTTTTTGAAATTAGCATGTATGCATTTTCAGAATAAACTTCTCAAAGAAATCTTGGTAAGAAGAGGACACAAATATATTTATAGCATTTTGTAAATTCCTTCCTTAGGAATTAAACCAATATTTACTTGTAATATATAACAGTGGTTTTATGCCATTTTCATCTGAGTTTTGACAATATTTCTTGTTACTGAAGTTATTATTACATTTCTCATTTCAAATGTAAAATTTTTTTATTTCAAAATGAAATGGGTTCACATTTCTTTGTATGAATGTTGGTGACCTGAGTTATCAGTCAAATTTATGGTATTTTTTTTTCTAAATTTTTTCATCAATGCGGTTTTTCCTGATATTTTTATGATGGTAATTTGCAGTAAAATTGGTATACACAGTGAAAAATCTAGATTATAATTGCAGAGTCTGAGGACATTTGAGGAATACCTAGCAAGGCATACCAGAACCAAATTTAGTATCATTTTCCACAATTCTCTCCTCATGCTGTCCTTTCAACTCCAACATTTGCTCATCAATATAAACTCTGTGTGACCTTAAATTTATCAGTGTTTCCTTTTATTATCTTAAAAATATATATTTTTTGTTTTTGGGTCATACATGGTTCTTGGGATTACTCCTGGTTCTGCATTTGGAAATCACTTCCAGCAAGCTCAGGAGTCCATACAGGATGCCTAGCATTGAACTTGGGCCAGCAGCTTGCAAGGTAAATGCCCTACCCTCTGTGCTATCACTCAGGCTCCTATCTTAAACAATTATTATTTAAAATTTTTTATTTGTAATATTTAGTATTTCTTAGAATTTTACAGATTGTTATTTTCAGTGAAGACATTTGGTCAATAGTTACATTTAGAGAAGATTGGCAACTGAATATTTAATTTCATGACATGGTATATCTGCTACCTAATGTATACATTTATACATTTTTTAATATATTTTCTACATTTTTAAAGTAGTACCTTTATTTATGAGTTGCTATTGTTTCTTTAGGAACTACACTTTGATTTTACATAAACAATTCTAATTTTTAATCTAAGAATGTCTTATTGAACAGATAAAAGAAAATTTTTATAATAGCCTGCAACACAGCAATATATTTATTAATATACCCATGTTTACAGTTGTTAGACTTTATTACATATGCAATTAGGTATTTTGCAAATAAAAGGATCTTTATGACAACTTGTTGAAGAAATAATAATTTAATTCTCTGCATTTTCTATATTAGCATAATATTGCTGTCAAGGAACATACTTAACAGTATATTTATTGCATTTTAGTTATCGCTCTAAAATCATTTTATTTTGTAAGAGTCACCCCCAGTATATCTAGAGAAATGGCAGTAGGTGGGGACCATAGAGTCACATCCAGTAATAAATGACAGTAAACACATTGCTGGAAAGAATAAAAAAATAGTGATAGAAATTTTGGAAGATTTTTTGGGGAAGATTAGCAGAAGATATTTGAAGAGTCTAAGTAGTGTATGATTCCAACTCTAAGAAATTCTGTAAAATGCAAAACCATTGAGAAAAAATATCATAGATTTCCAGGAATATGAAAGTTGAAGGGAATGAATCAGTAAATTGCAAAGAAATTTTAGAGTAGCTTAAATACTCTGAGTATACTCTTACAAAAGATTCATGTGATTATACATTTTTCAAAACTCATTGAGTGCATGGCAACAAAATACAACCTTAAAATATGGTTTAGGGAGATAGCATATCAATATGAGTTTATTAATTGTAATATATTAATAATGCTAAAATGTTGATAATTAGGTAGATGGGTATATGGTAAATGTCTCTCTTCCTCTCAATTTTCTGTCAACCAATGATAACTGAATAAAACATATTTAATGTACATAATTACACATACCTATAAAATCTATAAGCATAATAAAAATTATAGACAAATATATCAATTCCAAATGTTTATTTGTATTTCTTTGATAAGATTACATAAATGTGGGACCAAAGTAGCAGGGGTTGGCAACCTTTAAGACATAAAAAGCCACTTAGACTCGTTTCTGAAGGAAAAAAAATCTGGGACATCAAAATCATCACTACATTTGAAGGTATACATTATTTCTTATCTTGATGCTATATACAGGATCTCTAAGTTAGCTGTTGATCTGAAGAAAAAAAGTTTTTCACTTAACAATGTAAAACATATTTGTGCAAATTAATAGCCAATTAAAATATTTAAGGGATACTGCTCTCTGCCCCCCCTGCTATCAGCCCTGCTGTTGGAGCTTCAAAAGAGCCACATGCAGCTCTGGAGCTGTGGTTGCCCATCCCTGGGATAGGGCACTTGTCTTGCAGGTATCTGAGCTGGGTTGGTTTCCCAGATATCATCCCTGGAGAACTACCAAGATTGATTCATAAACACAAGGCCAGGAGTAATATCTAAACACAGTTGGTTGTGGCATGGCCCTTACCCCAAAGAAAAAAACAAACTAATACTTGTTGGTGTCTTTGATACTTTAAATTGAACACCACTGGGTCCATGTAGCCTCAGCCTTGTTTTCTTCTTCCCCTAGAGTTGTGCAATAAATGATATAAAGAAAGGCATATTTCACAACTGAAAACATACAGTCACTGACTTAAACTAAAACATATATTTTAAATGCTAATTGTCTGCCTTGAAACTTTTGTATTCCACCTAGATACTCGAGCTGAGCACATTGGAACATTCTGTGAATCTTTGAAAAGAAGTTCCCCAGCTACAAGGATCCTCATTGAATTTTGTAGTATTTAGATTTCCCAGAATCATTTGTTGAAGAAAAAGCATTTTTTATCCAGTCCAGCTCCTCTGTTTCAGCAAATAAAATAATAATATATTTGAAGGCTTATATTTCAGTCTTCAATGTATTTTCATGAGTCTAACAATCATTTTTGTTATATATTATTAATGTATGTATTTTTGTGCCATATCCTTTGAAGTTCATGGTCTACTCCTGGCTCACTGTTTAAGAGTTTCCCAAGCAGTGTTTGGGCACCATAGCAATTCCAGGGATGCAACAGAGGTTTTCAATGTATAAAACATGTGTCATTCCTTTGAACTTGTTCTCCAGCCCTAATATCTGCATTGTTTTAATACCACATTGGTTTGATTACTTTACTATTAGGTTAGAGTGCATTAATGGGCTCTGATTTCTCTCAGCCCTTTTTCTCAGGATTTTCAGGGACTTTTATTGTTAAAAACACATTCTCATCATATTTGTTATCCTGTCTTATATAACATTATGGAGTTGTGATAGAAATTCACTTATCCACTTACCAACTTTTCTGGAAAACTTCTTCAAAAAGCTAGAAATTGAGCTCCCATGTGATCCATCAATAACACTCCTAGGGTTATACCTTAGGAAAACAAAAACACAATACAAAAATTCCATCAGCTCATCTATATTTATCACAGCACTATTTACAATAGCCAGAATATAAAAACAACCCAGATGCCCAGCAACAGATGAGTGGCTAAAGAAACTGTGGTACATTTACATATGGAATACTATGCAGCTATTAGGAAAAATGAAATAATAAAATTTGCCTGTACATGGATGGACATGGAGACTATTATGTTGAGTGAAAAAAGTCAAAGGGAAGGGGCTACACAAAGAATAATCTCACTCATCTGTAGTATAGAAGAAATATAAGACAGAGTGGCAATAATATCGAGAGATAATAGAGATGATGTTTGAAAGGACCAGACCATGATATAAAATAAAACTTGACACAAAGAGCCATAAGTGTAGCTATTGCATTAATCACAATGACAACAACCATGATAATGATAGTGAAGAAGAGAGACAGAATCCCTATCTGAGAGTCTGAGAGACAGGCAGGTGTTTGGGGTGGGAAAGAAAATGGGGAACATTGGTGGTGAAAGATCATACTGTTTGAAGGGTTGTCTACATTCTATGACTGAAACCCCAGTATGAAAATTTTTGTAAACATGATGATTTAAAAAAAAGAAAAGAAGTTTTATTTAATTTATGTGATACTTTAGATACATGGGGTTTCTGACAAAGGACACTTTCTCATATTCCTGAGTAAGGTACAACTTTCATCTCTTTGTATCATGTGTGTTCATCTCTTTCCTTAATAGTTTTATGTTTCTATTTGATTTTGTCTAGAGGCCACACCCAGTGATACTCAGGACTTACTCTTGGCTCTATGCTTAGTTGTAACTCCAAGTAGACTCAGGGGATCATGTGGGATGGCAAGGAATGAAACTGGGTTGGCTACATTTAAGAGAAGTACCCTGTCCACTGTATAATCTCTCCAGCCTTAACACTTATATAATTATTATATAGATTTTATGTATAATCTTTCACCACCTTAGTTAAAATGGTTCCTAATAGTTTTAATTTTGTGTACAGGTAATATTTTTTCTTGATTATTTTTCTAATTTATTGCTTCAAATAGAAATAGATGTTTACTTATTTATATGCTTTAGTTTAAATTTATTAGTCTACTAATTGGTCATCATAATATTTATTTTAAAATATTGACTAAATATAAATATACTATTCTAGAATAACCAAATTAGATGCCATGTTCATAAATAAGAAACAAAAATATGGAAAGTATTTTTCAAAAGCTATAATCACTCAATGTTAACATTATTTTTTCTAAATAGTTTTTATTTTTATGATCATCATAGGATCTACTCTTTCTGGAGTTGGAAACTAAAATAGGATTTATTGAAATTAAAGTCTGCTGTAAATTCTATTTAATCCACCAGAAAAGTAGTGTGGAGGTTTTGAAGTAGTTAAAATGTATTTTTTTATAATAGGAACATTTTTAAATCTTATGACAGAAAAGTTCACATCTGGCTTTTTTTTTTTAACATGTCTGCTTTAATAAAAAAAGACAACAGAGTTCAAAGGAGAACAATTTGCATGTATTGTGAAGCACTTTCATTCTTTTGGAATCAACCCACAAATTCTTTCTAGCTAAGTGGCCTTTATAAATGTAAATGAAGTTACCTTAGGTTTGAAAAACCCCACCTCTCCCATGCCTTATCTTTCCCCAGCCCTTCAATTATACCTAACATATTTATATTTATAAGTAAATAACATTCTTTACAAAAGCTTTCCCATATCCCTCATATTAGGTTATATGTTATATTATTTTCCATTTTACAAGTCACATTATAATTGAATAGTAATTCATATAAATTAATGTCTGTTTCCTTTTAAATTATAAGTTCCATGATGGCAAACCTCTTTAAAGCAACTGCCAGAGAGATAGTTTATAGGGCTGGAGCATAGGCTTTGCATTGAGCAGGCCAAAGTTTGATCCCTGGCACTCCACATGATACCCAGAGCACCATCAAGAGTGACCATCCCAAGCAGAAATCCAGGAGTAAGTCATGACACCACCAGATGTGGCCCAAAAACCAAAAGGCAAATAAAGCATCCTACAGAGTTTTCACACTTATTTAACTTAAGTGTCTCAATTTTTTTTAGAAAGAGAAAACATTGATGCAAAAAACAAAAGGCACAAGAATTCTCAAAAATTGTTGCAGACGTCAGAGCATTGTATATGGTGTTTGGCAATGGCCTTGTATTGGGATCAACCTGGGTTGGATCCTTGACACCCCATTTGGTCCCCTGAGCCCACCAGGAGTGACTTCTGAGCAGTTAGCGAGAAGCCCTGAACACCTCCAGGTGAGTCTCAAAAAACAAAAACATTTATTTTTGTAATTTGTTTTATTTATGATCAGAGATATGCATACTTTCTGTCCCCAGTGGCTCAAACTAGTGAGTCACAAAATATTTGAAAGTGCAAAATAAAGATATCCCTAAATTTTTGTTTTAGTTTTTGGAGTTTTTTTTTTGGGGGGGGCACACCCATTTGATGTTCAGGAGTTACTCCTGGCTAAGTGCTCAGAAATTGCCCCTGGCTTGGGGGGACCATATGGGATGCTGGGGAATTGAACCGTGGTTGGCTAGTGCTTGCAAGGCAGACACCTTACCTCTAGCACCACCTCACCGGTCCCAATTTTTGTTTTATTTTGATTTTTTTTGGGGGGGGCACATCAGGCAGTGATCAGGGCTTAATCCTGGCAGGCTCAAGGGACAATATGGAATGCCAGGTATCAAACCCAGGTCAGCCATGTGCAAGGCAAATGCTGTACCTGCTATGTTATTGCTCCAGTCCCAATATTCTAAAATTTTGTGTGACACCAATCCTTCCACTACAATAGTATCAGAGACCTTCAACATAGCTCTGAACTGTAAATCTAAAACTGATGAGTTACTTTTTATTGTTAGGTGGAAAACATGCTTAAATTGATTTGGTAATATACCATATATACTCAAGTACACATGTAGTTATGTTATGAAGTTAACAAATGAATAACAAAAGGCAAATGAAGTTTACCTGTAAATGCCAAAATAAATCCTTAATATAAGTGTTAGTTGCAGCATCCTTGGGAGATCACTTACTATCTATGATGCTCATATAGACAATGACCTGGATGGTGCTCAGAGCACAGGGCAAGTTCAGGAATCAAATTCAGTCTCATACTTACAAGGCAGGCTTCATCACTGAATTATCTCTGAAATATTTCTGAGTACCTCTGTGAAAGTTTAAAAAAAACTACTAAGCTTTACTATTTAGTAATAGCATGTACTATTACTATATACTACTATATAGTAAGATGCTCATTATTGTATATCATCTTTTATATGTTCACTATTATTGTCTCCTTGCTCTTCTTCAACTATTGAGGATTGGATACAACATCCAAAACAGTGTTCTTTTTGTGTGTCTGTAGATTCTGGAAGTGTCAAGAGAGGATAGTGAAGTGAGAACCAGAATCATCATCTTGAATCTGACTTTTAGGCTGGGAATCTTCAATGATTAGGTAAGGAGTGTCTTGCTGAGAGAAATCTGATTCCAACTGACTTCCAGTAGGGTCCATCTGCTTCCCAAGCATTCGGACGTGAAGTTGGAGCTACAAGTCTCTTGCACGCCCCTGGGTCCTGCTTCAGCTAGTTCCCCAGGTCTCCATTGTTGCCAAGGAGTCAAATTTTAAAAGAGTATCTTGAGTGTGATTAATGCCCTGTGAAGAGAGCAGTTACATTTAATTTCTATTGAGATCTATAAAAGAAGAATGATGATAGGGCTCATGTCTTTGACAGGCAAACTGGAGAAAAGTAGCTATTTTTAGTGGCTCTGCTTCCAAAAGCATGTTGGTACAAAACATCTGTTTTTGTTATAGACCATATGTGTGCCAGGCCACAAGAGAGTTAGCATGGTTTTGTCTTGGGTACAAGCCAAGAAAACTGCCCGAGGTGTAAAAGGACCCCCTAAAAAAAGACATTAGAGATACCGCTGCAAATGTTTTAGATGAAGAAAGACAAAAACCACAACGAAGTGCAGAGGTTTAGCCACCATTATCAAGGCATCTTTAGACAACCGACAGTTGTTTTTGATGAGCAATAGTAATATATCTCCTGACAGTTAAAATGCATTTTAAACTCTCTCAAGTCGCTGAGGCATATGTTGCTGTGGCTAAGATAGTACAGAAGTTAATAGTTCAAAGATAGTTGAAGGCACTTGTCTCACATCCCACAGACCTCAATTTGTGTATCTCCCATACCACATACAAAACCAGGTACTGCCAACGATCACTTCAGAAAAATTCAAAATGTGGAAAAAGACTAGAGCACTACCCTACAAGACTGACCCCTAGCCATGTCTTTATATAAAAAGATTTTAAAAAGATCATATGTTGCTACATTTCCCTTCCTTCTTATTTTTTTTTGTATTTCCCTTTTATATTCAAATCCTAAAAGATTCCAAACTAGTATTATCTTGATAAAATGGCTTAGGCACCCACTAGATATAACTTTAGATCATATCATTCCTATTATATGAAATTTGATCTTAACTAATTATGCAAGTGGTTTTAAAGAGGAGTAATTCTAAGACTGACTGGAAAAATATAAAGTAGAAACAAATAACTTTCCCAATATAGTTAAATGAGGAAAGGATGAAAGCAAATTAAAAGTAAATAAATTGAATTGACTTGACGAAAACCTGATCAAATTGACCAAACGCACACTTGACTACACTTCTAAACCAGTGTGTTTTATACTTTGAAGTGATCATACATTTTGAGATGTTATATCACTAATGAGATCAGTATCTGTGTCTGTAAGTCCTGAGTTGGCAGCAAGCTTTTCATTTTGCTTTTGATTTAATTTTATCTTCTTTGGCCTGTGTTTTTATTTTTAACCATATGCATACTCTTTAAAATAAAGCCAGCTGCCATGTTGATTTTTGCTTTTTTTGGTGGGGGGGGGTTGTTTATTTTGGGACTCTATGCAGCAACACTCCTGGTTCTTCCCACTGGGATTACCCCTGGTCTACTTTGAGGGAACAAAAGGAGTGTCCTGGGGGAGGTGTTAAGATAAATTGTCAAGAGTTTGCAATAATTATAGTCTTAAATTCATTAGTGTCTGAGAAAATCAAGAAAGTATAGAATGATTCTGAAAAATAGGTTCACCTTCCAGTCAAGTCAACATAGTAGACTGAGGCCATGAATTATACAATGATCACAGCTTTGAAAACACAAAATCTACTGATTTAAAAAGGCTGTTCATGATTCACAGAATTGGTGACATAATATTCTTTATATCTAGTAAGTTCAGTGCAATGGTTAAAAATATAGTACTGTTTATTTGACACTTCTTTTTGTACTGTTGTGGTGTTCCACCTCCTTTTCTCCCTTCATCTCTCAAAACTAGGATGAGAGCTTCCAGAAGGACTCTGCCCATTTTTGGCGTATTTGATTTTCCCCCCAGTTTATTACTTTTCTCTTCTTCAAACAAAACCACATAACTTGAACTATCTAGTCCCGCCTCACAACAAGAGCAGAAAATAAGGGAGGTACCAAGACCAAACAGGTGTAGGACCACTAAGTAGTTAGCTAGGCACAGAGGGGACCACTTATTCTGGCAGCCCTGGGGGTGAGGGAGAAGGATATGGGAGGTAGAATGGGGACGGAGGTGGAGGAAGGACAATTCGGTGATGGGAGGACAATTCGGTGATGGGAATCCCCCTGATTTTATGTTAATATGTACTTAAAATATTATTGTCAATGATATGTAGGCCACTATGATTAAAATAAAAATTATATTAAAAAAGATTCCTCTAGGGCAGGGCCACAAAATGTTGTACAGAGGGCACAAGTTTGAGACCCCTGGCCAACCTTCAATTTATAGGAGTCCTAGGAAACTTGCCAGGAGATCTGTGGAGCTGACTTAATGTTCACTTCATTATTACCATTTCATTATCTGTATTTTTTTTAGTATACTCAAATGTCCCCTCTATATTGGTATTTGCATTGATGGTATCAAGGAAGACAAATAAAAGTGGTTATTCAAAAAAATATAGTACTGATTGTGAATGCTTATATGCTTCTTTAACCACAGGGAAGAGGACAAAAACTCAAACACTAATTCAAAGGTATCTATTGGCATTATAAATGTTTATGTTTATGATCCAGATAAATGATCCAGAGTACCTATTCTAACATATATGCCATTAAAATATGAATAAAACAAATTTGATTGTTCTTAACTTCAAGCATTACAAAGGATATTTACAGTAAAGCAGGTTGGTCTAAGAATATATGTACCAGGGAATTCCAAAAATTCTTTTCTAAAATTTAATACAATTCTAATTTTAAAGCTAATTTCCTGATTTCTAGCATAAGGCTCTTTCAATTTTATCTATCTGACAAATTTCACTCCCTTACCACTATTGTCTCTGTTTTAATTATTCTTCAACTTATATAAAAAACAAAATACACTCAAACATAAACCTTAGGAGACATTAAATAAAGAAACTTTGACAGCTTTAGATATCAAAATATTAGAGAGATAAGCAGAATGAAACTTCTACTCCAAAAATAGGCTTTAAGTTAAATGCAAATATTTTGTTTGTTTGTATTTTAGGTCACACCCTGTGATGCTCAGGGGTTACTCCTGGCTATGTGCTCAGAAATCTCTCCTGGCTTAGGAAACCATTTGAGATGCCAGGGATGGAACCCAGGTTCATCCTGGATCAGCCACATGCAAGGCAAACTCCCTTTTGTTGTACTATCACTCTGACCCCAAAGTTTTAAAGAGAAACAATTAAGTATCTCTTGATAAGAAATTCCTGAAATTTGCTTCACTATAAATGGTCCCACAGTTCCATATACTCTTATCATTTACATGTTTAGGTGACAGTTTCTTCCTTATAATTTATCAGCCCCTTTTTCTAAATGTAATAATGTCAACACTTCTACCCTAATTAATTATTAAAGTATTTTCTTATTAAAATTGTATGTTTTTATAAGGTCTATTACAAAGTTATATTTACTGTTGGGCTACTGATACTACCCTAATTAATATTTGTACTCCACCCTAGGGTGTGATCTGGTAATGGTATATTGGATTAATCGCTAATTAGTAATTTTTTCCCACTGAAGTTGATTCTTGTCAATTAAAGCAGAGGTCTGAGAAAGGCAGAGGTTCATTCGTCTGTCTTCTTCCATCTTAGGAGCAGAAAGTTTCAGTGGTTGAATTTCTTGGTGGAGCGTTAGATTTCCTGAACCCATTCTTGTACCTCTTCACTGTGTGGATTATTTGCTTCCAGGACTAAATCTCATCAAACCCTCATTTTCGAGCCATAGGCTCCTCTAACAAATGCTCCACTAACAATTTACCAGTGACTGGGGTTTGGCAGTGATGTCAGGATAGTTCCTGGTGTGCATTTACCATAAATCCCCCTACATATATTTTTTACTTTTTTATTTCAAAATCATATTTTATTGAGTCACATCCATTTTTTAGAGCAAAAGTATTTATCCCTTCTTATTGTTAATGGTCCTAGTGATAAACCCAACAGCTGAATAATAGCTGAAAGCAAAATTCCTTTCAGATCTAGTCTAAAACTACGAACAAGTAATATGAAAGTATTAATATTTCAGGTCCATGACATGTTTTTTTTTCTCATTACCTAATTATGCTTACTTACAGACACCAAAGTTAATTTTTGTTATACACTTAGTGTGTAGAAGTTGCTGTTAATCTCAATCAGAAAATCTCTGCCTAGAGTTTTAACTTAGGAAAACTAACCTTAAAATATTGACAAGATATGTCACCCTTTGGTAGGTCCAAAAGCCAACATCGCGATTTACAGATGACTGGCTTCTAGAACCATGACCAGACTGTATGTATCTTGGGACCAATAAAAAAGCCCTAGTCTAGGGTTTGAATTACAACCTGCACAACAACCATGATCCCCAGTTCCAAAGGTCTGGCAGAGACAATTGCAACGGAATGGGGCTTCTGAAAACACAATGAATGACCTAGGTGCCATCCTAGGATCAGTGCAAAGACCAACACCACCAACCACAGAAGATGGTTTAAAATGACACTGAGGGAACAGAACTTCTAGAATCACAAAGAAAGACTTCATCATAAGTCCCACTCCTGGATCTGTGCAGATACTGAGATCTCTAGATACAGAGGTCTGATTGTAGCACCCAGGATGGAGCAGAAGTCTTTCAAACACCACAAAAGTACCACCGGGAGAGTAAATGAACCTGAACGGAGTCTATAGTTAATCCCATGACAATATACTCCAAGGGTGGAGAAACCCCATATCTCTTAGGCCAAATGAATTCCTTTTCCAATGACCTCAATATTTACTGTGCCAGTGCAGGAGGGGAAAAAAAAGCAAAAAGCACAAAACATTTTTTTTATTTTTATATACCTTATTTATTTATATTTATTTATATACCTTATCTTCATTTATTATTATTATTTTATTTTTATTTACCTATCTACTTTTTGTTGATTTCTTGGTTTTGGTGTGGTTACTGAAGTTGTTGTCCCCATTTATACTTATTTTTTCTCTTCTTTTCTTTCTTTATGTGCTCTACCATGTTTCTTATCCCAAGACCATGGTTTTTGTTGTTGTTGTTGTTGTTGTTGTTTTTTGTTGTGCTTATCGTTATTGTTAGAGTCCTCACTGGATATTTGACACTTCTTTTTGTACTGTTGGAGTGTTTCACCTTCTTTTTCTCCTTCATCTCTCAAACTGATGATGAGAGCCTGTAGAAGGATTCCACCCATTTTCGGCGTATTAGACTTTTACCCCAGTTTATTACTTTTCTCTTCTTCAAACAAAACCACATAACTTGAACTATCTAGTCCTGCCTCCCAGTTAGAGGGGGAAATAAGGGAGGCACCAAGACCAAACAGGTGAAAGACTACTAAGTAGTAAGCTAGGAACAGAGGGGACCACATATTCTAGCAGCCCTGGGGGTGAGGGAGGAGGATATGGAAGGTAGAACAAGAACGGAGGTGTAGGGAGGACAAATCGGTGATGGGAATCCCCCCTGATTTTATGTAAATATGTACCTAAAGTATTATTGTCAACAATATGTAAGCCACTATGATAAAAATAAAAATTATATTAAAAATATTGACAATCCTAGCCGGAGCAATTTCTGAGGGCAGAGCCAAGAGTAACTCTTTTTTTTTGGGGGGGAGGCCACACCCATTTGATGCTCAGGGGTTACTCCTGGCTAAGTGCTCAGAAATCTCCCCTGGCTTGGGGGGACCATATGGGACGCCAGGGTATTGAACCGTGGTCCTTCCTTGGCTAGTGTTGCAAGGCAGACACCTTACCTCTAGACCACCTCTCCGGCCCCCAAGAGTAACTCTTAAGTGTCAGTGGGTGTGGCCCCCAAACAACAAGAACAACAACACAGAAAGTAGGAAATGTTCAGGATAGAGAAAATTAGAGAATAGAACTTTTAGGCCATGATTTGAGTTTTCAGTACAGTTTAGGACCTGAGGAGTTTGTGATCTTCTACCTATGTAGCTCTACGATCTCTAGGTACCATCCAGTAGCCTTGCTTGTGATTATGGGGGACCTTCAGAGAGTTATGCCCAGTAATGTGGGGAAGACCATATGGTGTTGGAGATCTACGAAGGTCAGGGATGTACAAAGTATGCTTTTGAAGCCCTGAATTATGTCTCTGTTTATATATTTTAATTTCATAAAAGTATGAAGTAAGTGGGAAGTTAGAAACCTTCATTCAACATTTAATAGTACATCTTTCTATAGTACATCTTTCTTATTATTCCATCTTTTAGTACTGGGGATTTCAATGAGAAAAAGAATAACTTCCCTATATATCTTATATTCAAATTCTTATAATAAAATAGATAAAAATAAATAAGAAAAATGAAAAGAGCATATATATGAACATATATAGCATATATACTAAAAATTGATTCAAAACAATTTATCATAAAGTGGCAGAATATGGTTGTGAAATTTTGTGATTTTTTTAAAAGAATAATTTTAAGCAAATAATTTGAATACTGATCTGAGAAACTGTCTAAATAATCTGCCCAGAAGATAAACATTCTTCCTTCCTTCTTTTCTTCCTTTCTTCCTTCCTTCCTTCATCTTCCTTCCTCCTTTCTTACTTCCTTCACTTCTTCCATTCTTTCCTTCTTTCTTTTCTTTCTTCCTTTCTTTCCTTTCTTCCTTCTTTCATTTTTCTTTATTTCTTTTCTTCCTTCCTTCTTTCTTCCTTTCTTCCTCCTTTATTCTTCTTTCTTTCTTTCTTTCTTTCTTTCTTTCTTTCTTTCTTTCTTTCTTTCTTTCTTTCTTTCTTTCTTTCTTTCTTTCTTCTTTCTTTCTTTCTTTCTTTCTTTCTTTCTTTCTTTCTTTCTTTCTTTCTTTCTTTCTTTCTTTCTTTCTTTTCTTCCTTCCTTCCTTCCTTCTTTGTTCCTTTCTTTCTTTTTATCTTTATTTCTTTTTTTCTTCCTTTCTTCCTTCTCTTGCTTCCCTTTCTCCTTTTTCCCTTTCCTTCTATTCCATCTTTCCTTCCTTTTCCTTCTTTCCTTTTTTCTTCCTTCCTTTCTTCTTTTTCATTATTTCTTTCTTCCTTTCTCCCTTTCTTTCTTCTTTATTTCTCCCTTTCTCTCTCTCTTTTTCTTTCCTTCTTTCACTTTCTCTTTCTCACTTTCACTCTTTTTCTCTCTTGTTTCTTCTTTCTTGCTTGCTTTCTTTGTTCATTCTCTCTTTCATTCACTCTCCTTTCTTCCTATTTTTGCATGTTCAAAGACAATAACCTGCTAATATCAGATAATCACAGATGGAGTAGAACTTTTACCAAAGGAAATCATAATCTCAGCATTCACCATAATTCATTTAGGAAAATGAAATTTGTAGGCATTTAAACTAATAGTGTTTCAATGAGTTTGGGGTCTGGTTGGAGTTGATGCATTGTCATTTTAGAAGCTGTAAATTTGGAGGCTATAAATGTATCACAAGACAAGAACACCAGTTTTGAGTGCCAGAAAACAGTCTTACACTTTTAATTAAACTTAAAAATTATGTATGATTTCAATCCTCACTATATCAGACTTTGAAGTTTTTTTTTCCCTAGAAGTCAGAATTAGTTAACTTAAAATAAGATTAATAGTAGAGCTGGGACCAGAGCAATATCACAATGGGTAGGGTGTTTTGCCTTGCACTCTGAAGACCTGCTTTTGATCCTCAGCATCCCATATGGTTTCTAAGCCTTCTATGAGTGATTTCTGAGCCCAGAGCCAGTGGTAATCTCTGTGCACTGCAGGATGTGGCCCCCAAAAACAGACAAAAAAGAAACAAAAGTAGTAGAGCTAGCTTTAATTCTAACACAACAATTTCTCTTAAAAGAAGAAAATTTAAACACAAAAATATGTACTGTGTCATTGCAGGCAAGAAGCATTCTACTCAGAATCCCAGAGGGATAATATGTATAATATGGTTAATATCTTAATTCAAACTGGTTGCTTATAGAACTGAGAGGGGAGATGTTTATATATTGGGTTTACCCATTTCGTGGAATTTTGTTTTAGAACACACAGAAAAATTATACAAGTTTAATTCATCAGAGTATATATAAGGTCACGGCATGACCTCCCTGTAAATGACTTTGTTCTAGCATTTATTACTTAAAAATTTTGTATATTATACATATATCTTTAAACTCTACAGTTAAAATATAACAAAAGCACCTTAGGAGATGTTATAGAATTTGATACCTCACAATGTATTATGTTTCAGCTTTGAAATTTTATTTAATTATAAATCATATTGGGAAAATGGACTTATTTAACTGAATATAAATTTATATCTAAAACAAACTCATTAATTCATATATGCATCAGAAAAGTTCTTTATCTTATACTTATCCTTTTGTTTCTGTTACCAAATAAATTTAAAAAATTATTTTATTGCACCTACTGAGCAATCTAAGCCCATTAAAATCAGAGTTGTTGAACTTTTCTCTAATGTTTTATATTTACTATTTTCCTAGAATGTAACTTTTTGTTTTGTTTTGTTTTGTTTTGTTTTGGGACCACACCCATTTGACACACAGAGGTTACTCTTGGCTATGAGCTCAGAAATTGCTCCTGGCTTGGGTGACCATATTGGATGCTGAGAGATCGAACTGCGGTCTGTCCTAGGCCAACACTTGCAAGGCATATGCTTTACCTCTAGCGCCACCACTCCTGCCCCTACATTCTTTTCTTTTATGCTTTAATACCTTTTATTTCTCTACTAGTTATAGGTAATTCCTTTAAATTTGCTTCTCATTTGCATATTTTATATCTGTAATATCTTCATTTATATAAATGTAAATTTCTTAGGTATGTATATATGTAGGAAGGTCAAAATAAAAACATATTTGCTAATTGTCATTATAACTATTTGATTTGCTAATTGTCATTATAACTATTTGATTTAAATGACAGCAGGGAAAATTTTAAATATTGACATCCCATTTGAGGAAAAACAGTTGTAGAGTAAAAGTGTGCAAATAAAAAAGAAGACTCAAAATATACCCTAAAAACACAAGAATGCAACACAAAAACCCTCTTCCTCACACCTATATTTATTGCAGCATTATTCACAATAGCCATTCTCTGGAAACAACCAAGATGCCCTTCAACAGACGAATGGCTAAAGAAACTGTTGTACATATATACAATGGAATATTATGCAGCCATCAGGATAGATGAAGTCATGACATTTTCCTCTATATGGATGTATATGGAATCTATCATGCTGAGTGAAATAAGTCAGAGGGAGAGAGAGAGATGCAGAATAATCTCACTTATCTATGGGTTTTAAGAAAAATAAAAGTCAGTTTTGTAACAATCCTCAGAGACAATGAGAGGAGGGCTGGAACTTCTAGCTCACTTCATGAAGCTCACCACAAAGAGTGGGAGTGCAATTATAGAAATAACTACACTGAGAACTACCATAATCATGTGAATGAATGAGGGAACTGGAAAGCCTGTCTGGAATATAGGCGGGGGTGGGGTGGGATGGAGGGAGATTTGGGACATTGGTGGTGGGAATGTGAATGGTGAAGGAGGTGTTCTTTACATGACTAAACCTAATCACAATCATATTTGTACTCAAGATGTTTAAATAAAGATATTATATAAAAGATACATATAAATAATAAATAATTATATTTGTAATAAAGATGTTTAAATAAAGAAAAAAAGTTTAAAAAAAAACAACAAAAAAAGAAGACTCAGCATTTACAAAGAAAAAAAACTTTTCTTATTTCCTTGCCTTAACTTTCTATCTCTATCCAACTCTGATGGACCAGTGGATTCTCAAATAGTCATTGTCTACACAGAAAACTCATTATTTATCAAAATTGATCATCTTATCAACATCCCTAATACAAATTGATGTTGTTTTAGTATTGAAGAAATAATGTTGTTTCAAAGATCATATATTTATTACTCCTTTGAATAATAATACTTCTTGAATTCTGTCTTTGAAACCTAAATTTGAATTGAGACAATGCTCGTGATTTCAAATAATGTTCACAATTTCAGTGAACTTAGTATAAGCCAAAAATAGCTGACAGATTTATATAAGAATGAGAAAGAAAATCGAAACTTCAATGACAAAACATGGTAAATATTGGTTGCTCATATATAAGTATTCTTATAAAAAAAAAAAAAAGGTCCTAAGTCAGTGGTGGGCAACCTCTTTTTAAAACTGAGCCAAATCTCGCCAAAACCAGGATTGAAATTTATTTTGAGAGTCACACAGGGCGCACACTGACGGAGGCTAGGAGCAGGTTTATTTGCTTGATTTACTTTATAACACTTAAGGACTATATGGTGAGTGGAAAACAAAGAAAAGTCTCCACATATTTGAGTGTGTTGAAATGATTAAATATATAAACAAAAAATAATTTCACTGTAAATCTTTGAGCAAAATCATTCCTTAGGTAGAAGATGGGACTTTATAATGTCTAACTCTCTTTAGATTGGGGAAATTTAATATGCTAAATAAATATGCACATTTTCCTGATGGACTATGTTTTAAATATATTGTGTACCTAAATTAACAAAGAATTGGCTTTAAATCATAAAACCATGAAACACCAAATGAATCTTAATGGAGCAGTCATGGAGAGACTAAGATTCTAACAAAGACCAGCAAGCTGAATTTCATGTTGATAAATATTCAAAGAAATACTTTTTGATTCACTCTAGAAGAATGAAAGCAGGCTGAGAGATAGCATGGAGGTAAGGCATTTGCCTTGCATGCAGAAAGACGGTGGTTCAAATCCTGGCATCCCTTATGGCCCCCAGAGCCTGCTGGGGGAGATTTCTGAGCATAGAGCCAGGAGTAGCCCCTGACTGCTGCCACATGTGACCCAAAAGCCAAAAAAAAAAAGAATGAAAGCATCTCTTTGATTCTTCAGCTAGGCATAGATATTCACTCTCACAAAATAAACAAGTACTACCACAAATATTCCACACATTTACACACTTAAATACTAATTATGCATCCATCAATTATAATCCTATAATGTACTTAAAATTATGGCCTATCGCAGAATGGACTCTGAATTTACCAAGTACATTATGACCTAAGTGTGTTATACACAGCACTAGACTATAGTAAAAAGTTCACATGCTGATACTTCAGACAGCTCAGCTCAGGCAAGTTAAAAATTTTTAATAAGAACCTATTTGTTGATGGGAGTGAAGGAATAATCAAGGCCAAGTTTTAGCCAGCCAATCATCACAGTGAGATAATAAGATAATAATAAAAAATTTGTAATAATTATAATACTAAACTAAATTTTTAAAAAGTGAAAATTATATGACAGATGATGAATTTTCTAGTTTCAACATTTTACAAGACAAGGACAAACTATTTCATAAAAGAGACAGCTTCATAATATGAATCATGTTTAGTAAATGCTCAATGTTGATTTCTTATGAATGTATAGCCTTTAGGTAAACTCAGTAGTAACAACTACAAATTCAGACTCACTAGCAAAGATGACAATGCTTAGCGAATTCCTGAAACATTTCAAAACTAGTTATATGTCTTAACTGATAGCCTAGTGCTTGATTCTTAGGTGTTATTTCCAATTTTCTAAGCAAAATAAAACTTAGAAAAATTTGTTCTGATATTACAGGATGGCACTACTGCATGTATTAATTTCATTACTGAAAACAAAAAATAAATTCTTCTATATTTGATTGCCAGACTTGGGAGACATGCCATTGTATACCAATGTGAATAGTGTATGAACTACATCCGGAATCATAGTAATAAGAGAATAAGTTCAGTTTATAGACTATTGAACACATCTCTGAGTAAAATTATTTAGAAAAATTCTTCTAGTCTTAAGCAGATTAAACCTTGATATTACAATCCCTTGAAAGTTAATGATAGACTTTTAGCAACTACCAGTGCTTAAACAATATTATTTAAGAAGATAGATTATACATTACTAATTTTAAGAACACCTCATAAAATTTAAGAATTATTTTTCTTACTTTTTTTCCTCAGGACATTTTTTGTACTTAGCCATACATTGAAAATAAGGTAAAATCTTTGTGGTAACAGATTTCACAGTGAAATTTTAATCTAAGTCCATTTTTACTCTTATTTTTAAACCAATTTTTGGCATTTTAATGAGAATGTTTTCCATCCTATTATGTTTGTGTTACATTTTCTGATCCCTATTATAGGAAAATATATTGCTTTTTTATTTAAAATTTGAAATAAAATAAGTAATAAATGTCTTCATAAATTATTTCAATTATTTACTGTGTCTTCATGAAAACTGTTTGTAGGTCAAATGAATTCAATTCATATGCTCTAACATTGTGAAATATGGCTCTATTTTCTACCAATTTATAAAATGTTATGCTTCAACTTCTGTTTGTAATTAGTAGATTTGGAAAGGACTAAGCAAATGTGTTAAAAATTTTTTTGAATTATCAGCATATATTTAAGACAAACTGCATATTCTAAGGAAAGTGTGTTCTTAGGGGATTTATATGTCTTTTGCTAACAGACTTTTATTTGAGAACTGGAGTTAGTTTTAGATTTTAGGTGTATTTGCCTGAAATTAAAATTGCTAATGTTATTAACAAAATTTTTTTTACGTACAAGAGCAAAACACTTGACTTGATTTCTTCATTTCTAAGGAAGAATTATTCTAAGGAGATTGTACTGTTTTTATATATACTCACAGAGATACTTATATTGTTGTAAAATTAGAGGAGTTAAAATAAATGGAAAAGTTTTAAAATAATTTTAAGTGCTTACTTATTGTGCATTATAGAGTTATTCTATTAGTGATGCTTTTAAAAAATTTGCTTGTGTGGAGGTTAGGATTAAATCTAGGATGCTATGTGCTTTTCTTAGCTTTATTTTTAAATTTTTTAAACTTAAAAACTTTCTATTTGGGGCAGGGGTTGGTTTTTGTAGGACAATAAAGAGCTGTTTTTTTTGTTTGTTTTGTTTTGGTATTTTTTGTTTTGTTTTTGTTTTTGCTTTGATTTTTTGTTGTTGTTGTTGTTGTTGAGGGACAAACTTAGCTGGTTCTCTGGTCTTGCACCCTGTGTGGCTCTCAAAATAAATTTCGATCTTTGGTTTTTGGTGAGATTTGGCTCAGTTGGAAAAAAGGTTGCCCACCACTGGTCTAAGCTCTCTGCTCAGGTAAAACACTTCATAGATCTCAGGGGACCAGATTGGGTGCTGGGAAAGGACCCCAGGTCAAGCACATGCTAGGCAAGAGCAGAAACTTTGCAGTTAAATATAGTACATTTTTTTTTAAATTTTGTTTGCTATTTGTTTGATATTGATAATTTTCTTTGCTATTGATATGGAATTACCAAAGAAACCATTGAGGTCAGTCTCATGGACTATTTGTTTTGTTTTCCTTTAAAATTTTATGGATTCAAGGGGGCTGAGATATAGCACAAGGGTGTGTGCCTTGCATGAAGTCAATCCAGAACTGATGGTGGTTCAAATTCCAGCATCTTATATGGTCTTCTGAGCTTGCCAGGAGCGATTTCTGATATAGAGCCAAAAATAACCCCTGACCACTACTGTTGTGACACAAAGAAAAAAAAAACCCAAATTTTTATGAATTCAAATAACAAATGTTTTTTAATATCTTTATTTAAATACCTTGATTACAAACATGACTGTCGTTGCTTTCAGTCATGTAAAGAACACCCCCCTTCACCAGTGCAACATTCCCATCACCAATGTCCCAAATCTCCCTCCTCCCACCCACCCCCGCTTGTGCTCTAGACAGGCTTTCTACTTCCCTCATTCATTTAAATTGTTATTATTGTTCTCAATGTAGTAAGTTACATCTCTAATTGCACTCCCAACCTTTGTGGTGAGCTTCATGTAGTGGACTGGAACTTCTAGCCCTCTTCTCTTCTGTCTCTGAAAATTATTGCAATAATGTCTTTTATTTTTCTTAAAACACATAGAGGAGTGAGACTATTCTGCCTCTATCTCTCTCCCTCTGACTTATTTCACTCAGCATAATAGATTCCATGTACATCCATGTATAGGAAAATTACATGACTTC
This sequence comes from Suncus etruscus, assembly GCF_024139225.1. Taxonomy (NCBI): domain Eukaryota; kingdom Metazoa; phylum Chordata; class Mammalia; order Eulipotyphla; family Soricidae; genus Suncus; species Suncus etruscus. Next base: position 65,489,914 of record NC_064858.1, on the reverse strand, counting down.
ATCTCTCCTGACGACTGCATAATATTCTATTGTATATTTGTACCACAGATTCTTTAGCCTCTTTCTGTTGAAGGGCATCTCGGTTGTTTCCAGAGTATGACTACTGTAAATAGAACTTCAATGAATATAGGTGTGAGGAAGGGATTTCGTATTGTATTTTGTGTTCCTCGGGTATATCCCTAGAAGTGGTATAGCTGGATCTTATGATAGCTCAATTTCCAGTTTTTGGAGAAATCTCCATATTGCTTTCCATAAAGGTTGAACTAGACGGCATTCCGACCAGCAGTGGATAAGAGTTCCTTCCTTTCTCTCCACATCCCCTCCAGTACTGCTTATTCTTATTCTTTGTGATGTGTGTGAGATGGTACCTCATAGTTGTTTTGATTTGCAACTCCCTGATGATTAGTGATGTGGAACATTTTTCATGTGCCTTTTGTCCATTTGAATTTCGTCTTTGTCAAAGTTTCTGTTCATTTCTTCTACCTATTTTGATGGTATTTGATGTATTTTTCTTGTAAAGTTCAGTCAGTGACTTGTATATTTTGGATATTAGCCCATATCTGATGGGTATTGGGTGAAAAATTTCTCCCATTCAGTTGGTGGCTCTTGTATCCTGGACACTGTTTCCTTTGAGGTGCAGAAGCTTCTCATCTTAATATATTCCTATTTGTTTATCTTTGTTTCCTCTTGTTTGGAGAGTGCTATTTCCTCCTTGAAGATGTCTTTAGTCTCAATGTCATGGAGTGTTTTTACCTACATGTTGTTCTATATACCTTATGGTATCATATCTGATATCAAGGTCTTTAATTCATTTAGATTTTACCTTAATACATGATTTTAGCTGGGGGTCTAAGTTTTCTTGTTTGCAAGTGGATAGCCAGTTGTGCCAAAACCATTCATTGAAAAGACTTTCCTTGCTCTATTTAGGATTTCTTGCTCCTTTATCAAATACTAGGTGCTTGTATGTCTGGGTAACATTCTCTGAATACTCAAGCCTATTCCACTGATCTGAGGATCTGTCTTTATTCCAGTACCGTGCTGTTTTGATAACTATTGCTTTGTTATGCAGCTTAAAATTGGGGAATGTAATGCCTCCCTTATTCCTTTTCCCAAGAATTGCTTTAGCAATTTTGGGTGGTTATTGTTCCAAATGAATTTCAGAAGTGTTTGATTAACTTCTTTAAATAATGTCATGGGAATTTAGAGGAATAGCATTAAATCTGTATATGCTTTAGGGAGTATTGCCATTTTAATGATGTTAATCTGCAATTGCCTTTGCTCCTGCCCTTTACTGGGAGAGAATTCTGGCCAGCAGCTTTCTCTCAACCAGGACAGAAGGCATAAGGCAACTACAAATAATTCGCGAGTGTTAAGCTCTTTTGTGAACACCTAGAAAATTAAGCTGTAGAAGTTAGTAAAGGGCTCAGGGTGACGTATGCCAGTTGAGAGACTTTATTGAGGGGAGAGCAGGGTTTTTATGCCCTGCTCCAGTGGGAGGAGTAGTAACATAGGATTGAAACATAAACCAATCAGATTTGTACAAGTACAACAATTTTAACCAATGGGAGCATAAATTCCTTTTTTGGTTTAGTGCGCATACTGCACATACACATTTTGATGGCGGGAAGGATAAGGAGGAACCTGGCAGGATGAGGGGAGGGGAAGCAAATTCTTAAACAAATAGCTAATTGATATTTATGCAAATACAATTTTTTGTTTAGCCTATTTTCCATTTAGATCTTTCTTTTGTGCAAGCAATAAGGATCACAATTTAAACTTTACAAAAACATCTATAACTATATGCTAGAGAGCAAGCACAAAAACAGATTCCATGGAAAGGTTAAGGAATCTGGTTAAGCCAGATTCTGTGTGCTGAGCTAAATTTATTTGCAGAGTTTCCTGTTGGCTCGGGGCTATGCAAACTTTGTGGCTATCAGGCAGGCAGTGGAAAATTCATCCAGAGTTCCATTAATATGTGGGGTGCACGGTCGCCCACATTAATCCTGCCAAACCATAAGCAGGGTATGTGTTTCTAGTTCAGTGTGTCCTCTCTTATACCTTGGAGCAGGGTTTTATAGTTTTCTTTGTATAGGTCCTTCATATTTTTAGTCAAGTTGACTCCAAGATATTTGAGTTTGTGTGGGTCTAATGATAATGGGGTTGTTTTCTTAATATCTATTTCTTCCCTATCATTATCAGTGTACAAAAATGCCATTGATTTCTGTGTATCATTTTTGTAACCTGCCACATTGCTATATGAGTCTATTGTTTCTAGAAGCTTTTTGTAGAGTCTGTAGGATTTTCTAAGTAGAGAAACATGTCATATACAAACAGTGAGAGCTTGACTTTTTCCTTTCCTATCTGGATTCATTTGATGTCTTTTTCTTTCCTAATCGCTATAGCAAGTAATACCAATAATATGTTGAAGAGGAGTGGTGAGAAAGGACAGCATTTTCTTGTACGAGAATTTAGAGGGAATGCCTTCAGTTTTTTCCATTGAGGATATTTGCCATTGGCTTGTGCTAGATGGCCTAACTATACTGAGAAAGGTTCATTTCATTCCCAACCTGCTGAGAGATTTTTTTTTTTATCAAGAATGGGTGTTGAACCTTATCAATGCTTTCTCTGAGTCTATTGGTATGACCATGTGGTTTTTATTTTTTTTGTTGAAGGTTTGTATTATGTTGATATATTTACAGATGTTAAACCACCCTTGCATTCCTGGGATGAAACCTACTTGATCATAGTGAATGATCTACTTGATGAGGCAATGGATCCTATTTTCCAGGATTTTGTTGAAGATCCTTGCATCTGTGATCATCAGGAATATTGTTGTATAATTTTCTTTTTTGGCAGCATCTCTATCTGGTTTAGGCATCAAGGTGATATATGCTTCATAAAAGCTGTTTGGAAGTGTTTCTGTTTTTTCAATTTTATGAAAAAGCCTGGCCAGGATTGGTAGTAGTTTCTCTTGAAAGGTTTGAAAGAATTCATTAGTAAATCCATCTGGGCCTGGGTGTTTCTTTTTGGGCAGACATTTAATGATGGTTTTTATTTCTCAATAGTGATAGGGGGGTTATATATGCTACATCCTCCTACTCAACAGTGGAAGATTATAAGAGTCAAAGAATTTATCCATTTCTTCTAGTTTCTCATGTTTAGTGGCATAGACTTTCTCAAAGTAGTCTCTGATTAAGCTTTGAATCTCTGCAATACTTGTAGTGATCTCCCCATTTTTATTTATAACAAGTTATCAAGTTTCTGTCTCTATTTCTTTTTGAGTCTTTCCAATGATCTATCTATCTTTTTTCAAAAAAAAAAACTCACTAATTTTGTTGATCTTTCTAATTGTTTTTTTGGTTTTCACTTCATTGATTTCTGCTCTAAGCTTTGTTATTTCCCTCTCTCTTCCTATTTTTGGTTCCTTTTGTTGATCATGTTCTAATTTTATAAGCTGCATCATTAAGCTGCTCAGATATGCCCCTTCTTTCTTACTGATGTCTGCTTGCAAAGTCATAAATTTTCCTCACAGTATCGCCTTTGCTGTGTCCCATAGATTCAGATAGTTTGTGTCTTCATTGTCATTTGTTTCCAGGAAAGTTTTGATTTTTTCTTTGATTTTATCTGGGATCCACAGTTGTTCAGTAGCAGGCTGTTTTATTTTCAGTTGTTAAAATTTTTCTTCTGTGTCCCTTTGTAGTTCACATCTAATTTCAGAGCCTGTGGTCAGCAAAGATAGCCTGCAAAATTTCTATGCTCTCCCTCAATGTCAATGGACTAAATGTACCAATTAAGAGACACAGAGTTGCAAAATGAATAAAAAAAGATAATAAAAAATGTTTTAATCCACTTGATTTCATTTTTGTTTGTGGTGTGAGACAGTGGTTAATAGTAATTCTTTGTTAGAGTTAATTGGTTTTCTAACCAACACTACTTAAGATGTTATTTTAAAGTTTGGAGTGTTAGCAAAGTGGTAGGGCATTTGCCTTGAATACAGCTGACCTGGGACCGCTGGCATCCGGATAACATGGAGTGTTTTATCTCTGTGTTTTTCTTGGCATAGAGCCAAGACGAAACCCTGAGCACTGCTGTGGGTAGCCCAGTCACACCCCCAAAATGTTAGTTTATTTTATTATTAATTATTTTATTTAAAATACAACACATAGTTGACAAAACTAATCATAATACATTTGTTTCAAGATAAGGGGAAGCAAATTTATTGAAGTATATATTGAAAATAGAAAGAAAAAGCAAAAAATAAAATGGAAGGCTAGAAAAAAAGAAGAAAATGTTCATTAGCAAATATATTTGTGAAAATTATTGTATCTTCAATTAAGTCATTAATACAACAGCATAACGTTTAGTAAGCTCCTTTTTAAAGGATAAGAGATAAACATACAACAAAAAGTTATATGTGTATGTGACAGTTGTTATTATTTGCATAGGTATAGAAAATTATGACGGAAATAAAAAGGAAAAAGCTTTGGCCTAGGGGCTGGCGAGGTGGCGCTAGAGGTAAGGTGTCTGCCTTGCAAGCAGTAGCCAAGGAAGGCCGCAGTTCGATCCCCTGGCATCCCATACGGTCCCCCCAAGCCAGGGGCAATTTCTGAGTCTTACCTGGGAGTAATCCCTGAGCATCAAATAGATGTGGACCCCCCCCCAAGAAAACACAACAAAACAAAACAAAAAGCTTTGGCTTAAAAATCTGGGAGAAAAAAAATCAGGGAGACCTTACCCATGAAGTATTTCCTGGCATAAGACCAACTCCAGGCTCCAGGCATAGTAAATTGTCTAACTCCAAAGTCTTTCTCTGTGGTCTCAGTAAAATCTCTTCCCAATCATAGTTTTTGCTTTCTGGTCTCTGTAGTTAAAGATCCTGGTTTCTGTACGGATCCTTTCTTGAAGTAAAGGGGATGCAGAGCACCTTCTGGCTTCATCTCACCATTAGGTGACAATGCAGAGAACCCTGCCCAGAAGGTAGGTTTTTGCTGATACCAAGTCATCAGGGTGTCATATGAACCCACTCTGGAGTAAATCAATGCCAGGGCTGCAGTAGGGCCTTACCTGATAGAAGTCTGATTAGACTTTTATTAGACTGTAGAAAACAGTTCTGTTTCCATAGATGGGGTGAATGTTTCCATTCTGTTCCATTCCATTCCAGTTCTGTTTCCATAGGTTCAGGGGTGAATGGGCAATGTCCGATCTTATAAAGCCTAAGCCAAGTTACTATGACAAGTGTTCAGGGTGTAAGGCCCCACTGCAATATAAACTTTATGTGTTCCTATCTATTAGATAAGAAGTTGTTTGCACACATCAGATTTCCCCTTTGTAATGTGCCTATGCAAAAAGGAACAATGCCACATAGATACTACTGGTGCACATGAGGGTAAAAATAACAAGTAAAACAATCCCAATAACCGTGTTCTAGCATGGACTCAGAACAGTAGAGAAACTTATGTACTGAATTTCCTACTAAGTAGATCCCAGAAAATGGGGAAAATTATAGCTACATAAGAAGATAGACAATAGGGGCTGGAGCAGGTGTGCAAGCATTAGGGCCTTGCAGGAGCTAACCTAGGACAGCCCGCAGTTCTGTCCCTCAGCGACCCATATGGTCCCCATGCCATGAGCAATTACTTTTTTTTTTGTTTTTTTGTTTTTTGGACCACACCCGTTTGATGCTCAGGGGGTACTCCTGGCTAAGTGCTCAGAAATTGCTCCTGGCTTGGGGGATTAAAATGACACTGAGGGAACAGAACTTTTAGAACCACAAAGAAAGACTTCATAATAAGGTCCACTCCTTGACCTGTGCAGAGACTGGGATCTCTAGATACAGATACAGATCTCTAGATCTGATTTATCACCCAGGACAAAGCAGAAGTCTTCCACACACCACAAAAGCACCAATGGGAGAGTAAATTAACTTGAAAGGAGTCCATAGTTAATCCCATGAAAATATACTTCAAGGGTGGAGAAACCCTGGATATCTTAGGCCAAGGAAATTTCTGTTCAAATACTCCAATGTTTACTGTGCAGGAGAAAAAAAGACAAAAATCACAAATTAATTTTTTTAAATTTATCTATCTAGTTATTGTCAATTTCTTTGATTTGGTGTGTATATTCAACTTATTGTCTCCATTTTTATTTATTTATTTATTTATTTTCTTCTTTTCTCTTCTTTTTCCATTTTGTGCTCTGTCATGTTTTTTATTTCAAGACCATGGCTATTATGTGGTGCCTATTTTTATTGCTGTAGTGCTCACTGGATATTTTATTTAATACTTCTTTTTATACTGTTGTGGTGTTTTGCCTTCTTTTTTCCCTTTGTCTCTCTAAACAAGGATCAGAGCCTATAGAAGGACTCTGCCCTTTTCCGGCATATTTGATTTTTCCCCATTTTTATTACTTTTCTCTTCTTCAAACAAAACCACATAACTTGAACTATCTAGTCCTGCTTCCCAATTAGAGGGGGATATAATGGAGGTACCATGACCAAACAGTTGTAAGATCACTAAGTAGTAAGCTAGGCACAGAGGGGACCACTCAATTTAGCAGCCCCGGGGGTGAGGGTGGAGGATATGGGAGGCAGGACGAGAATGGAGGTGGAGGGAGGATAATTGGTGATGGGAATTCTCCAGATTCAATGTTAATATGTAACTAAAATATTACTGTGAATGATACGTAACCCACTACGATTCAAATAAAAATTATATTAAAAAATTTAAAGCCAGCAAGTCAAATGGAAATGTCTTCCATTTTCTAGACCAATAATGATTGGTGAGATAAACTTTCCTGTAGAAAGGTATCATAGATTATATTATGTATAGAACATTCTATTTTTTGTTTGTTTTGTTTTTTGGTTTTTTTGGGGTCACACCCGGCAGCACTCAGGGGTTACTCCTGGCTATCTGCTCAGAAATAGTCCCGGCAGGCACGGGGGGACCATATGGGACACCGGGATTTGAAACAACCACCTTGGGTCCTGGGTTGGCTGCTTTCAAGGCAAACACCGCTGTGCTATCTCTCTGGCCCCGTATAGAACATTGTTAAAAACAATCATAATTTTCAAATCTAGAAAACTGAGTGATATGGTAATGGGCACTGTAAGAGGAGTTTAAACCATAAAATTTCATCTTCCTGGTATTAAGAATCTAGCTTCCTTTCCTAAAAGCAATCTAAAATTGTAAGAATTATTATATAATGGTAAACTACCTATAATTGAAAACAAAATACAATAAATTATTCAATGAATGAGCTCCATAACAATAGTTCATGGCATGCAGTCGCATATTCCATTGCTGTATGTGGACATAAACATTAGATTATATTAGCAGACATACTCAAGTAGAAAATGAATAAATTGGAATTTTTGTTGTTAACATTATGATAATGAGCCCTGTTTTCAGAGTCTAATAGGGTATAGCATTGCAATGTGGAACTGGAATAACCAATTTATACTTCCAAGTAACACTGTGGTCAAAAAAGTTCAAGGAGTTATTATAAACATAGTAAAATTAAAACCTTAAAACTATATAAAGCAAGCATTATAGTGGGAGTTTATGGCTTTCAAATGCATTCCAAAAGAATGCCTGTTTCTGTAGATAAAAACATTAGAACACTATTATAGACATTTATAAAGAACAGTTGATGGCCACCTGCTCAATCTAAACAGCTGTATCCATTCTTGATGAGAAAATTTAATCAATTGACATTTAAGGAAACTATTGACATAAAGGGCTGTTGTGCCATATTGTGAATGTTTTTGTAACAATTGAGAATTTGGTTTGTGTAATTACTCTGTAGTTCATTTAGGGTTGGTTTCGATAATACAAATAGTGTGAGTTTTTTTGTCTGGGGATGTTTTTAACCATACCTTCCATGTAAATGAGAGTTTTACTGGGTAGTAAACTCTAGGTTAAATTTTTCTTCGATTTAGTAGTTTGTATATGTCATTACAATCTTTACTTGCTTGTATTGTTTAAAATCAAAGATCTGATTAAGTTTAAGGCACTAATACAACTTTTGCTGCCTACAAGAATCACACCTGAATAGTCAGAACAAACATAGACTCAGAATCAAAGGCTGGAAGAAAATTATCCAAGCAAACAACACCCTTAAAAAGCTGGAGTGGCCATATTAATATCAGAAGACACAAACTTTAGACTCAGAAAAATTGTAAGGGACAAAGATGGACACTACATACTAATCAAAGAATATGTGAAATAGGAAGAAATCGCACTACTAAATATATACACACTTAATGAGAGACCAGCAAGATAACTAATACAATTATTGACAAATTTGAAAGAGGACATTCACAACAACAAACTAATTGTAGGAGACCTCAACACAGCCTTATCAACATGTGATAGGTCAACCAGACTGAAACCCAATAAAAATATACTAGCCCTGATAAAAGAAATGGAAGAGAGAGGTCTAGTAGAGATATATAGGACACTTCATCCCTGGATATACATCCTGGATATACATTCTTCTCCAATGTACATGGGTCATTCTCCAGGATAGACCTCATTCTGGAACACACAACATATCTCCATAAAATCAAGAGTATAGAAATTTTGCAGGCTATGTTCACTGACCACAAGGCTCTGAAATTAGATGTGAATTACAAAGGGAAACAAAAGAAAAACTTTAACAACTGGAAATGAAACAGTCTGCTACTGAACAGCCAGTTGATCTAAGATGAAATCAAAGAGAAACCCAAAAAAAATCCTGGATAAAAAATTCCTGGAAACCAATGACAATTAAGATATAAACATCAGAATCAATAGGACACAGCAAATGTGATACTGTGAAAAAAATTATAGCTTTGCAAGCACACATCAGGAAAAAAGAAGGGGCATATCTGGGCATCGTAATGACACAGATTATAGAATTAGAAAATGATCAACAAAAGAAACCAAAAATAGGGAGAGAAAGGTAAATAACTAAGCTTAGAGCAGAAATCAGTGAAGTGGAAACCCAAAAAACAATCTGAAGGATTAATAAAAGGAGAATTTGGTTCTTTGGGGAAAAAAAGATTGATAGACCATTGGCAAAACTCACAAATAAAGAGAGAGAAACTTGATAAGCCATATTAGAAATGAAAATGGGGATATCACTACAGATATTGCACATTCAAAGGGTAATCAGAAATTGCTTCCAGAAACTTTATGCCACAAAACATGAGAACGTAGAAGACATGGATAAATTCTTGAACTCTTATAATCTTCCACAGTTGAACAAGGAGGTTGTAGCATATATAAACACCCCATCACAATTGAGGAAATTAAAATGGTAATCAAATGTTTTCCCCCAAACAAAAGCCCAGGCCCAGATGGATTCACTATTAAATTCTTTCAAACCTTTCAAGAGCAACTACTACCAATCCCCGCCAAACTTTTTCATAAAATTGAAAAACCGGGAACATTTCCAAACAGCTTTTATGAAGTCAATATCACCTTGATACCAAAACCAGAAAAGATACTGCCAAAAATAAAAATTACAGACCAATATCCCTGATAAAAACAGATGCAAAGATCTGCAATAAAATCTTAGCAAATGGAATTCAATGCCTCATCAAGAAGATAGTTTACTATGATAAAGAATGTGTTATCCAAGGAAAGCAAGGATGCTTAACATCAGTAAATCTATCAACATAATACAGAATATCAACAACAAGAAAAGTAAAAATCACATTATAATATCAATAGACTCAGAGAAAGCATTTGATAAGGTCCAACACCCATTCTTGATAAAAACTCTCAGCAAGATGGAAATAAAAGGAACCTTTCTCAATCTAATCAAGGCTTTCTACCAAAAACCAATGGCAAATATTATCTTCAATGGAAAAAAACTAAAATACTTCTCTTTAAATTCTGGTACAAGACAAGTTTGTCCCCTCTCATCACTCCTATTCAACATAATACTGGAAGTTCTTGCTATAGCGATCAGGCAAGAAACAAATATCAAGGGAATCCAGATAGGAAAGGAAGAAGTCAAGCTCTCACTGTTTGGAGATGACATGATACTATATAGAACAACACGTAAGTAAAACACTTCATGTTTTCGAGACTAAAGGCATCTTTAAGAAGGAAACAACAGGGGCCGGAGAGATAGCATGGAGGTAAAGAGTTTGCCTTGCATGCAGAAGGTCGGTGGTTCGAATCTCTGTGTCCCATATGGTCCCCCGAGCCTGCCAGGAGCGACTTCTGAGCATAGAGCCAGGAGTAACCCCCTGAGCACCGATGGGTGTGACCCAAAAACCAAAAAAAAAAAAAAAAAAAAAAAAAAGAAGAAAACAACACTCTCCAAACAAGTGGAAGCAGAAATTAACAGATGGGACTATATTAAGCTGAGAAGTTTCTGCACCTCAAAGGAAATAGTGCCCAGAATACAAAAGCCACCCACTGAGTGGGAGAAACTATTCCCCCAATACCCATCAGATAAGGGGCTAATATCTAATATATACAAGGCACTGACAGAACTTTACAGGAAAAAACATCTAACTCCATCAAAAAAAAATACAAATGGCTAAAAGCCACATGAACAGACCAGCGAGATAGCATGGAGGTATGGTGTTTGCCTTCCATGCAAAAGGACGGTGGTTCAAATCCTGGCATCCCATATGGTCCTCTGTGCCTGCCAGGAGAGATTTCTGAGCATAGAGCCAGGAGTAGCCACTGAGCGCTGCCGGGTGTGACCCCCAAAAAAAACCCACAAAAAAAAAACAAACAACAACAAAAAGTCATATGTATAAATCGTCCACATCACTAATCATTAGGGAGATGCAAATTAAAACAACTATGAGGTACCATCTGACACCACAGATATTGGCACACATCACAAAGAATGAGAAAATGCAGTGCGGGAGAGGATGTGGAGAGAAAAGAACTCTTATCCATTGCTGGTGGGAATGCCATCTAATCCAACCTTTATGGAAAGCGATATGGAGATTCTTCCAAAACTGGGAAATCGAGTTCCCATATGATCCAGCTACACCACTCCTAGGGGATTAACCTATGAACACAAAAATACAATACAAAAATCCCTTCCTCACACCTATATTCATTGTAGCGCTGTTTATAGTTGCCAGATTCTTGAAACAACCTAGATACCCCTCAATAGATGAATGGCTAAAGAAGCTGTGGTACATATATACAATGGAATATCATGCAGCAATCAGAAGAGATGAAGTCATAAAATTTTCCTACATGGATGCATATGGAATCTATTATGCTGAGTGAAATAAGTCAGAGTGAGAGAGATAGACACAGTATAGTCTCACTCATCTATGGTTTTAAGAAAAATAAGACATTTTTTCAATAATTCTCAGAGACAAAATGGAGAAGGGCTGAAAGGTCCATCTCACAAAATAATGGGTAGAAATTCCAAGCACTGTAGTTGTCAGCATTTACTGGGGAGAAGTGTTTAAAATAAGTGGAAGAGGAACAAAGCAAAGCCTCAACTATACATTATATCACAAAGGACCATCAACAACGGAAACAACCATTTAGAGTGAACAGGTATGTAATCAGCCTCTTACTACAAAGGCTTCTAATAAGTCTTAGGGAACATATATACAAATACAGGTGAAGAATATGATTGGAAGCCAGAGGCTCCAGTGGCAGCATTTCCTAACAGTATGTTTTAGTGCCTCAATCTTTTGTTTTTTGGTGTATTCTTTTTTGTGATAGATGCTTTATTTATTTATTTTATTAAAAAAACCATTTACCAGTGCAACATTCCCATCACCAATGTTCCAAGTGTCTTCCCTCTGCACCTTACTCCTGTCTGTGCTCTAGACAGCCTTACTAATTACCTTATTGATTCACATTTCGTTATGATGGTTCTCAGTGTAATTATTTCTCTAACTGCACCCATCACACTTTGTGGTGAGTTTTATGCCATTGGCATTCCATCTTCAAAGTCTTTCTGAGGTATACATATTGGAGTGTTCCTCCTATTTTTCCTCAATGAATTTTTTGGGTCTGATTTCAAGGTCTTTAATCCATTTTGAGTTGATTTTGTGTAAGCTGTGAGGTATGGATCAATATTTATTTTCTTACACAATCTTTAATTTCTTACAGGTGGTTATCCAGTTGTTCCAACACCATTTGTTGAAGAGACTGTCTTTGTTCCATTTCAGGTTCTTGGGTCCTTTGTCAAATATTAGTTGAGCATATATTTTGGGGATTTATCTCTGAATATTTTGTTTTAACCCAGTGGTCTGAGACTCTTTGTTCCAGAAGCATGCTGTCTTGATACTATGGCTTTATAATAAAGCTTCAGGTTAGGTTAAAAAAAATGCCACCCAGTTTATTGTTTTTTAGTATGGATTTGGCTACTCTAGGTGGTTTTTGTGGTTCCAGATGAACTTTACGATTGTTAAAGTTCCTTAAAAAATGATGTCTGGAGGGCCCGACCATGAGAAATTGTGAGTACTGCCTGTGTGGGTCTGTCTCTTGTCCGGTCACCTGAACCTCTTGGGAGTGGGCCAAAAAGAGGCTCCAGAAAACTCGCTCTCCCAGTGGCTCATTCAAGGGTGGGAACACCAAGGAACTGCTTCATAATGTAAAAACAGGCTATAAGCAATACTCTGCAAGAGTCAGGTCCCCTGTTTGTGATGTCAGGCTAGGAAAATCTACAAAACTACACTTTCCCAGTGGGGCCCAACTGTGAGAAATTGTGAGTGCTGCCTGTGTGTGTCTGTCTCCTGTCCTGTCGCCTGAACCTCTTGGGAGTGGGCCAAAAAGAGGCCCCAGAAAACTCGCTCTCCCAGAGGCTCATTCAAGAGCAGGAACACCAAGAAACTGCTTCATAACATGAAAACCGGCTATAAGCAGTACTTTGCAGAAGTCAGTACTTTGCAGAAGTCAGGTACCCTATTTGTGAATTCAGGCTGGGAAAATCTATGAAACTATGCCTGCCCAGTGCGGCCCAATGGTGAGAAATTGTGAGTGCTTGTGAGTACTGCCTGTGTGTTTGTCTCCTTTCCTGTCGCATGAATCTCTTGGGAGTGGGCCGAAAAGAGGCTCCAGCAGAGCAGCTTTGCTACAAGGCCGAGCACTCTTTCTAAGGAAAGAACACCATTGAAAAAGAAGAAAAAAATCACACTAAGAACTGTGCTGGATTACTAAAACCCAGCATTTCTCACCAGAGTGTCTTCTCTGCAGTATGCTCGGGCCAAAGATTTGATCTTGTGTGAGGCTTCATCCACAGAGGACACCTCTTTCTTGGAGGCAAGTCAATCCACCCATAAAGGGCAGAGCCAGAGGAGCATGTCACGTATATCATTTAGCCAATGAATACCACCACAACATGTAGAAAAACCCAAAATACAAGTGTGACAATGGGGAAACAACACAGGCCAGCATCAGACATAGAGAATGAAGAGGACAGTTCTGATGACCAGAAAATGACCAACCAACTAATCAATCTCTCAGCCACAGTCATCAAGACAACATGCTTCTAGAACAAAGACAGAGTCTCAGACTACTGGGTTAGAACAGAATATCCAGAGATAAATTCCCAAAATATACTGTAAACTTAGACAAACAATATGGAAGATGCTCAAATAACTCAAAGAAACCATGGATCGAGTTGAACAGAACAATAATAAGAACAAAGAAAATATGAAGACAGAAATCTCAAAACTCCAAACTAAAAAAACAGGCCTGAGAAAATCAGTAAATGAATTGAATGACAAAATGGATAAGCTCTACGCGAGGGTAACAGAAGCAATGCTTTGGAAGATGAGATAAATAACAACTCCATACAGCAAAAGATATTGGAAAAAAAACTTAAACCAAATGAACAGACAATGGAAAAATTAGTCAAAGAATGATAAATGATGGAAATAGAAGTTTATCATATACTCAACAGAAACAATGTAAGAATCATTGGAGTCCCAAAAACCCAGGAAAAAAATTTCCAAGAAGAATCAATGGTCAAGAACATAATTAAAGAGAAACTTCCAGGGCTAAAGAATATATGCGATAAAATCCTTCATGCCCGAAGAGTACCAACCAAAAGAGACCCCAGAATAAATACCCCAAGACACATCCCAGTCACAATGACTAATCCCACAGATAGAGACAGAATTCTGAAAACAGCAAGATTCAAAAGGGAAATTACATTCAAGGGAGCATACTTGAGATTTACTGCAGACCTGTCACCAGAAACACTCAAGGCCAGAAAGCAGTGGTGGGACATAGTGACAAAACTCAATGAAATGAATGCTTCACCTAGAATACTGTACCCAGAAAAACTCACTTTCCAGTATGATGGAAGAATACATGGTTTCACAGACAAAAAACAGCTCAGAAACTTAACAGACTCAAGACCAGTCTTAAGAGAAAACCTGAAATATCTAATTTAAGACAAGACTGACCAAAAGACACACCAAATTTTGATATAAAGATGGCATTAAATCCCAGGTCAATTCTTTATCTCAGTTTCAATGGACTAAATGCATCAGTTAAGAAACACAGAGTGGCTAAATGGATCAATAATCTCAATCCAACCTTCTGCTGCCTACAAGAAACGCACCTGAAAAGTCAAAACATAGACTCAAAATAAAAGATTAGAGGAAAATTAACCAAGCAAACAACACCCATAAAAAAACTGGAGTGGCCATACTAATATCAGATAATGCAAACTTCATACTCAGAAAGATTGTAAAAGACAAAGATGGACATTTTATATTAATCAATTAATATATGTACAGCAGGAAGAAATCACTCTCCTAAACATATATGCACTGAATGAGGGTCCAGCAAAATATTTAATACAATTGTTGACAAATCTGAAAAATAATATCAATAACAACACAATAATTGTGGGGGACCTCAACATGGCTTTGTCAGCACTGGATAGGTCAACCAGACTAAAACCCAACAAGAATATACTAGACCTGAGAAGAGAAATGGAAGAAAGAGGCCTAATGGATATATATATATATACATATATATACATATATATATATATATATATATATATATATATATATATATATATATATATATATATATATATATATATAGGACACTTCATCCCCAGAAACCTGGATACACATTTTTCTCCAATATACATGGGACGTTCTCCAGGATAGACTACATGCTAGCATATAAACATACCTCCATAATATCAAGAGTATAGAAATTTTGCAGACTACCTTCGCTGACTACAAGGCTCTGAAATTATATGTGAATTCTAAAGGGACACAGAAGTAAAACTTTAACACCTGGAAGTTAAACAGCCTCATATTTAATAACCAGCAGATATGACATGAAATCAAGGAGGAAATCAAAACTTTCCTGGAAAAATGATAATAAAGGCACAAACTATCAGAACTTATGGGACACAGCAAAAGCAGTAATGAGAGGAAAATTTATAGCTTTGCAAGCACACATCAGGTAGGAAGAAGGGGCTTCCTGAGTAGCTTAATGACGCAGCTTATAGAAATAAAAAGTGCTCAACAATAGGAACCAAAAATAGGGAGTCAGAAGGAAATAACAAAGCTGAGAACAGAAATCAATGAAATGAAAACCCAAAAAACAATCCGAAAGTTTAATGAAAGCAGAAGTTTGTTCTTTGAAAAATAAACAAGATTGATAGACCACTAGCAAAACTAACAAAAAATAAAGAGAGAAACTTGAAAACTCGTATAAGGAATGAAAAAGGAGAGATCACTACTGATATGGCAGATATTCAAAGAATAACCAGAAACTACTTTGAGAAACACTATGCCACTAACAATGAGAATCTGGAAGAAATGGATAAATTCTTGGACTCTTATAATATTCCACAGTTGAAAGAAAAGGATATAGCATATCTAAACACCCCCATCACTATTGATGAAATTAAGATGGTAATCAAATGTCTGCCCAAAAACAAAAGCCCAGGCCCAGATGAATTCATTCAAAATTTTCAAGAGGAACTACTACCAATCCTGGCAAGACTCTTTCATGAAATCGAAAAAAAGGTAACACTTCCAAATAGCATTTATGAAGCCAAAATCACCTTGATACCTAAACCAGACAGAGGTGCTACCAAAAAAGAAAATTACAGACCAATATTGCTGATGAATGCAGAGCAAAGATCCTCAACAAAATCCTGAAAAATAGGATTCAATGCCTCATTAAGAAGATCATCCACTACGATCAAGCAGGTTTCATCCCAGGAATGCAAGGCTGGTTTAAGATCTGTAAATATATCAACATAATACACAACATCAACAACAAGAAAAATAGAAATCACATGATCATATCAATAGATGCAGAGAAAGCATTTGATAGGTTTCAACACCCATTCTGGATCAAAACTCTCAGCAAGATGGAAATGAAAGGAACCTTTCTCAATATAGTTAAGGCTATCTATCCCAAGCCAGTGGCAAATATCCTCAATGGAGAAAAACTAAAAGACTTTCCTCTAAATTCTGGTACAAGACAAGGTTGTCCACCCTCACCACTCCTATGCAACATAGCACTGGAAGTACTCGCTATAGTGATTAGGCAAAAATATATATATCAAGGGAATCCAGATAGGAAAAAAGAAGTCAATCTCTTGCTGTTTGCAGATGACATGATACTCTACTTAGAAAACCCTAAAGACTCTACCAAAAAGCTTCGAGAAACAATAGACTCATATAGCAAGTTGGAAGGATTAAAATTAACACATAAAAATAAATGGCCTTTCTATACACCAACAGTAATAAGGAAGAAATGGACATTAAGAAAACAACCCCATTCACAATAATGCCACACAAATTCAAATATCTTAGAATCAACTTGATTAAAAATGTGAAGGAACTATACAAAGAAAACTATAAAACTTTGCTCCAGGAAATAAGAGAGGACACGAAGAAATAGAAACACATACCCTGCTCATGGATTGGCATGATTAACATCACCAAAATGACAATACTCCCAAGGCATTGTACAAATTTAATGTGATCCCTCTAAAGATACCCGTGACATTCTTCAAAGAAGTGGATAAGACACCTTTGAAATTTATTTGGAATAATAAACACCCTAGAATAGCTAAAGCAATCATTGGTAAAAAAAATATAGGAGGAATTACTTTCCCCAACTTTAAACTTTACTACAAAGCAATATTTATCAAAACAGCATGGTGTTGGAATAAAGACAGGCCCTCAGATTAGTGAAATAGGCTTGAATACTCAGAGAATGTTCTCCACACATACAATAACCTAACGATTGATAAAGGAGCAAGAAATCCTAAATGGATGGAGCAAAGAAAGCCTCTTCAACAAGTGGTGTTGGCACAACTGGCTAGCCACTTGCAAAAAATTGAACTTAGACCCCCAACTAACATCATGTACAAAGGTAAAATCCAAATGGATTAAAGAGCTTGATATCAGACCCGAAACCATAAGATATATAGAACAACACATAGGCAAAACACTCCAGGACATTGAGACTACAGGCATCTTTAAAGAGGAAACTGCACTCTCCAAGCAAGTGAAAGCAGAGATTAACAAATGGAATATATAAAGCTGAGGAGCTTCTGTACCTTAAATGAAATAGCACCTAAGATACAAGAGCCACCCACTGAGTGGGAGAAACTATTCACCCAATACCCATCAGATAAGGATCTAATCTCCAAAATATACAAGGCGCTGACAGAACTTTACAAAAAAATCTAATCCCATCAAAAAATGGGGAGAAGAAATGGACAGACACATTAACAAAGAAGAAATACAAATGGCCAAAAGACACATGAAAAAATGCTCCACATCACTAATCATCAGGGAGATGCAAATCAAAACAACTATGAGGTACCAACTCATACCACAGAGATTGGCACACATCACAAAGAATGAGAGCAAACAGTGTTGGCGGGGATGTGGAGAGAGAAGGAACTCTAATTCACTGCTGGTGGCAATGCCACCTAGTTCAACCTCTATGGAAAGCTATATGGAGATTCCTTCAAAAACTGAAAATCGAGCTCCCATATGATCTATCTATATCACTCCTAGGAATATACCCTAGGAACACAAAAATACAATACAAAAATCCCTTCCTTAAACCTATATTCATTGCAGCACTATTTACCATAGCGAGACTCTGGAAACAGCCAAGATGCTCTTCAACAGACGAATGGCTAAAGAAACTGTGGTACATATGCACAATGGAATATTATGAACCTGTCAATAGAGATAAAGTCATGAAATTTTCCTATACATTTATGTATGTGGAATCTATTATGCTGAGTGAAATAAGTCAGAGAGAGAGAGAAAAAGACAGAATGGTCTCACTCATGTATGGGTTTTAAGAAAAATGAAAGACATTTTTGCAATAATAATTTTTAGACAGAAAAGAGAAAAGAGCTGGAAGTTCCAACTCACCTCATGAAGCTCACCACAAAGAGTGATGAGTTTAGTTAGAGAAATAACTACATTCTGAACTGTCCTAATAATGATAATGTATGAGCTAAATGGAAAGCCTGTCTAGAATACAGCGGGGGTTGGGTGGGAAGGAGGGAGATTTGGGACATTGGTGATGGGAATGTTGCACTGGTGATGCATGGTGTTCTTTACATTACTGAAACCCAAACACAATCATATATGTAATCAAGGTGTTTAAATGAAATAAACTATATTAAAAAGAGAAATACATGAAACTATATATAAATTTATTTGCTATTTTGTTTTGCTTTGTTTCCAGTGATATTTTAATCATCATTATTCATTTATCCAAAGATAAAAATGAAATTAATATATTTTGTATTATAAAAACTTTTTGGTAAAAAAGAATGCTATTTAAATGGAATTATGTCATTATCACTTAGGACACTTTTCTCAGTGTAAGCTGTTGCCAATTAAGAATCTCCAGAATTAGGGGCCAGGCGGTGGCACTAGATGTAAGGTGCCTGCCTTGCCTGCGCTAGCCTTGGATGGACCGCCGTTCGATCCCCTGGTTTCCCATATGGTCCCCCAAGCCAGGAGTGACTTCTGAGCACATAGCCAGGAGTAACCCCTGAGCATCACCGGGTGTGCCCCCCCCCAAAAAAAAAAGAATCTCCAGAATTAAAAGTTATCACCTGTTAATCTATTTCTGAAGGTATGTATGTAGGTATGTGTAATTTGTATGTATGTAGGTACGTAGGTAGGTATATGTATTTTGTAGAAATGTGTAATATCAAATACATTTATCTGAATACTTCTGGATATCAAGTATTTGAATATAAAAATGTCTGAATTTTTTAGGGATTGTGTTGAATCTATATAGCAATTTAGAAAAGATAGACATTTTGATTATGGTGATTCTTCCTACCCATGAGAAGCAGATGTTCTTCCATTTTTTTAGACCCTCTTCAATTTCTGTCTGAAGTGACTGAAAGTTTTCATGGTATAGGTTTTTCACTTCTCTTTTCAGGTTGATTTTCAGGTATTTGATATTTTTAGATACTATTTTAAATGGGATCAACTCCTTAATGTCTTTCTCCTCTGTTTCATTGTTAGTATAGAGGAATGCTATTTTCTTTTGTGTATTGATTTTATATCTAGCCATTTTGCTATATTGGCTTATTGTATCTAAAATTTTTAAAGTGGACTCTATGGTTTTCTATGTATATCATCATATCTGCAAATTCCCTTCATGATTTAACGAGTTGATATTTTTCTTTGTTTTATTATGCCATTTGGATTACTAAATGACTTGGTGTTTTGTTATGATCAATATTGTTTGGCACTCTTTCTGCCTCTTGAAATTGTAAATAAATATTTTTCCCAAGAGTGGGGAATTTCTCTGTTATTATTTCCCTCCCTACTTGTTCTTCCCCTTCCCAGTGTTCTTCCCTTTCTGGAATTCCTATAATTTATAGATTATTTCTCTTGTCTTTGATCATTATATACCTTACCCTTTTTTCTTTCATTTTTGACTTCTTTATCCTACCTGGCTTGTAATTTGTCTTCAAGTTAGTCTATGTGATTCTCCACTTGTGTAATTCTATTATTATGGCTTGCTAACATGTTTTATTTCCTTTAGTTCCATTTCTGTGGATTCTTTTTTCTTCTAAAAGAGTTCTTCATTGAGTTTTTTGAATTGTTTATTTATAGATTTCTTAACTTTTCAAGCTAGTGATTCGTTGATTCCTATTGCTAAACCATTAAGTGTTGATTTTAGGTCTTCATCTATTAAATTTAGGCATTTTTGTGGATTTGGAGATTTGCCAGGATTTCTCTCTGTATCCCCCAAAGTATGTGTCTTCTTTAGCTTCCCCTTGATCTTTGCATTTAGTGGTTCATAGTTCTGAAATATCAGGGTGTTTAAGAAAGTAATCTATTGAATTGTTTGGATGAAATGTGACTCAAGGTATATCTTCTTAGAAGTTATTTTTCCAAACTAGCAAAGTTGTTTAAGTATGGAAAAAATATTGCATACTGTAACTCCACCCTGGATTTAGGTGTATCTACCTGAGACCCTCCCATTTCTGGAAGGGGTCTTGGGAACCAGATATTACGTGTAACCTTACCTGCATGTCCATCCCATTCTGGGGAGTGGTCTTGGAAGTTTATATAAGGTCTTTGACCCAGGGGATTAGGCTTTTGGTCTTTTGCCAGCATGGAGGTCAAAAAGAAGATGGCTGAAAGGAGTTAAGATGCAGGGCTAGCTAAGAATGGCTGAATGCTTAAAAGGTTATGATATAGGCCACACATGTGGTGGATAGGGCATGAATAAAGTTGATGCTTCCTGAAGCCTAACGGTGAGTGAGTTCAATACCCGTCGCTTTCCTGAACCCCAGACCCACCGGTTGATGGGGGATGAAGACACATGGCCATGGCCTAAGAATAAAGGTCTCCATCCTTCTCCATACAAGCCCATTCTAAGGGCAAAATGCAACAGCTTACTAGTTTACTGATTTTTCATCTGGTCGTTGAGCTACATAGTGCTAAATCTAATCTGCCATGAAGTCTATGATATAAATTGAAATGACTTCAAAAGGAAAAGAAGACTGATGGGAAGGAAGAGGGTTTCAGTAATGGCCCAGATTTGGCTGGGAAATGACCCAACAAATCCATTTAAATTTGATGGAAGGAGTTAAGGGGAGGCTCCCTCATCCTCCCTGACATAAACCACTTTGGCCCCAAAGAGCAGTGATGACACTGAAAACCAGAAGAAAGCTAATAAAAGGCTGGCTGACCCCAAAGGGAAGATGAACAGTGATGGCACCAGAACCCAGAATATAGCTAAAGAAAAAAAATATGTTATTTTAAAATGTTCTTACTGTATATAATCTTGGGTCTAGAAAACTTTATCCTCGATATTGTTTGGTTAATTCTTTCATACCCTAAATTAGTTACCCACTTTCTTGCTTTGACTTTTATTTTTAGAGGTTTACAATCGACAACAAATTAATTTTAAATCACTAAAAATCTCCCTTAGGTTCTATTAATTTTTTGTTTTTGTTTCAAATTTTATTTATTGATTGATTGTTTAGTTTTTGGGTCACACCCAGAGGTGCTCAGGGAATGCTCCTTGCTCTGCACTCAGAAATCACCCCTGGCAAGCCAGAGACCATTTGAGATGCCAGGAATAGATCCAGTTCATTCCTGTTTATCCATGAAAGGCAATGCTCTACTACTGTACTATCTCTCCAGTCCTGGTTCTATTAATTTTTAATTTTACATATTCTGTGATCATTAAGGGAAGTTAATGTTAATTTGATATGTTGTAGTTTCAGAGAACAACTTTCATAAAAAAATTGCAAATGATACCAGCCCAATAAAAGCTAAAAGTTGCAACAGAATCTAAATTTTGGAATGTGACAAAATTATTAATGTCATATTACAGAGATTTACAAACAGTAATTGTGATGTAACTCCCAAGTTATATAATTGTGGTGTAACTCCAAGTTAAAACTTGGGAGTGACACAACTCCCAAAACTATGTTCATACTATTGTCAAAATGAGCTTTCATCTATCAATGTGTTTAATCTTTCCCCAAAGTATTTTAAATATTTTATTGTTATTAAAACATATAGTCATTTTAAGATACGTTGGAGTTAATACGGGGAGAAAATAACTAATGTCATTTTTGTGTTTTCTTTTTTTTTTTTTTTTTTAGTTTTTGGGTCACAACCGTTGATGCTCAGGGCTATGCACTCAGAAATAACTCCTTGGTTGGGGGACCATATGGGACTCCTGGGGATTGAGCCACCATCTGTCCTTGGCCTTATCACATGTGCCACCACTCCAGCCCATACATTCTTAATCAGAATTTGAACTTCATGTATGCTAAATGTTAAATTTTATAGCATAATTAAGGAGAAAATTACCAAAATTACAAACCTTCATGTATATGATATGAAGTATTTTTCTTTTATAAAACCTTTTTCGTTTGGTTATTCTATAAATGTTATAATATGCATTTATTGACAGAAAGTTAACCGTCAGTTTAATGTTCATATTATCATGTGGAATCTTGGGCAGACACCCATCTTCATCCTCTTAGAAACTCTGGAGAAGTCATCAGGATTTTTCTTATATAGCAGAGGAAGCCACATACAGAAATGTCCCTACTTAGACTATCAGGTGTGACGATTGTTCAGAGAGACCTATACGACTATGGTTCTAATGGAATTGAGATCACTCATTATTTTATACGTGTAAATCAACTCATCATTCTCTACAGTGCTTAAACTTCATTTGTGACTCCCAACCCAAGGATCCACAGCAAAAAAAAGCTTTGTATTTCATTTTATGGCTAGAACTGTGATAAAGTTCACTCTTTTCCATTTAACTGGAATCTTAACATTGCAACCATCACATTGCATTATGACTGAAAAAAAAAAGAAAAAAAGAAACTTGGTTGTAAAAGTATTGATAAGGGATGAAGTGAGCATGTAATAATAACACAGCTTAGAGCAAAAGATCCTAACAATGCCAAAAGAATAAGCAATAAATAATGATAGAAAATGCAAAGAATTTATGTTTAAAGAAGTTCTTGGATTTTCTTGTTTTTGATTTTCCTTTCTTTTTCTGAACTGATATATATATATATATAGCCTCTATATGAATTTCTCCAAGCTATTTTTTCTACTTTCTTTTCTTTTCTTTGTCCCACAGAACCAAAGAACTTTAATTATCTTGTTCTTCCTCATAATTTGATGGGATATAATGGATGGTACCAGGAGCAACCAGTTGTATGAACATTGAGTGGAAATAAAAACTGATCATACTTAAGCACCAAATGAAAAATCAATGAAACCAGATTTGATACCCAATCTACAACAAACTATACACAAAGGAGACCTCTTACACTAGGGGCAAAGGGGGGAGGAATAGGAAGCATGCTGGGAACAGGGGTGTAGGGAGCACTACACTGGTGGTAGGAATGGCCCTAATTCATTCTCTATGTACCTTAAATATTACTGTGAGAGACTTGTAATTCACTTTGGTCACAATAAAAAATTAATATAAAAACAAAAAAAAAAGTTCTAAAGAGCAATATAGAGCTTCAACTCATAACATTTTTATTGTAGCTAATCTCATGATAAATTTGTATGTTTTTCTTTTTTGTAAACCCTGTATGTTTGTCATTCATGTTATTCATTAATCACTTAAATATATATCATATCATGATAAATTTATATATGCTTACTTTGTTTAATTTATGTTGTAAATTTTTGTTTACATCAATTGTGTTAAGCACAAACCAAAATTTTTATTACAAGGATGAGAATATTAAATTTAGAGAATAGAATAGCACCTACAGAGGAAGCATACTTTCAGAGTTGCTCCTTACTACACCATCTGACCAAATCAAAAAACAAAAACTAAATCTGAATTTCAACTCAAATTTCTTTACATCACTTAAACCAGCTCATGAAATATCTTTAAATTTTTATATATCAAAAATGCACTGATCGATAATTTAATTCTTATAATGTCTCCGTGATTACAAACATGATTGTCATGGGTTTCAGCCATACGAAGAACTCCCCCTTCACCAGTGCAACATACCCACCACCAAAGCTCTGATCTCCCTCCTCCCAGACCTCCTGCCTGTATTTGAGAGAGGCATTCTACTTCCTCACTCATTAATATTATCAGGGTAGTTAGTGTAGTAATGTAGTGTAGTAAGCTCACTCTCTGTGGTGAGCTTCATATTGTGAGCTGGCCCTTCCAGCTCTCATTTCTGGGCATTATAAAATAATATCTTTTATTTTTCTTAAAGCCCATAGATTGGTGAGATTATTCTGTGTCTCTCTCTCTCCCTCTGGCTTATTTCACTCAGCATAACTAATAGGTAATGAAACACTCATTATGAGTAATTATAATTTAATAATAGTGACCAGTATTTTAGAATTTGTTGTAATTCATTTATATTCAACCTATAAACTACCCTGTCTTATTTTTCTACATATGTTGTTATATTTAATTTCTATAATTATTCTATTTTTAATATAGTTTTTATTTTGATCATAGTGGCTTACATATTGTTGATAATAATATTTTAGGTACATATTAACATAATATCAGGGGGATTCCCATCACCGAATTATCTTACCTACACTTCCAGTCAGCACTCCAACAATAAAGATAAGCACCACATAAAAGCCATGGTCTTGAGATAAAAAAGAAGAAACATGGTATAGCACCTAAAGAAAAAGAAAAGAAGAAAATAAATAAATAAATATAAATAAAGACAACAACATGAGTAACCATACCAAAACGAAGAAATCGACAAAACCTAGATAGATATAAAAAAATTGTTTTGTGCTTTTTTCTTCTTTTTTCTCCTGCACAGGCACTGTAAATATTGGGGTCATTCAAAAAGGAATTTCCTTGGACTAAGAGATACAGGGTTTCTCCACCCTTGGAGTATATTGTCATGGGATTAACTATAGACTCCGTTCAGGTTCATTTACTCTCCCCTTGGTGCTTTCGTGGTGTTTGCAAGACTTCTGCTTCATCCTGGGTGATAAGATTAGATCTCTGTATCTAGAGATCTCGGTATCTGCATAGGTTATGGGGTGGAACTTATGAAGCTTTTCTTTGTGGTACTAGAAGTTCTGTTCCCTCAGTGTCATTTTAATCTGTCTTCTCTGTTTGGTGGTCTTGGTCTTTGTGCTGATCTTAGGATGGAGCCTATGATAGCATCTTTCGTTGTGCTTCCAGAAGATCCATTCCATTGCAATTGTCTCAGATGGACCTTTGGAACTGGAGATCATGATTGTTGTGCAAGTTGTAGCTCAAACCCTAGACTAGGGCTTTTTCAATGGTCACAGGATACATACAGTTCGGTCATGGTTCTATCATCCAGTCATCTGTAAATCAGTCTTGGCTTTTCGACTGACCAAAGGGTGACAAGTCTTCTGATTTTGTCTTATTGTCAGCTGGAGGGATAGGATAACCTGCTCTTAGTTCAAGTTGTTCCCATTTTCCTCGTTGTCAGGATATTGTATTAGAGCTGGCTCTTGTTGGTGTCCGAGCAGTATTGAGGATGTCGCGGATGGGATTTGTTTCCTGTAGCTGTCCTGAAGAACTGTGTAGTTTCTATGTCTGGGATCCAATGTTCAAGGCTGGACGGATGGTGTCTAATCACGTGGGGTCTAAGTTGGGTCCACGTGACATATTTTCAAGGTGGGAGATGTCCCTGTACTGTAAACAAGTATGAGTTCTTACCCCTAGTAGATAAGAGCTCATTTTTATATGTAAGATTTCCCCTTTTTTTAGTGTGTCTTTCCAGGGGGAAATGGTGCTACATTATATTGCCGGTGCATTTGGGGGTGGAAAAAGAAAAAAACGGAAACAGGTCACACACCCAAAAAAGATAAAAATAGAAATAAAAATATATGTGCTCATATATAAATATATATATATATATAAAGAACGAAGATTTTAAAAAATGAAATAACAAAACAATTAAAGGATCAATATGGTGCAAGAGACTATCTTACATTTGGGGAATAGCAGGTAAAGAGGTAGTGCAATACAGGTCTTATACTTATGATGAAACTATAGGTTTCCCCATTGTCTTTTGAGATTTTCTGTGCTGTGTGGGTTCCCGGGTGCCTTTTTATCACACACCCTGACTTTCTTGAGATTGGCAAAAGCTTTGCGGAAGGGACATCTTGGGAAGAGTTCTTGCTTTGGAGATACTTTTAGAGCTAAGCCTGGTTTCAAGTAACAGTCCATGTTAGGAAGAGTTGGTAAGGAGGGCCACGCAGCAAGAATAAGCAGGGGAGTTGGTTGCCTTGTCTTGCCAGGGACGAAGTGTGGGTGTAACTTGGTGCCCCTTTGCTTTGGTGCTGGGTACTGGTTTGTTGAGGTAGGAGGTCAGTCTTGATGCCTAATAGATTAATAACTGAGGGTGAAGAGTTTTAATAAAGTGGAAAATCTGGATGGGATTGAGGGGTGAAGGGATAGTCAGATTTCCAAAGGGGGGAAAGGGGAAAGTATATGTAAGGGGCAGGAAGAAGAGAAGAGAAAATACATTAAAAAGAAAGAGAAGAAGAGAGAAAGAAGAAAAAGAAAAGAAAAAATAAAGTAGTGAGAAGAAAAGAGAAAAGGGCAAGAAAATACTAGTTTGCTTGAATATGTTCTATGAGTAGGGCCTGTAAATAAGTCTGTAGGTCACAGTTGCTGCTTCGGTGTTCTGGAAGTCCCATGCTTCAAGTCCTAAAAGAAGGTATAACCTAGAGATAAAGTGTATGTTAAAGAGTTTTCTCGGGACATTCTCATAGTGCAAGCTGCGTATGATGTCTCGTGTGACTGGGCCGCGAGATGCCATTTTAGTTTGTCCACCCTTTGTATCCAAGAACGCCTGTGGACAAAAAAGCTGAGAGGTTATTTTAAATATAGTAAGATTAAGGCATTAAAGCATATTGCTATGAGATCTTCCCATTGGAGTCAGTGATTTCCCATGGTATTCTTCACTGTAATCCTGTATAAGATCCCTAAGGGATTATTATGGGCCTTTGTAGTAGAAGGCTGATTACATACCAGTTCTCTCTGTGCTGCTGCTTCTGCTGTTGCTGGTTTCTTTGTGGTATAATGTGTAGACAAGAGTTTGTGTTATTATTCTTTTATGTGTTTTGGACACTGTTCCCCGGTGTATGTTGACTGTTACAGTGTTTGGAATTTCTACCCTGTTAAACCCTGTTATTTGATTGTTGAGTATTAGTTGTATATAGGGTGTATGTTCTAGGTGCTTCAGAATAGTGTTATTATTCTGTGTTTATCTTTTGTCCTCTGACTTACTTCGTTTAACATAATATGTTCTAGGTCCATCCATGTTGCTGCAAAGTCCATGATTGTATCATTTCTGACTGCCATGTAGTATTCCATTGTGTATAGATACCACATCTTAATGATCCACTTGTCTTGTTGAGCATCGAGGTTGGTTACAGGACTTCACTATTATACTGAGTGCTGCAATAAATAGTGGGATGCACATACACTTTGGGATGAATGTCCTTCTAACTTGGGGGTAGATACTTAGGAGAGCAATTGTTGGGTCAAATAGCAGCTCAATTCTGAGTTCCTTGAGCACTCTCCAGACTGTTCTCCATAGGGGTTTTGTATATTCTGAATATCAGCCCTTTATCTGATATGTTGAATGAAATGATTTTTTTCCCAGTCAGTTAACTGTCTTCTTGTGTTATGTAGGGTTTCTTTTGCCATGCAGAAGCTTTTTAGTTTGATGTACTCCCATTTGTTTATGTTTGACGCTATAGCTCTTGCCATTGGTGTTTTATCCTCAAAGACCTTTTTGATATATATGTCTTCGAGTGTTCCACCTATTTTATTCTCTATAAATTTTATAGATTTGGGTGTAATTTCGAGGACTTTGATCCATTTTGAGTTAATTTTTATAAGTAATGAGGTATGGGTCAATTTTGAATTTGTAATGTGATTCTCCATTTGTAACAACACTATTTGTTGAAAAGACATGCTTTCTTCCATTTCAAGTTCTTGGCTCTTTTGTCAAATAGTTGGCTGTATATCTGGGAGTTTATGTCTGGAAATTATGTTCTAACCAACTGGTATGAGGCTCTGTCCTTGTACCAGTACCATGTTGTCTTGATCACTATGGCTTTATAGTTTAGCTTCAGGTTAGGTAATGAGATGCCACACAACTTCGTGTTTTTAGTATGTGTTTGGCTATCCTGGGTCTTTTGTGTTTCCAGATGAATCTTATCATTGATTGTTCTAATTCTTTAAAGAATGATGTCTGAATTTGGATTTGGATTGCATTGAATCTATATAGGAGTTTGGGTAGGATAGTCATTTTGACTATGTTGATTCTACCTCCCCATGAGCATGGGATGTTCTTCCATTTCTTTAGATCCTCTTCAATTTCTTTCTGGAGTGTTTTGAAGTTTCCCTGGTATAGGTCCTTCACTTCCCTTGTAAGATTGATTCCTAGGCACCATATGTTTTTTATACTATTTTAAATGGAGTTGTATTTTTGATTTCTCTCTTCTCAACTTCATTATTTGTGTAGAGAAATGCTACTCTCTTTTGTGTATTGACTTTGTAGCCGGCCACTTTGCTGTATTGGTTAATTGTTTCTAGGAGTTTTACTGTGGAATCTTTAGGGTTTTCTATGTATATCATCATATCATCTGCAAAAAGAGATAGTTTAAATTCCTCTTTCCCAATTTGGATTCCTTTGATGCCCATCTCTTTTCGGATTGCTATTGCTAGGAATTCTAAGATTATATTGAATAAGAGTGGAAAGAGTGGACAGCCTTGCCTAGTTCCTCAGTTTAGTAGAAATGCTTCTAGTTTTTCATCATTAAGGATAATGTTGGCTGTGGGCTTTTCATAGATAGCTGTAACTATCTTGAGGAAGGTTCCTTCTAACCCTATTTTGCTGAGTGTTTTCAATGTGAAAGGGTTTTGGATTTTGTCAAATGCCTTTTCTGCATCGACTGATATGATCTTGTGATTTTTGTCTTTCTTGTTGTTGATGTGATGTATGATGTTGATTGATTTGCGTATTTGAACCAACCTTGCATTCCTGGTATAAAACCCACTTGGTCATGATGTATGATCTTTTTGATGAAGTGCTGGATTCGGTTTGCTAAAATTTTGTTTAGAATCTTTGCATTTATATTCATTAGTGAGATTGTTCTGTAGTTTTCTTTCTTGGTGGTGTCTTTGCCATCTTTGGTATGAGTGTGATATTAGCCTCATAAAAGGAGTTGGGGAGGATTCCTGTTCTTCGATGGTTTGGAAGAGTCTGTGAAAAAGTGGTAGTAAGTCTTCTCAGAATGTTCCATAGAATTTACCTGTAAATCCTTCTAGACGTGGACTTTTGTTCTTAGTGAGTTTCTTAATTACATCTTCAATTTCCTCTGAAGTGATTGGTCTGTTTAGGCTTTCTAGGTCTTCCTTATCCAGTCTTAGAAGATAGCATTTTTTCCAGGAATCTGTCAATTTCTACTGGGTTCTCTAGCCTAGCTGAGTATAGTTGTTCATAATATGATCTCATGATATGTTGTATTTCTTGGGGTTCTGTTGTAATCTCTTCTCTTTCATTTGTGATCCTACTGATTTAAGTGTTTCCCTCTTTTTTTGGTGAGTTTTGCTAGTGCTTTGTCTATCTTGTTTATTTTTTCAAAAAACCAACTCCTGGTCTCATTAATTTTTTGTATTGTTTTCTTAGTTTCTATGTTTTTTATATCTGCTCTGGTTTTTATTATTTCTTGCCTTCTGGTTGTGGTTAGATTTCTTTGCTGCTGTGGTTCCAATTCCTTGAGGTGATCCTTTAAACTGTTGGTTTTGTCATTTTCCTGTTTCTTGACATAGGCCTGTATTGCTATAAGATTCCCCCTAATTACTGGTTATGCTATGTTCCACAGATTTTGACAGGTTGTCTCTTCATTATCATTTGTCTCAATGAATCTTTTTATTTCTTCCTTGATTTGCTCTTTGATCCAGCTGTTGTTGAGCAGCATGTTGTTTAATCTCCAGGTTTTAGTTTTTCTCCATTGCTTCTTCTTGTAGTGAATTTTGGCCTCTGTTGCATAGTAATCTGATAGGGTGCTTCTAATTATCCTTACATATTTGATCTTATATAGGTTTGATTTGTATCCTAGGATATGGTCTATTCTGGAGAAGGTTCCATGTGGGCTTGAGAAGAATGTGTATTCTGTTTTCTGGGGATGGAGGGTCCTATAAAAGTCTAATAGCCCTAGATCTTCTATTTTTTCATTTAGGGCTCTTATTTCTAGGCTGTTTTTCTGTTTGGTGGATCTGTCCACTGGTAATAGTGGAGTATTGAGCTCTCCTACAATGATCACATTTTCTTTCATGTGTTTCTCCATGTTTGCAAGCAGTTGCCTCATATATTTTGCTGGCTCTATATTAGGTGCATAAATATTGACAAGGGTTAGTACTTCTTGATCTTGTGTTCCCCTGAATAGTAAGTAGTGTCCCTCTTTGTCCCTGATTACTTTTTTGAGGTTGAATGGAATTTGGTCTGATATAAGAATGGCTGTCCCTGCTCTTTTTTGTTTTCTATTAGCCTGAATAATTAATTTCCATCATTTTATTCTGAGCCTGTACTTGTCCTGTAGTTGTAGGTAGCAGAAGTCTGGTTTATGTTTTCTAATCCAGTTCTCTACTATAAGTCTCTTAATGGAAGAGTTTTGTCTGTTAACATTTAGGGAGATTATTAACAGAGAGGACTGTTGTGCAGTTGTGTTGTGTAGAGTGTTTGTTGTTACATTCGGGGGTTTGGATTGTGCAATTAGTCTCTGAGTAGGTCGGTAAGGAGTGGTTTTGTTTGCGCAAATAATGAAAGCTCGTTTTTATTTCAGAATGTTTTTCTTTGCCCTCCCATATGAATGAGAGTTTTGTTGGATATTGGACCCTAGGTTGGAAGTTTCTTTCATTCAGGCATTTAAATATGTCATTCCACTCTTCTTGCTTGAATTATTTCAAATGGGAGATCTCGTTTAATTCTTATGCCCCTTCATTTGTATTTGAGGTTTTTTTTCTCCCTTATTGCTTTAAGGAGATCATCTTTCTCTTTGTTATTGTTTTTTTTTCTTTTTTTTTTGCCATTTGTATTACTATATGTCTTGGTGTTGGTTTGTTAGGGTCTATTTTATTAGGGACTTCTCTTCACTTCCTGGATTTGCACGTAATCTTTTTTCCAGAGGGTGGGAAAGTTTTCTGTTAATATTTCCCTGACTACTTGTTCTTCCCCTTTTTCTATTTTCTCCCCCTCTAGTATAACCATAATTCTTAGTTTATTTTTTTTTGTCCTTGTTCACTAGATACTGGACTTTTCCTTGCTGGTTGTTTGCAGTTTTCCTTCGAGTTCTTCAATGTGCTTCTCCAACTGTGTGATCCTGCTAAAATGGCTTGTTATGTCGTTTTTTAACTCCTTTATTTCCCTTTGTATGGAATCTCTCATACTCTTTGACAGTTCTTTAATTTGGCTAATTTGTTCCTCCATGGATTTCTTATATTTGGTTGCTAGCGTTTCCTTCATTTCCTTAGTCAAGGCTTCCATTTCATTCTTCATGGATGCTTTTAAGTCTCCTTACAATGGATCTGTGCATTTTGATGGACTTGTAAACTTGCTAGGGTTTCTCACCATATCTCCAGATGTTAGGGTTCTCCTTAATTTACCCATATTTCTTTGCATTTATTGGTGTGGCTTGGAGTTCAGTGCCTTCTGATTTTAGTCTGCTTTTGCCCTCTGTGGCATGGGGTGTGTCCCCTCCCTGAGCATGGTTCTAGAGGGGTCTGTTGGGCGGGCTCACAGAGATTTGTCTCCTCCTAAGTTCTAGTAGGGTCTTGTCTGTTTTTTCCTTTTGTTGGCAGCTAGTGCAGTTCTGCTCCTGGCCACAATGTTGGAGGGTGCTGTTGAGCCTAGCTCACTGTCTCCCTCCTCCGAGCCTCAGTTGAGGAATTTGTCACAGTCAAACCCACCTGGAGTTCTCTCTTCGCCCCTGGGGGTCCCAGGTCCACTCCAGGGCTCAAGGGACAGGCTGCTCTAGGACACCTCAAGGTCCGGGGAGTAAACCAAAGCTCACCTGATCTATATGCTCTAGCCCTTCCCAGTGGCACAAAGTGGGTCAGGTGCAGGGTTCTCTGGGTGCCCATGTGGGGAGGTGGCCGGGTGGCGCACTCGTCCTGCCTGCAGTTGGGTCAAATGTCCCTGAATTCAGTTGCAGGGCTGCTGCGGAAGGTCCGTTGCTCACGTGGGGAGGTGGCCCCGTGATGGGCGCACTTTCCCTGCCTGCAGTCAGGTCGAGGATCCCTGAATTCAGGTGTGGGGCTTCAGCAGAATGCCGGGGTCCGGCACCCACGTGGGGAGCTGGCCGAGTGGTGGGTACACTCACCCTTCCTGCTGCCAGGTCGGGATTCCTGAGTTCAGGTGGGGAACTTTGGAGGAGTGCGGGGGTCCAGAACCCACGTGGGGAAGTGGCCAAGTGGCCGGTACACTCACCCTGCCTGTAGCCAGGTCGGGGTCACTGGGTTCCCATAGTTAGTCTATTATAGTAAAATTTTAAATTCATTTGAAAAAAGAAAATAGAATCAAAAAGTTAAATATCTTTATATATCTAAAGAAAAAGAATACAAACTTAAATTCAAATTTTTCTAAACTTAATTTTATGTATCTTTTTATAATTCTTCTAAGCAATATTTAAAAGTAATTTTAACTGTACATGTTAAATTACTTGAGATATTAGTTTCTTTAGCAACATAAAATTGATAGAACCTCTACTTCTCTCTCTCTATGAAATGATATATGCTTGACTTTTTAAAATTTAGGTGCAGCAAAAGGACATTCTTGACCAAAATATACTAATCTGAGAAATATCACAGGTGTGCATACATATCTTCCTATCATGATATTTATTATTACCAAGAACAAAATTCTGGTCCCTAAGGAAGTAAGGTAGAACATATAGAAATGTAACAGAAGTCATGCCATAAACAATTAGTGGACATACTCAATAATTCTCAGTTTTCTTTGTGTATATGTGTATATGCATTTGTTTGTGAAACTAAGCATTTAACATGAGATCTAGACATTATATTAATTTTGAAGTGCATGGCATAATACTCTTGACTAAGTATTTTATTTGTTAAACAAATTTACTGAGCTAGCATGCTTGAAACTTTATTGCATGGAAACATAGATCAAATATACCTTATATATTCAAGTGTATAATTTTTTCATAATTTATGACTAGAATAAAGATAAATTATAACATGACCATAAATTTAAAAGTATTTAAAATTTAAAATATAAAAAGTATGAAGTGTGTTGAGTAAAGCACAAGTAAAAATTTAGCTATATGTTAAATTAAAATATATAACAAATTTGTTAAGAGTTATGATTAAGGTGATAAGAAATGGCTGGCGGTGGGGGTTGCCAGATGGAGTGCTGATTGGTCTACCTGTGGAGTATCTGCCGTGCTATCTTCTTCTGAGTAAACTGAGGACCTGAAGGGAGCCCTGTACTGTGCTTCTCTGTCTTTCCTGAATTCTTTAAGCTATTCTCAGAGCCCTGGGAAGCGAACCCTAAAAAAATGTCACCTAAAGGCCCCAGAGAGTGCAGACACTCTGCTTTGCGGCTGTGCACTCTTACTAACCAATAAACCCCATCAAAACATGAAGGAAAAACCACATTACTAGCGTGACAATGGGGAAAACTCACAAGAAAACTCCATGCACAGAGAATGAAGAAGATAGCTTGGATGACCTAAAAAAATCCAACCATCTGATTAATCTCTTATATAAGGAACTTAAAATAGAAATATGGAAGATGTTTGTAGAACTCAAAGAAAGCATAGATCGACCTGAACAGAACACAAAGAGAAATCAGAAAAATTCAAACTGAAATAGCAGATCTAAAAAACATGGTAGCTCGACTGAAAATGTCAGTGGATGGCCTCAACAGGAGGGTAACAGCAGCTGAGGAGAGAATTGGAATACTAGAAGATGAGATGCATAAAAACTCAACACAGCAGAAGAAACTGGAAAAGAACCTTAAGACAAATGATTAGGCAATGAAAAAAGTACTCAGGGAATGCGAACAGATGAAAATAGAAGTCTTTGATAAACTCAACAGAAACAACATAAGAATCATCGGAGTCCTAGAGGACCAAAAAGGAGATATCCAGAAAGAATCAACTGTCAAAGACATCATCAAAGAGATTCTCCCAGAGTTAAAGACTACATGCAATCAAATCCTGCATGCCCAAAGAATACCAGCTAAAAGAAACCCAAAGAAAAACTCCCCAAGACATATACTTGTTACACTGACAAATACCACAGATAGAGATAGAATACTGAAAACAGCAAGATCAAAAAGGGAAATTACATTCAAAGAGGGATCCCTAAGACTTACAGCAGACATGTCACAAGAAACTCTCAAGGCCAGAAAACAGTGGTGGTATATTGTGACAAGACTGAATAAAATGAATGCCTCACCAAGAATACTGCACCCAGCCAGACTCACGTTCAGGTTTGAAGGAAGGATACATAGCTTCATCGATAAACAAAAGCTCAGAAACTTTACAGAGGATAAACCAGCCTTAAAGGAAAAACTGAAAGGTCTACTTTAAGACAAGAGAGATCAACAAACACAGAAACTTATCTACAAAGAAGACAGAAAATCCTATGAGAATCATCTCCCTCAATGTCAATGGACTAAATACACCAATTAAAAGACAGAGTGGCAAAATGGGTCAAAAAGATGAATCGAACCTTCTGCTGCCTACAAGAAACACATTTGAATAGTAAGAACAAACATAGACTCAAAATCAAAGGCTGGAGGAAAATCATCCAATCAAACAACACACTTAAAAAATCTGTGGTGGCCAAATTAATATCTGAAGACACCAACTTGATACTCAGAAAAGTTGTAAGGGACAAAGATAGACACTATGTACTAATGAAGGGATATGTGCAACAGGCAGAAATCAGACTATTAAATGTATATGCACCCAATGAGAGACCAACAAATTATCTAATACAATTACTGACAAATATTAAAGAAGACATCAATAATAACAAGAATTGTGGGAGACCTCAACACTGCCATGTCAACACTTGATAGGTCAATCAGACTGAAACCCAACAAAAAGATACTAAACCTGAAAAGAGTAATAGAAGAAAGAGGACTAGTAGATATATACAGGACACTCCACCCCAAAAAATCTGCATAAACATTCTTCTCCAATGTACATGGGTCATTCTCCAGGATAGACCACATGCTGACACATAAAGCATACTTCCATAAAATCAAGAGGATAAAAATCTTGTACGTTAACTTTGCTGATCACACAAATCTGAAATTAAATGTGAACTACAAAGGCACAAAGAAGTAAAACTTTAACATTTGGAAATTAAATACTCTGCTAATGAACAACCAGTGTGTCCGAGATGAAATCAAAGAGGAAATCAAAACTTTCCTGGAAAAAAATGATAATGAAGACACAAACTGACAGAATCTATGGGACACAGCAAAAGCGGTCCTGAAAGGAAAATTTATAGCTTTGCAAGCACACGTCAGGAAGGAAGAAGGGGCATACCTGAAGAACTTAATGACGCAGCTCATAAAATTAGAAAATGACCAACGAAAGGAACCAAAAATAGGGAGATAGAAGAAAATAACAAAACTGAAAACAGAAATTAATGAAGTGAAAAACCAAAAAACAATCCAAAAGATCAACAAAATTTGGTTTTTTAAATAATAAACAAGATTGATAGACCATTGGAAAAACTCATAAAGAAAGAGAGAGAGAAACGTGATAACCCATATTAGAAATGAGAATGGGGAGATCACAACAAATACTGAAGAGATCCAAAGGCTAATCAGAGACAACTTTGAGAAACTTTATGCTACTAAACATGAGAACCTAGAAGAAATGGATAAATTCTTGGGCACTTATAACCTTCCACACTTAAGTAAGGAGGATATAGCATATCTAAACACCCCCATCACTATTGAGAAAATTAAAACTGTAATCAAACAACTGCCTAAAAATAAAAGCCCAGGCCCAGATGGATTTACTAATGAATTCTTTCAAACCTTTCCAGAGGAGCTACTACCAATCCTAGCCAGGCTCTTTCATAAAATTGAAAAAACAAAAACACTCCCAAACAGCTTTTCTGAAGCCAATATCACCTTGATACCAAAACCAGACAGAGATGTTGCCAAAAAAGTAAATTACAGACCAATATCACTGATGAATGCAGATGCAAAGATCTTCAACAAAATCTTGGCAAATAAGATCCAATGCATCATCAAGAAGATCATACACTACGACCAAGTAGGTTTCATCTCAGGAATGCAAGGATGGTTTAACATCTGTAAATCTATCAATATCATACACAACATAAACAACAAGAAAAATAAAAACCACATGATCATATCAATAGACGCAGAAAAAGCATTTGAAAAGGTCCAACACCCATTCTTCATCGAAACTGTCAGGAAGATGCGAATGGAAAGAACCTTTCTCAATCTAGTCGAAGCCATATACAAGACAGTGTCAAATATTATCCTCAATGGAGAAAAACTAATAGCCATTCCTCTAAATTCTGGTACAAGACAAGGCTGTCCGCTCTCACCACTCCTCTTCAACATAGTACTGGAAGTGCTTGCTATAGCGATCAGTCAAGAAAAAGATATCAAGGGAATCCATATAGGAAAAGAAGAAGTCAAACTCTCACTGTTTGCAGATGACATGATACTCTACTTAGAAAACCCTAAAGACTCCACCAAAAAGTTTCTAGAAACAACAGACTCAAATAGCAAGGTGGCAGGCTAAAAAATTAACACAGAAATCAATGGCCTTTGTATACACCAATAATGATAGGGAAGTGATGGACGTCAAGAAGGCAACCTCATTCACATTAGTCCCACACAAACTCAAATATCTTGGAGTCAACTTGACCAAAGATGTGAAGGACCTATACAAAAAAACTATAAAGCCCTGCTCTAAGAAATAAGAGAGGACACACAGAAATGGAAACACATACCATGCTCATGGATTGGCAGGATTAAGATCATTAAAATGACAATACTCCCCCAAAGCATTGTACATATTTATTGCGATCCCTATAAAGATTCCCATGACATTGTTCAAAGAAGTGGATCAAACACTAATGAAGTTCATCTGGAACAATAAACACCCTCGAATAGCTAAAGCACTCCTAGGGAAAAGAAATATGGGAGGCATTACTTTCCCCAACTTTAAACTGTACTACAAAGCAATAATTATCAAAACAGCATGGTATTGGAATACAGACAGTCTCTCAGATTAGTGGAATAGACTTAAGTTCTCAGAAAATGTTCCCCAGACATAGAATCACCTAATTTTTGACAAGGGAGCAAGAAATTCTAAGTGGAGCAGGGAAAACCTTCTCAACAAGTGGTGCTGGCAGAACTGGTTAGCCACTTGAAAAAAAGTGAACATAGACTCCCAGTTAACATCATGTATGAAGGTAAAATCCAAATGGATTAAAGACCTTGATATCAGACCTGATACCATAAGGTATATAGAACAACATGTAGGTAAAACACTCCATGACATTGAGACTATAGGCATCTTCAAAGAGGAAACTGCACTTTCCAAACAAGTGGAAGCAAAGATCAACAGATGGGAATACATTAAGCTGAGAAGCTTCTGTACCTAAAAAAAAATATTGCCCAGGATGCAAGAGCCACCCACCATGTGGGAGAAACTATTCACCCAATACCCATCAGATAAAGGGCTAATATCCAAAATTAGGGCACTGACAGAACTTTACAAGAAAAAAACATCTAATCCCATTTAAAAATGGAGAGAATAAATGAACTGACATTTGATACAAAAGAAATACAAATGCCAAAAGGCACATGAAAAAATGCTCCTCATCACTGATCATCATGGAGATACAAATCAAAACAACAATGAGACACCATCTCACACCACAGAGACCTGCACTCATCACAAAGAATGAGAACAATTGGTGCTGGCGGGGATGTGGAGAGAAAGGAACTCTTATCCACTGCTGTTGGGAATGCCGTCTAGTCCAACCTCTATGGAAAATGATATGGAGATTCCTCCAAAAACTAGAAATTGAGCTCCCATATATCCAGCTATACCACTCCTAGGAATATAACCTAGGAACACAAGAATACAATACAAAAACCTCTTCCTCACACCTATGTTTATTGCAGCACTATTCACAATATTCAGGCTCTGGAAACAACCAAGATGCCGTTCACCAGACGAATGGCTAAAGAAACTGTGGTACATATACACAATAGAATATTATGCAGCCGTCAGGAGAGATTAAGTCATGAAATTTTCTTATGCATGGATGTACATGGATTCTATTATGCTGAGTTAAATAAGTTATAGGGAGAGAGAGAGACACAGAATAGTCTTAGTCATCTATGAGTTTTAAGAAATATAAAAGTCATCTTTGCATTAATCCTCAGAGACAATGAGAGGAGGGCTTGAACTTCCAGCTCACTTCATGAAGCACACCACAAAGAGTGGTGAGTGCAGTTATAGAAATAACTATACTGAGAAATACCATAATCATGTGAATGAATGAGGGACCTGGAAAGCCTGTCTGGAGTACAGGTGGGGGTGGGTGGGATGGAGGGAGATTTGGAATATTGGTAGTGGGAATGTTGCACTGGTGAAAGGGGGGGTGTTCTTTACATGACCGAAACCTAATCACAATCATATCTGTAATCAAGATGTTCAAATAAATAAAAAATATACTAAGAAAATATATTATTAAAAAAACTTGTCAAGAAAAAAAAACATGAACATAATTCTGATTACCCTTTGAATCTCTGCCATATCAGTAATGATCTCTCTTTTTTCATTCCTTCAGTATCAAGTTTCTCTCTGTCTTTGTTAGTTTTGCCAGTTGTCTATCAATCTTGTTTATTTTTCAAAGAACAAACTTCTGCTTTCGTTGATCTTTTGATTGTTTTTTTGTGTTTCCACTTCATTGATTTCTGCTCTCAGTTTTGTTATTTCCTTCTGTCTCTCTTTTTGGTTTCTTTTGTTGAGCACTTTCTAATTCTATGAGCTGTGTCATTAAGCAATTCAGGTATAATCCTCCTTCTTTCCTTGCAAAGCTATAATTTTTCCTCTCAGTACTACTTTTGCTGTGTCCTATTTATTCTGATAGTTTGTGTCTTTATTGTCATTTGTTTTTAGGAAGGTTTTGATTTCCTCTTTGATTTTCTCTCCGACCCACTGGTTATTCAGTATTAAGCTTTTTAACTTCCAGGTATTAAAGTTTTTCTTCTATGTCTCTTTGTAGTTCACATATAATTTCAGGGCCTTGTGGTCAGCAAAGGTAGCCAGTAAAATTTCTATCCTCTTGATATTATGGAGGTATGTTTTATGTGCTAGCATGTAATTATCCTGGAGAATGTCCCATGTACATTAGAGAAGAATGTGTATCCAGGTTTCTGGGGGTGGAGTGTCCTATATATATCTACTAGGCCTCTTTCTCCATTTCTCTTTTCAGGTCTAGTATATTCTTTTTGGGTTTCATTGGTTGACCTATCAAGTGTTAAAATGCCGTGTTGAGGTCTCCCACAATTATTGTGTTGTTATTGATATTCTTTTTCAGATTTGTCAACAATTGTATTAAATATTCTACTGGCCCTCATTTGGTGCATATATGTTTAGGAGAGTGATTTCTTCCTGATGTACATATTCCTTTTTTAAATATAATTTTTATTTTAATTATAGTGGCTTACATATCATTCACAGTAATATTCCAGGTACATATTTACATTGAATCAGGGGAATTCCCACCACCAAATTGTCCTCCCACATCCGCTCCCATCCTGCCGCCCATATCCTCCACTCTCCCCGCACCCCAGGGGCTGCTACAATGTGTGGTCCCTTCTGTGTCTAGTTTATTACTTAGTCATCTTATAACTGTTTGGTTTTGGTTCCTCCATTACTGCCCCCTCCAATTGGGAGGCTGGACTAGAAAGTTTAAGTTATGTGGTTTTGTTTGAGGAAGAGAAAGGTAATATAATGGGGTAAAAATCGACTATGCGACTATGAGCAGAGTCATTCTAGAGGCTCTCATCCTTAATTTGAGGGACGTTGGGGGAAAAAAGAAGGTGAGACACCACAACAGTTCAAAAAGAGGAAGCAAATAAGATATCCAGTGAGCACTGCAGCACTAAAAATATGCACCACATAGTAGCAATGGTCTTGAGATAGGAAATATGATAAGGCGCAAAGAGGAAGAAGAGAAAAGAAGAAAGAAAAAGTAAATATATAATTTTAAAAAATGGACAGCTACTTCAATATCTACCTCAAAACAAAGAAATTGACAAAAACTAGATGAAAAAATAATAAATAATAAAAAATAACAATAACAATAAAAATAAAAAAGGATTATTTAGTGTTTTTTGTCTCTCTCTCCCCACTGCATAGGCACAGTGAATATTGAGGTCATCCATAATGGGAATCCCCTTGGCCTAAGAGATACAGGGTTTCTCTTCCCTTAGAATATATTGTCATGGGATTATATATAGACTCCTTTCATGTTTATTTACATGTTTATTTACCCTTGGTGTTTTTGTGCCATGTGGAAGACTTCTGCTCTGATCTGGATGATAAAAACAGACGTCTAAATCTCGAGGTCTCTGTCGGTGCACAGGTCAAGGAGTGGAACTTATGATGAAGACGTTCTTTGTGATTTTAGAAGTTCCGTTTCCTCGATGTCATTTTACTCTGTCCTCTGTGGTTAGTGGTCTTGCCCCTTGCGCTGAAACTTGGATGGAGCCTGGGATATTGTCTTTCGTTATGTTTCCAGAAGACCCGTTCATTTGCAATTGCCTCAGTCAGGACTCTGGAATTGGAGGTCATGATTGTTGTGCAGGACATAGACCAAACCCTAGACTAGAGCTTTCTTGTTGGTCCCAGAATACATACTGCCCGGTCATGGTTCTATCAGCTGGTCATCTATAGATCACGTTATTGGCTTTTGCATAGCCCATAGTATGGTAAGTCTTCCAATTTTGTTTTATAATTAGTTGGTAAGGTAGGATAACCTGTTCTTATGTCCATTTGTTCCCAATTTCCTCGTTGTCAGGATATCATATTAGAACTGGCACATGTTGGAGATCAAGTAGTATTCAGAATATCCAAGGTGGGCTTTGGTTCCTGTAGCTGTTGTGAAGAACTGTGTCGATTCTATGCCTGGGGTTCAGGATTCAAGTCTGTATGGTTGGTGTATAATCTTCTGGCATCTAAGATGGATCCACATGACATATTTTTAAGGTGGGAGATTCCCCAGTATTGTACATAAGTATGAGTTCTTACCCCTAGTAGATAAAAGCTTGTTTATATATGTGGGATTTCCCCTTTTTTAGTGTGCTTTTGCAGGAAGAAATGGTGCTTCATTATATTGCCAGTGCATTTGGGGGTGAAAAGAATAGAGAAACAAGTCGCACACCCAAAAAACATAAAAATAAAAATAAAAAATATATGTTTGCTCACATATGTATAGTGAAAAATGGTTTTAAGTAAAATGAAATAAAAAATAAAGAGGTAGTGTTATACAGGTCTTATACTTATGATGGAAGTATAGATTTCCCCATTGCCTTTTGAGGTTTTCTTGTGGGGTGTGGGTTTCCAGGT
This sequence comes from Suncus etruscus, assembly GCF_024139225.1. NCBI lineage: Eukaryota > Metazoa > Chordata > Mammalia > Eulipotyphla > Soricidae > Suncus > Suncus etruscus. The sequence goes on along the minus strand of NC_064858.1, from coordinate 65,448,279 downwards.
CCCTTTTCATCACACACCCTGCACTTCCTGAGATTGCTAAAATATTTGAGGGGGGTCTTATGGAAAGTTCTTGCGTTGGGAGTCCTTTTAGGGCTAAGTCTGGTATCCAGCAGCAGTCCATGTTAGGATAAGTTGGTTGGGAGAGCCAGTGGCATGAGTCAGTAGGGGTGTTGGTTGTCTTTTCCTGCCAGGGACGAGGTATGGGTTTGAGTGGATGTCCCTTCACTCAAGTGCTGGGTACTGGTTTGTTGAGGTAGGAGGTCAGTCTTGATGCCTAATAAATCAAGAACTGAGGGTGAAGAATTTTAGTAAGTTGGATGGGATTGAGGGGAGAAGGGGTAGTCGGATTCCTGGAAGAGGGATAGGGGAGAGTATTTGGGAGGGGCAGAAAGGAAGAAAGGGGAAAATAAGATTAAATAGGCAAAAAGTAAGAGGGAGTAGTGAGAAGAGAGGTGAAAAGGGGGCATGTTATTCTGCTTGGATATGTTTGATGAGTAGGCCCTGTAGTATAAGTCTGCAGGTCACCGTTGCTGCTTCGGTGATCTGGCTGGTCATATGCTTCAGGTCGTAAAAGAAGAAATGCCCTAGAGATAATGGGTTTGTTAAAAAGTTTTGTCCAGACATTTTTGTAATGCAACCTGGGTATGGTATCTCGTGTGGCTTAGCTCTGAGATGCCATCTTAGGTTGTCTATCCTTTGTATCCAAGAACGCCTGTGGACAGAAAAGCTGAGAGGTTACTTTAAACATATTAAGCTTAAGGCATTAACACCTATTATTTTGAAATACTTCGGTTGTTGTCAGTGATTTCCCATGGTATTCTTTACCTGTAACCTTGTATAAGATCATAAAAGATTATTATAAGCTTTTGCAGTTACAGGCTGATTATATACTTGTTCACTCTATGCTGCTGTTTCTGCAGTTGCTGGGTTCTTTATCTTTAATGTGTGGTCGAGAGCTTATAATATTCCTCTTTCATGTGTTTTGGGCACTTCTGCCCAGTATATGTGTGGTATTACAGTGTTTGGAGTTTCTACCTTGGTAAGTCTTGTTATTTGATCTTTGAATATTAGTTGTATATATAGTGTAGTTTCTAGGTGCTTCAGAATAGTGCTATCATTCTGTGTTTATCTTTCATCTTCTGACTTACTTCTTTTAACATAATATGTTCAAGGTCCATCCATGTTGCTGCAAAGTCTGTGATTGAATCATTTATTACTGCCATGTAGTATTCCATTGTGTATAGATAGCACATCTTAATAATCCACTAATCTGTTGTTGGGCATCGAGGTTGGTTCCAAGACTTGGCTAGTATACTAAGTGCTACGATAAATAGTGGGGTGCACACATATTTTGGGATGAATGTCCTTCCGGTTTGGGGGTAGATACCCAGGAGAGCAATTTCTGGGTCAAATGGCAGCTCAAATCTGAGTTTCTTTAGCACTCTCCAGACTGTTCTCCATAGGTTTTGGACTAGGGGGCATTCCCACCAGCAGTGGATGAGAGTGCATTTCATACCACAACCCCACCAACAGAGATTGTTCCCATTATTTTTGATGTAAGCCATCCTCACTGGTGTAAGGTGGTACCTCATTGTATTCTTGATTTGGATTTCCTAATTATGAGTGAAAGTGAACATGTTTTCATGTGTTTGTTGGCCATCTTTTGATCTTCTTCAGTGAAGTGTCTTTTCATTTCAGCTCCCCATTTTACTATGGCTTTATTTGGGTTTGTGGAGCTCATATTTCTGAGTGCTTTCTATATTCTGGATATCAGTTCTTTATCGAACATGTTGAGTGCAAAGATTTTTTCCCATTCAGTTACCTGTCTTCTTGTGTTGAGTATGGTTTCTTTTGCCATGCAGAAGCTTTTTAGTTTGGTATAGTCCCATTTGTTTATGTTTGATGCTAAAGTACTTGCCATTGGCAATCTATCATCAAAGACTTTTTTGATATATAGGTCTTCGAGTGTACCGCCTATTTTTTCTCAATAAATTCTATGGTTTTGGGTCTGATTTCGAGGTCTTTGATCCATTTTGAGTTGACATTTTTATATGGGGTGCGGTATGGGTTAATTTTCAATTTCTTACAGGTGGTTTTCCAGTTGTACCAACACCATTTGTTGAAAAGACTTCCTTTGTCCCATTTCGTGTTCTTGGCTCTTTTGTCAAATATTAGTTGACTATATGTCTGGGGGCTTATGTCTAGAACTTCTGTTCTAACCCACTGGTCTGAGGCTCTGTCTTTGTACCAGTACCATTCCATTTTGATCACTCCAGCTTTATAGTATAGCTTCAGATTAGGTAGTGAGATGCCACCCAGCTTCTTGTTTTTTAGTATGTGTTTGGCTATCCTGGGTCTTTTGTGGTTCCAGATGAATTTTATGATTGATTGTTCTAAGTTTTTAAAGAATGATGTCTGAATTTGAATGGGGATTGCATTAAATCTATATAGGAGTTTGGGTAGGATGGTCATTTTGACTATACTGATTCTACCTACCCATGAGCATGAGATGTTCTTCCATGTTTAGATTTTCTAGATTTTCATATTCCAGTCTTGTAGCTGGTATTTTCCCAAGAATCTGTAGATTTCTTCTGGGTTCTCTAGTCTAACTGAGTATAGTTGTTCATAATATGACCTCATAATATGTTGTATTTCTTGGGGTTCTGTTGTAATCCTTCCCTTTCATTTGTGGTCCTATTAATTTGGGTGATTTCCCTCTTTTTTGGTTAGTCTTGCCAGTGGTTTTTCTATCTTCTTTATTTTTTAAAAAAAACCAACTACTGGACTCATTGATTTTTTGTATTGTTTTCTTGGTTTCTAAGTTGTTTATTTCTGCTCTGGTTTTTATTATTTCTTGACTTCTCATTGTGGTTGGATTTCTTTGCTGCAGTTGTTCCAGTTCCTTAAGGTGATCCTTTAAATTGTTGATTTTGTTATTTTCCTCTTTTCTGAAATAGCCTGTATTGCTATGAGTTTCCTCCTAATTACTGCTTTCACTGTGTCCCACAAGTTTTGACAAGTTGTCTCTTCATTATCCTTTGTCTCAAGGAATCTTTTTTTCTTCCTTGAGTTGATCTTTGATCCAACTGTTGTTGAGTAACATGTTGTTTAATCTCCAGGAGTTTGATTTTCTCCATTGTTTCTTCTTGCAATCAATTCTGACCTCTGTTGCATAGTGATCTGATAGGTGCTTCTGATGATCCTTATACTTGTGCTTTTATATAAGTTAGATTTATATCCTAAGGCATGGTCTATTCTGGAGAAGGTTCCATGTGGGCTTGAGAAGAATGTGTATTTTGCTTTTTGGGGGTGGAGGGCCCTATATAAGTCTACTAGCCCTAGATCTTCTAATTTTTTATTTAGGGCTTTTATTACTTTGCTATTTTTCTGCCTGCTGGATCTATCCAGTGGTAATAGTGGAGTATTGAAATCTCCTTCTACTATCACATTTCCCTTTTGTGTTTCTCCAGGTTTGTGAGTAATTGCCTCACATATTGTGTTAAGTCTACATTAGCTGCATAAATATTGACCAGGGTTAGTACTTCTTGATCTATTGTTCCCCCGATCAGTATGTAGTGAACTTCCTTGTCTCTGATCACTTTCTTGAGCTTGAATGCAATATGGTCTGATATTAGGATGGCTGTCCCTGCTCTTTTTTGTTTTCCATTGGCCTGAATAATTGATTTCCATCCTTTTATTCTAAGTCTGTGCCTATCCTGCATTAGTAGATGTGTTTCTTGCAAACAGCAGAAGTCTGGTTTATGTTTTCTAATGCAGTTCTCTAGTATATGTCTTCTAATGGGAGAGTTTAGACATTAAAATTTAGGGAGATTATTGACAGTGAGGGCTGATGTGTAGTTGTGTTGTGTAGGGATGTTGTTGCTGTTACAATCGGGGATTTGGATTGTGTAATTCGTCTCTGAGTAGGTCATTTAAAATTGGTTTTGTTTGCGCAAATATTGCTAGATTGTTTTTATTTGAGAATGTTTTAGTCTTTCTTCCCATATGAATGAGAGCTTTGCTGGGTATTGGACCCTAGATTGAAAATTTCTTTTATTCAGTCATTTAAATAGGTCATTCCACTGTCTTCTTGCTTGAACTGTTTCAAATGGGAGATCTGGTTTGATTCTTATGTCCCTTCTTTTGTACTTGAGGATTTTTTCTCCCTTATGGCTTTTAAGAGTTCATCTCTCTCTTTGATTTTTGCCATTTGGATTACTATATGTCTTGGTGTTGGCTTACTAGGGTCTGTTTTATTAGGGACTCTTTTTACTTCCTGGAATTGCATTGAGGTCTCTTTCCAGAGGGTTGGAAAATTTTCTGCTATTATTTCCCTGACCACTTGTTCTTCCCCTTTTCCTGTTTCCTCCCCTTCTGGTATACCTACAATTCTTAGATTATTTCTTTTGTCTTTGTTTATTAAGTACTGGACTTTCTCTTCCAGTGCTTTGCCTTTTATTTTCTTGTTGGCTTCCTGGACGGTTTTTCATTGCAGTATTTCTTCAAGTTGTTCTATATGCTTTTCCAGCTGTGAGCTACTCGTATAGCTTTTTACATTATTTATTGTTTCCTTAAATTTCATTTGTATGAAATTTCTCATATTCTGTAGCAGTTCTTCTCTTAGTTAGTTGATTTTTTCATCCATGGTTTTCTTGAACTCACTGGCTAGTGCTTCTTTCATTTTTTTTTACTATGATTTGCATCTCTTTTATAGCTGTTTTCAGATCTTCATCTCTTGGATCTGTTTGTTTTGGTGGACTTGGAAACTTGTTGTGTTTCCTTTGATATCTCCAGATGTTAGTGTCTTCCTTGGTTTACCTATATATCTTTGCAATTCTTGGTGTTGCCTGGTTTGCAGGGCCTTTTGATTAGGGCCGCTTTTGCCACCTGCTTTGTTTGATATAGGTATTTTTGGTTCGTTTGGTATTTTGTTTCAAATTTTATGGGCTCTTAATTATTTTAGAAATTTGGGTGTTAGGTCTGAGCTGGCTAGAGCTATATGTTGTGTTAGGCTATATTCGCGTGAATGCTATCGCGTTTGTGTGGTTCATGCAGTCGGCATGAGTGGGCGGGGCTTCCCTACCAGAGGCAGACAAGGAAAAACCAGGCAGGGGTGGCTAGGGGCACTCACATGGTTGGCGTGAGTGGGTGGGGCCTCCATACCTAAGGCAGGCAAGAAAAAACCATGCAGGGGTGGCTAGGGCCATTCGCACAGTCAGCGTGAGTGCCATATTTCTTGATTAATATAAAATGTCCATTTTTTGTCCCTTATACTTTCCTGAGTATAAAGTTTGCATCATCTGATATTAGTATGGCCACTTCAGCTTTTCTATGGGTGTTGTTTGCTTGAATGTTTTTCCTCCAGCTTTTTATTTTGAGTCTATGTTTGTTCTGATTATTTAGATGCGTTTCTTGTAGGCAGCAGAAGGTTGAATTGAGGTTTTGATCCATTTAGCCACTCTGTGTCTCTTAGCTGGTGCATTTAGACCATTGACTTTGAGAGAAAGAATTGTCCTGGGATTTAGTACCATTTTTCTATAGAAGTTTGGTGTGTCTGTTGGTCAGTCTTGTTTTAAAATAGGTCTTTCAGTTTTTCTTTTAAGGCTGGTTTTGAGTTTGTAAAATTTCTGAGCTGTTGTTTGTATGTGAAGCCATGTATTCTTCCTTCAAACCTGAAAGTGGGTTTTGCTGGGTGCAATAGTTTAGGCGAAGCATTTATTTCATTGAGTTTTGTCACTATGTCCCATCACTGCCTTCTGGCCTTGAGTGTTTCTGGTGATAGTTCTGCGGTAAAACTCAAGGATGTTCCCTTGAGTGTAATTTCTCTTTTTGATCTTGCTCTGTCTCTATCTGTGGGATTCGTCATTGTGACTAGGATGTGTCTTGGGGTGTTTTTTCTGGGGTCTCTTTTACTTGGTACTCATGCAGGATTTGATAACATGTATTCTTTAGCTCTGTTAGTTTCTCTTTAATGATGTTCTTGACCGTTGATTCTTCCTGCAGAAATTTTTCCTGGGTCTCTGGGACTCCAATGATTCATAAGTTGTTTTTGTTGAGCTTATCATAGACTTCTATTTTCATCTGTTCACATTCTTTGAATAATTTTTCTATTGTTTGATCATTTGCTTTAAGGCTTTTCTCCAATATCTTCTGCTGTATGGAGTTATTATTCATCTCATCTTCTGGTGTACCAATTCTTCCTCAGCTGCTGTTTACCTGTGGGAAAGCTTATCCATTTTTTTCTTCAATTCATCTACTGAGTTTTTAGACCTTTTTTTGACCTGAAATTTCAGTTTGGAGTTTTCTGATTTCTATCTTCATATTCTCTTGATTCTTATTAGTGTTCTCTTCTATACTTTCTTTGAGTTCTGTGAACACCTTCCATATTGTGAATACTATTTCTCAGGTGAAGAATATTTGTTATCAGGAGTAAACCAGGATTTTCTTCTATCCCTTAATTTACATCAGTAATGACACCTAGGGCCAGGAACTTCTTTGATATGAAAGAATTAAGTCTTCCTTTTATCCTCTAACTCCTAACTAAAACCTATTCTATTCTAAGGTTACAAACCAACTAAAGCTATATGTATTTGTTCTAAAATCAAACAATGTAAATTGCATATTCCTTTTATGTTATGACTGCCTCTTTTTTCCCTTTATATACTCCCTTGCCTGAAGATTAATTTTGTCGCACTCTTACCAAAAATGTGTTGACCCCACACATACTGCTTGTGGTATCATTATTTCATATTTCATATTTGTCTTCTTCGTGTTCCTGCTTACTCCCAGTGAGGATTTACGGACCCCACTAAGGATTTGCCTGTGGACATAGCACACCCACAGTAAGTGGCACTCAACATTTGGAAGCCATCAGAGTAAGCAAGCTGTCTCTCCCCTTTTCTATCTCTTTTTTCCTTCTTTTATTCTTATTTTAGGTGCACGAAGCAGGAACCTCATCAGAGTATGTAAGACTCCCTGGCAGCAGGGAGTAATACCAGTAAGCAGGTATTCAAAGTGACAGGGAGATCCCCAGGAAGAAATAATCTGCTGTTGATTCTCAAAGGCAGGAAAGAAGACCATTGTCCTGAAGATGCTATGTTTTGACTTGGCCCTCCGAAGAAATATCTGCCAGAAGGCCCATTGGAGAAGTCACTGACCCTTGCATGGATTACTGGCTATATTTCTGACATGGCTGTGACATTATATATCTCTTTACTTTTATTTATTTGATTTCTGTCTTCTTTTCTACTACAGAAATTCAGCCTTAGCTTTTCTACACTCACAAAGAAATTTCAGAACCAAAAGCAAGCTGCTAGAAGTTTCCTGCTGGCTTAGATTATTTGCAACTCAAAGCCCAGCCAGCTACTTCTCTTTCTGTCAGGCTTTTTACATCGGAAGGCCAAGTCGTAACATAGCATCTTCAAGACAATGGCCTTCCCTCCCTGCCTTTAAGCATCAACAGCAAATGATTTCTGCCTGGGGACTCTCCCTGTCACTTTGAATACCTGCTTACAAACAGGTTTGGTCAGTGTAAAATTAGGCTATTTTACTAGGTACATTCTGTACCCTTTTCTTTAGTGTTATTCTCTTTCTATTACCAGATCATAGGAAGTGGGTCTTAGCCCCTTGCTAGAATACTATTTCTCTCAGGTGAAGAATATTTGTTATCAGGAGTAAACCAGGATTCCTGCTATCCATTAGTTTACATCAGTAATGACACCTAGGGTCAGGAACTTCTTTGATATGTACGAATTTAGCCTTCCTTTTATCTTCCAACTCCTAACTGAAACCTAGTCTATTCTAAGGTTACAAACCACCTAAAGCTATGTGTATTTGTTCTAAAATTAAACAATATACATTGCATATTCCTTTCATGTTATGACTGCCTCTTTTTTCCTTTATATACTCCCTTGCCTGAAGATTAAATTTGTGGCACTCCTGCCAGAGATGTGTTGACTCCACACATACTGCGTGTGGTATCATTATTTCATATTTCATATTCGTCTGCTTCATTTTCCTGCTTATTCCCAGTGAGGATTTATGGACCCCACTAAGGTCTTGCCTGTGGACTCAGCATGCCCACGGCAAGTGGTGCCCAACACACGCACGCAGCAATGCAGGACTTGGGTGACCCCAACACCCCTCTAATGCCTTGCTCTGGATCTCCAGGGCTTCTCCTGTGCCACATGCCAGGGCAAGCCAGTGAGGTGGGCCCCTTGGAGGAGCTTGAAGGTAACCCTAGTCTTCCCCCCATTCCCCACCTGGCTCCTTAGGGGGGGGTTGGGTGGGGACTTGGAACTTCCAGCTTCCCAGCTCTTGAAGGTCTCTTTCCGTCCTGGGAGCTGGGTGTCTCTGCCAGCTTGGGGTTTGGCAGGCCTCTGCCATGCCAAAGGCCTTCTTAACTAGACCTAGGGGGGTGCAGGATTGGGTGACCCCAGCACCCCTCTACTGCCTTTCTCTGGATCAACAGGGCTTCCACTGGGCCACATGCCTGGTCAAGCCAGTGAGGTGGGTCCCTTGGAGGAGTTTGAAGGTTACCCTAGGCTTTTCCCCATTCCTCACCTGGCTCCTTAGGGAGGATTTGGGTGGGGGCTTGAAACTTCCAGCCTCCCAGCTCTTGAAGGTCTCTTTTCTTTCTGGGAGCGAGAGTCTGTGTCAGCATGGGGATTGGCAGGCCTCTGCCATGACAAAGGCCTTATTAACCAGGCCTGGCAAGATGTGGGAATTGGGTGTCCCCAGCACCCCTCTATCGCCTTGCTCCGAATCTCCAGAGCTTGAAGGTTACCCTAGGCTTAACTTGTGGGTGCTGAGAGTTGCTCGGTTGCACTAAAGCAGTCACTGCTAATTTCTTACCAGTATATATGTCCAAAACCGCGTGGGGGCTAGTGCCCCCAAGCACACAAGATACATTAATAGTACTCCCTATCTATGAGTTATGTTTTTGTATATGCAGAATGTCCATTTTGTACTCTGCCCTTTCGCACACTCCTACAAAACTCATTTTTCTCTTTAACTCCCTCACCCCCAGCCATCATTACTCCACATTTTTCATTTTAACTTCAGTACTGCAGAGTCCTAAGTCACAACCAAAGTGGTGCACTGGAGTTAATACCCCCCAAACTATTTCAAAAGGCATAAAATGGACACGTATGTCTTTTCAACATTTTATGTGTGTTTTCTTTGACAGCTATAGCTCTTGCTGAATATTTTCTTATACAGTGACGATTTTCCCCAATTTTTATCTTTTCTTCTTTTTGTGAACTGCTCAATAGGGAATTTGATGTAAGAGTCTCTGTTTAATTTTTATATTTGAACCAAGTCACGGGAATTTTATATGTGTTCTTACACCCCATATGCAACCGATAACTCCACGTGGCTTTATTTCTTGTTTGCATAGGCACATTAAAACGGGAAAATACTATACATACAAATATGTTGTTTATTTCTGCTCTGGTCTTTATTATTTCGTGTCTTCTGGTTGTGTTTGGGTTTCTTTGTTGCTGTTGTTCCAGTTCCTTAAGATGTTCCTTTAAGCTGAAAATTTTGTCATTTTCTTCTTTCCTGACATAGATTTGTATTGTTATGAGTTTCCCCCTGATTACTGCTTTTGCTCTGTCCCACAAGTTTTGAAAAGTTGTTTCTTCATTGTTTGTCTCAAGGAATATTTTTACTTCTTCCTTGAGTACCTCTTTGATCCAGCTGTTTTTGAGCAGCATGTTGTTTAATCTCCAGGTGTTGGATTTTTTCCATTGTTTCTTTTTACAGTAAAGTTTGATCTTTGTTTCATATCGATCTGACAGGGTGCTTCTAATGATCCTTACCTTTGTGATTTTATGCAGGTTAGATTTGTATCCTAAGGCCTGGTCTATTCTGGAGAAGATTCCATGTAGACTTGAGAAGAATATGTATTCTGCTTTCTGGGGGGTGCAGGGCCCTATATAATTCTATTAGCCCTAGATCTTCTAATTTTTCTTTTAGAGCTTTTATTTTTTGTTAGGTTTCTGTCTGGTGGATCTGTTCATTGGTGATAGTGGAGTATTAAGTTCTCCTACTACCATCACATTTCCTTTCATGTGTTTCTCCAGTTTTGCAAACAGTTGCCCTACATATTTTGCTGGCTCTGCATTAAGTGTGTTGATGTTAACCAGTGTTAGCACTTCTTGGTCTAGTGTTCCCCTGATCAGGAAGTGGTGACCCTCTTTGTCTCTGATCACTTTTTTGAGGTTGAATGTAATTTGGTCTGATGTAAGAATGACAGTCCCTGCTTTTTTATTTCCATTGGCCTGGATAATTGATTTCCATCCTTTTATTCTAAGCCTGTGCTTGTCTTGTACTTGTAGGTGTGATTCTTGTAGGCAGAAACAATCTGGTTTATGTTTTCTAATCCAGTTCTCTATTATGTATCTTTTAATGGGAGAGTTTAGTCCATTAACATTCAAGGAGATCATTGACAGAGAGGACTGTTGTGCAGTTGTTTTGTTTAGGGTGATGGTTACAATCAGGGGTTTGGATTGTGTAATTTGTCTCTGTATAGGTCATTTAGGGTCAGTTTTGTTTGCACAAATAGTGCAAGTTCATATTTGTTTGAGAATGATTTTAGTCTTCCCTCCTATATGCTGGATAGTGGACTCTAGGTTGAAATTTTCTTTTATTCAGTTGTTTAAATATGTCATTCCACTGTCTTTTACTTGTAGTATTTAATATGGGAGACCTGGTTTAATTCTAATGTTCCTTTCTTTGTATGTGAGGGATTTTTTTCTCTCTTATTGCTTTAAGTGGGTCGCCTTTCTCTTTGTTTTTTATTATTTGAATTACTATGTGTCTTGGAGTTGGGTTGTTAGGGTTTATTTTGTTGGGGACTCTTTTCACCTCCTGGATTTGCTCAGATGTGTCTTTCCAGAGGGTGAGAAAATTTTCTGTTATTATCTCCATGACTAATTGTTCTTCCCCTTTCCCTGTTTCCTCCCCTTCTGATATATCTACAATTCTTAGATTGTTTATTTTGTCTTTGTTCATTAAATACAGGACTGCTTTTTTCCCAGTGCTTTACCTTCTATTTATTTGTTGGCTTCTTTGTTGTCTTTTGTTTGCAGTTTATCTTTGAATTGTTCTATGTGATTCTCGAGATGTGCGATTCTGCTCTTCTGGCTTTCTATGGTTTTATGAATTTCTTTTAATTCTGTTTGTATGGAGTCATTCATATTTTGTAGGAATTCTTGTTTATCTTTGTTCATTTATTGCTTTATTGTAAGATCTGGCCAGTGTGTCTTTCATTTCTTATAGCCTGGCTTGGAATTCTATTCTCATGGCTGCTTTATGTCTTCCTTTCTTGGGTCTGTGCATTTTGGTGGACTTGGAAACTTGTTCTGATTTCTTTTCATCTCCCCGGTTGTTAACGTTTTCCTTGGTTTATTCATCTCTCTTTGAATTTATTGGCTTGGCTTGGAGTGCAGTGCCTTTAGGTTTCAGCCCGCTTTTGTCACCTGTGGCATGAGGCTGGGTCCCTTCTCGGGGTGTGGCTCTATGTGAGTATGTTGGGTGATGTCGCTGAGTTTTGGACCTTCCCTCATCCTCCACTCAATTCTGGTCAATCGCCACCCCTCCTGCCAGACAGTGTAGGTTCACTCTCTGGCCTTTCTCAGGAGCTCAAGGTTTCCTGCAATGGCCACCTTCCACCCACTCCAATGAGTGACCTCCTGCACCTACTCTGGGTGGTCCCGGAAGCTCAACGTTCCCTTGAATGACTGCCTTCCACCCGCTCCAGTCGCAGACCTCATGCACTCACTCTGGCTTGTTCTGGGAGCTCAAGGTTCCCTTCAATGGCCACTTTCCACCCTCTCCAGTTGGCAATCTCCTACACTCACTCTGGCCTGTCCCAGGAGCTCAAGCTTTCCTTGAATGGCCGCCTTTCATCAGCTCCAGTCGGTGACCTCCTGCACTCACTCTGGCTTGTTCTGGGAGCTCAAGGTTCCCTTGAATGGCTGCCTTTCACCTGCTCCAATCAGCGACCTCCTGCACTCACTCTGGCTTGTTTCAGGAGCTCAAGATTCCCTTGAATCTTTGGCCTGTCCTGGGAGCTCAAGCTTTCCGTGAATGGCTGCCTTCCACCCACTATAGTCGGTGACCTCTTGCACTCACTCTAGCTTGTTCCTTGTTTATTTTTTCAAAGAACCAACTTCTGCTTTCATTGATCTTTTGGATTTGGGGGGGAGGGTTTCCACTTTATTGATTTTTGCTCTCAGCTTTGTTATTTTCTTCTGTCTCTCTATTTTTGGTTCCTTTTGTTGATCATTTTCTAATTCTATAAGCTGCATCATTAAGCTATTCATGTATGTTCCTTCTTCCTTCCTGATGTGTGCTTGCAATGCTATAAATTTTCCTCTCAGTACTGCTTTTTCTGTATCCATAGGTTCTGATAGTTTTTATTTTCATTGTCATCTGTTTCCAGGAAAGTTTTGATTTCCTCCTTGATTTCATCTTGGACCCACTGGTTGTTCAGTAGTAGACTGTTTAATTTCAAGTTGTTAAAGTTTTTCTTGTGTGTCCCTTTGTAGTTCACATCTAACTTCAGAGCCTTGTGTTCAGCAAAGGTAGCCTGCACAATTTCTATCCTCTTAATTTTATGGAGGTATGTTTTATGTGCCAGCATGTGGTCTATCCTGGAGAATGACCCATGTACATTGGAAAAGAATGTGTATCCATGTTTCTGAGGATGAAGTGTCATATATATATATATATATATATATATATATATATATATATATATATATATATATATATATATATATATATATATCTAGTAGGCCTTTTTCTTCCATATCTCTTTTCAGGTCCATTATATTTTTGTTGGGTGTCTATCTGGATGACCTATCATGTGTTGGCAGGCCCTTGTTGAGGTTTCCACAATTTTTGTGTTATTATTGATATCCTTTTTCAGATTTGTCAACAATTGTATTAAATACTTTGCTGGTCCCTCATTGGGTGCATATATGTTTAGGTGAGTGATTATTTCCTGTTGTACATATCCCTTGATTTGTAAAAAATGTCCATCTTTGTCCCTTAGAACTTTTCTGAGTATAAAGTTTGTGTCATCTAATATTAGTATGGCCACTCCAGCTTTTTTAAGGGTGTTGTTTGCTTGGATGATTTTCCTCAGGCCTTTTATTTTGAGTCTATATTTGTTTTTGTTTTTTTAAATATTGTTTGAATTTTAATCATAGTGACTTACATATCATTGACAATAATATCTTAGGTACATAGTAACATAAAATCAGGGGAATTTCCTTACCGAATTGTCCTCCCTACACCTCCATTCCCGTCCTACCTCCCAAATCTTCTTCCCTCACCCCTGGGGCTGCTAGAATAATTGGTCCCCTCTGTGCCTAGATTACTACTTAACCTGTTTGGTTTGGGCACCTGCCTTATTTCCTCCTATAATTGGGAGGCAGGACTAGATAGTTCAAGTCATCTGGTTTTTTTGAAGAAGAGAAAAGTAATAAACTGGGGAAAAATCAAATACACTGAAAATGGGTGGAGTCCTTCTAGAAGCTCTCATCCTAGGTTTGAGAGATGAAGGGAGAAAAGAAGGTGAAACACCACAACAGTACAAAAACAAGTCTCAAATAAAATATCGGGTGAGCATTCCAAAAAAAAAAAAAGATAAGCACCACATAAAAGCCATGGTCTTGAGATAAAAAACATGGCAGAGCACATAAAGGAAGAAAATAAAATAAATAAATAAATATAAATGGAGACAATAACTTCAATAATCACAACAAAACAAAGAAATCAACAAAAACTAGATAAATAAATAAAAAATTGTTTAGTGCTTTTTGCCTTTGTTTTTTCTTTTTTTCTTTCCTCCTGCACATGCACAGTAAATATTTGGGTCTTTCAAAAAGGAATTCCCTTGGCCTAAGAGATACAGGGTTTCTCTACCCTTGAAGTATATTGTCATGGGATTAACTAGTCTCCTTTCAGGTTCATTTACTCTCTCCTTGGTGCTTTTGTGGTGTGTGGAAGACTTTTGCTCTGTCCTGGGTGATAAAATCAGACTTCTGTATCTAGAGATCTCGGTATCTGCACAGGTAAAGGAGTGGAACTTATGATGAAGTCTTTCTTTGTGGTTCTATAAGTTCTGTTCCTTCAGTGTCATTTTAATCCATCCTCTGTGGTTGGTGGTCTTGGTGGTCTTGATTCTATATTTGTTCTGACTATTCAGGTGCGTATTTTGTAGACAGCAGAAGGTTGGGTTCAGTTTTTTGATCCATTTTGCCACTCTGTGTCTCTTAACTGGTGCATTTAGTCCATTGACATTGAGAGAAAGAATTGTTATGGGATTTAGTGCCATCTTTGTGTCAAAGTTTGGTGTGTCTGTTGGTCAGTCTTGTCTTAAAATAGGTCTTTCAGTTTTTCTTTTAAGACTGATTTTGTGTCTGTAAAGTGTCCGAGCTATTGTTTATCTGTGCAGCCATGTATTCTTCCTTCAAACCTGAAAGTGAGTTTTGCTGGGTGCAGTATTGTAGGTGAAGCATTTATTTCATTGAGATTTGTCACTACGTCCCACCACTGCCTTCTGGTTTTGAGTGTTTTTTGTGACAGATCTGCTATAAATCTCAAGGATGCTCCGTTGAATGTTGCTGGTACTTTTCGGGCATGCAGGATTAGTTCACTTGTATTGTTTAGCTCTGGTACTTTCTTTATGATGATGTTCTTGAGTCTTGACAGTTGATTCTTCCTGGAGATTTTCTTCTTGGGTCTCTGGAACTCCAATGATTCTTAATTTGTTTCTGGTGAGCTTATCAAAGATTTCCATTTTCATCTGTTCATGTTCTTTGAATAATTTTTTCATTGTCTGGTCATTTGCTTTAAGGCTTTTTACCAATCTCTTCTGCTGTATGGAGTTGTTATGCATCTCATCTTTCAGCACACTACTATCCTCAGCTGCTGTTTCCCTGTTTGAGAGCCCATCCATTGAGTCCTTCAATTCGTCTACTGAGTTTTTCAGACCTGTTATTTGACCTGATATTTGAGTTTGGAGTTTTATTATTTCTATCTTCATATTCTCTTGGTTCTTATTAGTGTTCTTTTCTATACTTTCTTTGAGTTCTGTGAACATCCTCCATATTTCTTTCCTAAACTCCACATCTGAAAGACTAACTACGTGGTTCGCCTTTGTTGGGTCATCAGTTTTGCCATCTTCATTTTCTATGTCTGATGTTTGTCTGCAGAGTTTCCCATTGTCACACTTGTATTGTGGGTTTTTCTACGTGTTGTAGTGGTATTCATTGGCTAGGTGGAGTGTGTGGCCATGAAGCAAAGCAGAGCGGCCACGCTCCTCTGCTTTGACCCCTTAAGAGGTGAATTTAAGCGGTCCAGCAGAGTCAGCTTTATCAACAGTCTCACCTCATCCGAAGCAAACCCTCAGGGGATGAATGCTAGAGATGATCAAAGTTCCCAAGTTGAAGAAAGCCGGGGGAAGCCTCAAAATTTCTGCCATGCTTAAAGGGCCCAGCAGAGTCACCTTTATCCAGTCTCCGGCCAGCGAGACTCGCCTCAGCCAAAGCAAGCCCTCATAGGATGAATGCCAGAGTCGATCAAAGTTCCCAGGCTGGAGCAAGCCAGGGAAAGCCTCAAAATATTTGCCATGATTAAGGCACAGTCTTACTTTTACTTTCTTTATTTCTTTTGTTTGTTTATGGGGCCGCCCCCATAAAGCTCAGGGTTTACTTCTGGCAAAGAGCTCATAAATAACCACATAATTTTAACTATTCTTGTGCTACATGGCATTCCTTTGCATATATACACATACATATATGTATATGCAATTTTATATAGTCATATATAGTTTGTTGAACATTTGAATTTTTTCTAAGTATTGGTGATTCTTAATAATGCCTCAGTGAACTTAGGTATACATCTCTCTTAGGAGGAGTGTTTTGTGTGTTATTTGGGTAGAGTATCAGGATTGGATTGACAGGGTCAAAAGAAAGCTGGTGTAATGTATTGTGTATTTTCCAAACTTTTTCAGAGGCTGAATTATGTAATCAACCCTCTGTGAATAATTTAAACTTAACAATATTCCTGCCAGCACTTACTGCTTTATCTAACTATTTGACTATTTTATATCATTTTGTGATATTGTTTTATTTTTATTTAAATTTCCCTAAAATTAGGTTATAATGTATCTGTTGTTCAATTTTATGTCCTCTTTGAGGAAATCCTGTTTATTTCCTCTGTCAATTTTTGATGAGTCTCTTTGTGTTTTGATTATTATTGTTGCAGATGCTGAGTTTTGAAATTGTTTTATACTTGGATACTAACTTTGTCTAAAGTGAAATATGCAGGTATTTTTTGAGACAGTAAACCACATTTTTATTTTATGTCTCATTTGTTTCAGTGTGGAAAATTTGAAGCTTGATGTTATTCATTTTTGTTGTTATTTAATAAGATATTATAGAAGTATCATCTGAGGTCAAGCTTTTGGATAGTATAGGATGTTTTTCTTAATATATTTACTTTATTTTATATTAAATCACAATGTGATAAGAATGAAAACTTCTTTGATAGTTGAGTTACACTGATACTGAGTTACAACATTAATTCCTTTACCATTGTTTATTTTAGGCTACCAATTTCTCCAGTTTCAGTCCCATCCCTACCTACAGCCTATCACTATGGCTCTTTATCTCTCTCCTTCCTTCTCTCTTTCTCTCTCAAGTTCTCTCTCCCTCTCTTTCCCCTTACCTCTCCCACTTTCTTTCTGTTTCTTCTTCTAGACACCTGTGATTTGCAATACTATTACTTGTATATCATTTTCTTTCTGCACCTAGATCTTGTCCTGAATGATTTCTTCCAGTTGTTTTCTTTACTATCCTTTTAGTCAAAGACCATTTTTGGCAAGATTCAGTAGTCATTTACATAAAAACTATTAACAAAATGTGTATTAAAAATCGTATGTCAATATTGTAAAGATTAAAACAAAGAAAAAGTAATATTATTCTTAATGTTAAATATAAAAAAGAAAGTCTTTTATTCTAGGACAA
Organism: Suncus etruscus; assembly: GCF_024139225.1. NCBI lineage: Eukaryota > Metazoa > Chordata > Mammalia > Eulipotyphla > Soricidae > Suncus > Suncus etruscus. The sequence goes on along the minus strand of NC_064858.1, from coordinate 65,431,234 downwards.
GGCTCATGACAAGGATATATACTTTCAACACTAATACTCAAAAAAGTTCAGAAAGCCCTACGAAATAGACAATTAGACAGAAAGAAAAATGAAATAAACCCAATTTAGTAACAAAGTAAAACAATTATTACTATATAATATAAAACATATAAAACCCACATCTAAAAAATAAAGGAATAAGGGGGTGCAGAACAAGAGCACATCAGATAGGGCATTTGCCTTCCACACTGCAGACCCTGGACCCTGGTTTGACCTCTCACCCCTTCTGGTTCCCCCAGACCACTAGGATGGATTTCTGAGCATACAGCCAGGAGTAACCCCTATTATTTTGGGTATGACCCCCCCCCAAAAAAAAAACAAAAAAAGAAAAGAAAAGGAATAAATTAGGATATTTGATTATTGTATCAGGATTTCCACTTCTCCCTTATTTGGGAAATTGTAGGGAGCTGAAAATTACATCTTTCTCCCATATTTTCCTATATAGTGGAATAATATAGCTGTTAGTTATTTTATATGATCTTTTGTACTCAAGTTTCTGTCATACTTCCCCCTTTCATTCCTGATTTTATTTGTTAGAAAATCACTCCTTCCCCTTTTTGTAGTTTTCTTATTTTAAGTAGAGGAGGAATTGATGTTCTTTTTAAAATTATTTGTTTTAATCAACTCTTGGATAATTAATTTTTATATTGATTTTTAAATACCTACACTATTGATTTGTGCTTGGATTTTTTTCTTTTGTTTTTGATATTTGGGCCACACCGGTGACACTCAGGGGTTACTCCTGACCATGCTCTTAGCAATCGCTCCTGGCTTGTGGTATCATATGAGAAGCCATGGGATTGAACCCAGGTCCTTTCTGGGTCAGCCACGTGAAAGACAAACACCCTACTGCTGTGCTCATCGCCTTGTGCTTGGATTTTTACAGTCTTCCTTTTTCTGCCAAATTTTGACATTTTTTTATTATATGAATTTTGAAGTTAAACTTCTCATATTGACCTGTTTTAGTTTCCTGGTGAAATTTTGTAGAGCAATGAATTTTTCTCCATGACACATTAGATCTGTCACATAATCTGGTGCCTTCATTTTTTTTTGTAGGTTTCTCCCCAAATATTTCCCTGGCACATGGGGTAAAAGTAACCTAGTATATTATTGCAGGTAGGGAAAACAGAGGGTAGAAGTCATATACTAGCAGTACTTTTTACTTTTATTGTATGTAAAATTTTAATATTAATGCAGAGTATAAAGCAATTCTTTGTATAGGTCCTTCACATCTTTAGTCAAGTTGACTTCAAGATATTTGAGTTTGTGTGGCACTAATGTAATTGTGGTGGCTTTCTTAATGTCAACTTCTTCACTATCTTTATTGCTGTACAATAAGGCCATTGATTTTTGGATGTACACTTTGTAGCCTGCCACCTTGCTATATGAATCTATTGTTTCTAGAAGCTTTTTGGTAGAGTCTTTGGGGTTTTCTAAGTAGAATATCATGTCATCGGCAAACAGTGAGAGCTTGACTTCTTCCTTTCCTATCTGATTTTTCTTGATATCCTTTTCTTGCCTAATTGCTACAAGTACATCCAATACTATGTTGAATAGCAATGGTGAGAGAAGACAGCCCTGTTTTGTACCAGAATTTAGAGGAAAGGCTCTTAGTTTTTCTCCATTGAGCATGATATTGGCCACTTGCTTGTGGTAGATGGCCATAACTATATTGAGAAATGTTTTTTTTATTCCCATCTTGCTGAGAGTTTTTATCAAGAATTGGTGTTGGACCTTATCCTATTCTTTCTCTGTGTCTACTTATATGATCATGTGATGTTTATTTTTCTTGTTGTTGATGTTGTGTATTATGTTGATAAATTTATGAATGTTAAACCATCGTTGCATTACTGGAATGAAACCTACTTGATCATAGTGAATGATCTTCTTGATGAGGCTGTGGGTCCTGTTTGCCAGGATTTTTTTTGAGATTATTTGCATCTGTATTCATCAGGATATTGTTCTGTAAGTTTCTTTTTAGGCAGCATCTCTGTCTGCTTTTGGTATCAAGGTGATATTGGCTTCATAAAAGCTATTTGAAAGTGTACCCGTTTCTTTCAATTTCATGAAAGAGCCTGGACAGTATTAGTAATAGTTACTCTTGAAATGTTTGAATGAATTTATTAGTGAATTCAGGTGGGTCTGAGCTTTTGCTTTTGGGTCCTCAATGGTGAAGTGGGTGTTTAGGTATGCTACATTTTTCTTACACAACCGTGGAAAGTTATAGGAGTCCAAGAAATTATCCACTTCTTCCAGATTTTCTTTTTTTTTTTTTGGTTTTTTTTTTTGGGGGTCACACCCGGCTGCGCTCAGGGGTTACTCCTGGCTGTCTGCTCAGAAATAGCTCCTGGCAGGCACGGGGGACCATATGGGACACCGGGATTCGAACCAACCACCTTTGGTCCTGGATCGGCTGCTTGCAAGGCAAACACCTCTGTGCTATCTCTCCGGGCCCTTCTTCCAGATTTTCATATTTGATGGCATAGCTTCTCAAAGTAGTCTCTGATTATCCTTTGAATTTCTGCAATATCTGTAGTGATCTCCCTTTTTTCATTTCTAATATGGGTTATCAAGCTTCTCTCTCTATTTCTTTGTGAGTTTTGCCAATGGTCTATCAATCTTGTTTATTTTTTCAAAGAGCCACCTTCTGCTTTCTTTGATCTTTCGGATTGTTTTTTGGGTTTCCACTTCATTAATTTCTGCCATAAGCTTTGTTGTTTCTTTCTGTCTCTCCATTTTTGGTTCCTTTTGTTGTTCATTTTTTAATTTTATAAGCTGCATCATTAAGCTATTTAAGTATGCCCCTTCTTCCTTTCTAATGTGTGCTTGCAAAGCTATAGATTTTCCTCTGAGTACTGCTTTTGCTGTGTCCCATAGATTCTGATAGTTTGTGTCTTCATTGTAATTTGTTTCCAGGAAAGTTTTGATTGTTTTTGATTTCAACTCTGACCCAGTGATTCTTCAGTAGCAGGCTGTTTAATTTTCAGTTGTTAACATTCTTCTTCTGTCTCCCTTTGTAGTTCACATCTAATTTCAGAGCTTTGTGGTCAGCGAAGGTAGCCTGCAAAATTCTATGCTTTTGATTTTATGGAGATATGTTTTATGTGCCAGCATGTGGTCAATCCTGGACCCATACACATTGGAGAATAATTTGTATCTAGGTTTCTCAGGATGGACTGTCCTGTATATATCTACTAGGCTTCTTTCTTCCATTTCTCTTTTCAGGGCTAGTATATTTTTGTTGTATTTTAGTCTGATTGACATATCAAGTGTTGACAGTGCCTTGTGCCTTCATTTCATTGATATCCAGGATTCTGTTTTTCTCCCCTTCACATGGTTGACCTATTTGTTCTTTCGTATTATATTGCACAGCATCCAGGTATTTGTGTTTTGCCTAGTATTTTGACTAGTTTATTTACATAATCATTACTATGATCTGTAGAATTAATTGTTACAATTATCTTTTCTTTCTTTCAAACTTTCTTTCTTCTTTTTTGGGGGTGGTGGTGAGTGGTTTAGCCACAGCCTGTAAAGCTTGGTGGCTATGTGCTCTGAAATCGGTTCTGTCTTGAGGGATCATTTTGGATGCTGAGGTATTGCATGGTGGTCACTCCTAAATTAGTGCATTTAAGGCATATGCACTACCACTTGTGTCACCACTCTGGTCCCTATCTTTTCTTTCTTTTATAGAGTTTATTTAGTGTGGTTCAGCAGGTGTCAATTCTGTTGTGTGGACCACGTGTACTTGGAAATAATTTATTGACAGTTTATTGTGAATAGAGGGCCTTGTAAATTTCTATTAAGTCCATTTTTTTCCTTTTTGTTTTTAGTACCTTCATTTTTTTACTGGTTATCTATCTAAATGATGAGCTTTAAATGATGAGAGTATATTATTAAAATATCCTAGTAATGTTGTGTTACTGTCAATATTTTTCTGGCTTTATAATAGTTCCTTTATTTCTCTTTTGCCCACTTTTTGAACATATGTTTATGATCATTAAGTCATTTTGATATAATGCATATTGTTTTCTTTCTTTGATTATTATGTAAAGGTCATTTTAATCTTTTGGAATTTTTTTGTTGTTGTTTTTCTTTTGTTGTTGTTTTGGGGTCACACCCAGCAGTGCTCAAGAGTTACTCCTGGCTCTACATTCAGAAATTGTTCCTGGCAATCTCGGAGTACCATATGGGATGCCGGGATTTGAACCACCATTCTTCTGCATGCAAGGCAAACGCCCTACCTCCATGCTATCTCTCTGGCCTCTCATTTTAATCTTTTTTTTTTATTTTTACTACTTTATTTTAAAGTCTCAACTGCTATAACTATGATTGAAATATGATCACTTCTAAAGTTTAAAAAATACTATCCATAACATTCAGGAATTTTTAGAACTTTCACATCTTTAAATTCAAAAGATCTACATCCAAACAAAATAATTGTTCTTATTTTTTTTTTTTTTTTGGTTTTTGGGCCACACCCGGTGGTGCTCAGGGGTTACTCCTGGCTCTCTGCTCAGAAATAGCTCCTGGCAGGCACGGGGGACCATATGGGGCGCCGGGATTCGAACCGATGACCTCCTGCATGAAAGGCAAATGCCTTACCTCCATGCTATCTCTCCAGCCCCAATAATTGTTCTTATTGTCTTTTATATTTCGTTATCAAAGAAAACAACAAAAGTTATTTTATTTTATTTTTTTTAATTTTTATTTTGATCATAGTGGCTTACATATTGTTGACAATAATATTTTAGGTACATATTTACATAAAATCAGGGGGGATTCCCATCACCAAATTGTCCTCCCTACACCTCTGTTTCTGTCCTACATCCCATTTCCTTTTCCCTCACCCCAGGGCGGCTAGAATATGTGGTCCCCTCTGTATCCAACCCACTACTTAGTAGTCTTGCACCTGTTTGGTCTTGATGCCTCCCTTATTTCCCCCTCTAACTGGAGGCAGGACTAGCTAGTTCAAGTTGCGTGGTTTTGTTTGAAAAAGAGAAAAGTGATAAACTGGGGTAAGAGTCTAATACCCCGAAAATGGGCGGAGTCCTTCTAAAGGCTCTCATCATCAATTTGGGAGATGGAGAAAAAGAAGGTGAAACACTCCACTAGTACCAAAAGAAATATCAAATATCCAATGAGGGCTCCAGCTATATCGATAAGCACCTCAAAAAACAGACAAAACAAACAAACCAACAAAAACAAAAACAAAAACAAAAACAGACAAAAATCACGCCATGGTCTTGAATTGAGAAACATGGCATAGCACATAACGAAAGAGAAGAAAGGAAGAGAGAAAAAAAAGTAAGTATAATTGGGGACAACACTTTCAATAATCGCAACCAAACAGAGAAATCGACCAAAATAAATAGGTAAATCAAAAATAATAATAACAATAATAAATGAAGGTAATATATATATTTATATAAAAATAACCAAGGTTTTGTGCTTTTTTGTATTTGCTTTTTTCCCTCCTGCCCTGGCACAGTAAATATTGGGGTCATTCGAAAAGGAATTCACTTGGCCTAAGTAATATGGGGTTTCTCCGTCCTTGGAGCATACTGTCATGGGATCAACTCTAGACTTTGCTCAGGATCAGGGTCCTTTACTTTCCCGGTGGTGGTTTTTTTTTTTTTTTGGTGTGTGGAAGACTTCTGCTCTGTGTTTAGAGATCTCAGTATCTGCACAGATCCTGAGGTGGGACTTATGATGAAGTCAGTCTTTGTGGTTCTAGAGGTTCTGTTACCTCAGTGTCATTTTAATCCATCTTCTGTGGTTGGTGATCTTGGTCTTTGCACTGAACCTAGGGTGGCACCTAGGATAGCGTCTTTCTTTGTGCTTCCAAAAGCCCCATTCCGTTACAATTGTCTCTGCCAGACCTTTGGGACTGGGGATCATGATTATTGTGCAGGTCATATTTCAAACCCTAAACTTAGGGCTCTTTTATTGGTCCCAAGATATATACAGTCTGGTCGTGGTTCTAGCAGCCAGTCATCTGCAAATCCCGATCTTGGTTTTTGGACCTACCAAAGGGTGCCAAGACTTCTGGTTTTGTCTTGTCGTTAGCTGGTAAGGTAGGCTAATCTGATCTAAGGTCAAGTTGTTCACATTTTCCTCGTTGTCAGGACATCAAGTTATTTTAAAAAAGAATCTCCTTTTTCTTATGAAAAGAGAAATAAATGTATAATGCAATGTTTAAACTATTCACAATGCCCTTCAATTTTTAGGAAAAATATCTTTATTTAATTTTTGGTATTTGTCATGTTTTAATGCTAAAATTTAAGACATATAACATATATCTCATAAATTGGATTTTGCAAAGAAAATAAAGTATCATGTAAAATATCAACAAAGAGCTCACATTTATCAAAACTGGAATTGGTAGACTCTAATATTATATGTATGAATAAAACTATGTGTTTTTAACTGTCTGCAAAAGAAGTATAACTATTATTTTGAAAGTGTGATAAAATTAAAGCAACTAACTTTTTTACATTTATTATCCTTAATATTCATGGCATAAAAGAACCTGAACAAATATACAGCATTGTAATAAACTGTTATCTGAATTATAAAATAATTTCAACCATATAAACAGAATCACTTTCTATGCTATTTTTATTAGGTAATATAACTTGTTATTTTTCTGCTATTACTTTCTACTTGAAGTTTTTATAAAAACCACTTATTTTATAATTAGGTTGAATTATCTCCTTTTTATCTACATATATTCAGTAAAATTAAATGCCTTACTATTTATAACTGTGCTTTGAAAAATGCAAAATTATATTCACATACCTTTATATTTCCAAAAAATATTTTGATCAAGCTATCATTGATACCTTTGTTTATCTCTATTGGAGAATGTTATTTGTACCAAAGTAGCCTTGTATGACATTACTTCCATCTGTTAGCAGAAATCTAAATTTTTGGAACAGCCTCTTAGAGAAGTTAATAGGCATACAAAGAGATTAAAGTTTTATTTTTGATCTAATATATTAGTCTCTATATATAAAATAACTGATGTGAAAATTTACTAAGTTCAATAATCTTCAGAAATGAATCTGCTTCATTTTAATTGTTGTAAGATTTCACCACAAAGTCCATGGAATGCAGCTGGCCTCCAGTTGATGTTTGTGCTATTTTACTAAAGTAGAATGTTTGTTACACAAAGTTACAATTAAAATTGAAATTTATCTTCACTCTATTCACCAAAAAAGTTAATATTTTTTCATTTATATTCCTGTAAGGCATGATATAAATTTAATAAATATATAAATAGAACAGAATAGAATTAGAAGAGAAGAAAAAAGAAGAAAAAAGAAAAATAGAAAAGAGATTTATAGAAGAGAAGAGAAAAAAGATTTATGAGTCACAAGAGAGAAGAGGGGAGTTGAGGAGGGGAGCTGAGTGGAGGAGAGGGGATGGAGGGGAGGAAAAGGAAGGGAAATAAAAGGGAAGGAAGGAGAGGGGAGTGGAGGAAGAACGAGAGAGGAGGGAAGAGAAGGGAGGTGAAAGGAGGGGGAGAACAAGGGAGGGAAGGGAATAGTAGGGAGGAGAAAGGAGGGGAGAGGGTGCAAAAAGGAGGGGAAGGAAGAGAAGGGAGGGGAGGGAGAAAGGGGAGGGGTAAGACAAGGGAGAGGAGGGAGGAGAGGGAAACAGAGAAGAGGTGAGGGGAGGAATAGAGAAAATAGAATAACTGTATTTAGTAGAGCAAGGGAAACTATTTTGAAATAAGTTTTTAAGAAACTTATTAGTTTATATAATAGTGAAATATATAAGCAATTCACACATTAAGATTTGAGACTTAAAGACAAGCAAATGTAAACTGTAAAAATTAAAGAAAAAATAATATATTTTTTAGTCCTAACATTTTAGGTTTGGTCATTCATTTTTCATTGTTAATTATAATACAGATACTTATTACTCAGTTTAATAAGAATATTAGATAGGAATATTGTATTGCTAACAGAATAACTTATAAATATCATTAAATATACAAAATTTTTCTTATTAATTTTTTGTTTGTTTTTGGGCCACACCCAGTGATGCTCAGGGGTTACTTCTGGTTCTGTGCTCAGAAATTCCACCTAGCTTGGGGGACCATGTGGGATGCCAGAGATTGAACTGCAGTCCCTCCTAGGCCAGGCAAGGCAGACCCCTTACTGCTTGTGCCACCACTCCAGCCCCTAATTTTTTATATCATTATCAGAATGGGAACAAAATTTATAAGATAGTTGCAGTGTCTCTAAATGACATAAAGTCAGATATTAATGAGGCAATTAATTTCAATAGGGAAACTCATTTTATAACTGAAAAATTCTAAGTAAAGTCCATGATGACCAATATCATACATCTGATATTAGTATATCAACCAATGGCAATGAAGAAAAATAGTGGACAGATTGGTCTGTTATGCATATGAACTTTAAAGTACTTGACTGCATCTCACAGTAAGAAAGTTTATGCTTGCATCTGTCTTTTGCATTGAAAGTTTTTATACATATTTTGTATGTATAATAAAACACAATTCATAAAAGTAAATTTACTATATTCCCTTTTTTTTTTTTAGTTTTTGGGCCACACCTGACTACACTCAGGGGTTACTCCCAGCTATGCATTTGGAAATCGTTCCTGGTTTGGGGGAGCATATGGAATGCATGGGATCAAACCACAATCCATCCTAGGCTAGATTGGGCAAGGCTTGCTGCACTGCTCTGGTGTAAGGTTTTAATTTTTTTAGATTACCCTTGGTCAGTTGCATGCAATGCAAATGTCTTACTGCTGCACCACTGCTCCTGCCCCAGATTTACTATATTTTTTAAAAACTACACTTGGCTATTTTTATTACAGCTTAAATATTTTAACCTCCTAGATTTATGACTTGCAAGAAGATCATATTCCATAGCTAGCAAAATGCTGCCTTACATATATTACCGTATTTTCCGGCCTAGAAGACTACTGGGCATATAAGACGACCCCCTAACTTTGCAGTTAAAACATAGGTTTAGACCTATTTTTGCTGTATCAGACAGAACATTCCTATGCTGCAACTGTATGTACCACAGTGAGCCAATCACAACAAGCAAAGGTTCAAAGGTTATACTCTAATAGACTTCCTCTCTGACTCTGGCCAATCTAACACTGATTGACAGTGTAGATTTGGTAAATTAGGTAATTGTATGTCTGGGGAACGTTCTCTGAGAACTCAAGCCTATTCCACTGATCTGAGGGTCTGTCTTTATTCCAATACCAAGCTGTTTTGATAACTATTGCTTTGTAGTACAGTTTAAAGTTGGGGAAAGTTAATGCCTCCCATTTTCCTTTTCCCTAGGAGTGCTTTAGCTATTCGAGGGTGTTTATTGTTCCAGATGAACTTCATAAGTGTTTGATACACTTCTTTGAAGAATATCATGGATATTTTAAGGTGATCATATTAAATCTGTATAATGCTTTGGGGAGTATTGCCATTTTAATGATGTTAATGCTGCCAATCCATGAGCACAGTATGTGTTTCCATTTCCGTGTGTCTTCTCTTATTTCTTGGAGCAGAGCTTTATAGTTTTCTTTGTATAGGTCCTTCATGTCTTTGGTCAAGTTGACTCCAAGATATTTGAGTTTTAAGAAAAATAAGTCAGAGAAGTCATCTTGGACCATGCAGTTTCCAGATGCCTGAGACTGGATTTCATCAGTGTTCCTGCTGGTGATCCTGCCTGCTTCAGAGGTGGGTCGAGACATACACACACTGATTCCTAGTGGTTTCTGCCAGGAGTCGGAAGGGCACAGAAGCCATCTTGGGCCACGCAGTTTCCAGATGCCTGAGACTGGATTTCATCAGCATTCCTGCCTGTAATCCTGCCTGCTTCAGAGGTGGATTGGGACGTACACACACTGATTCCTGCTGGTTTTTGCCGAGAGTCAGAAGGGTGCAGAAGCCATCTTGGGTCATGCTGTTTTTAGATGCCTAAGACTGGACTTCATCAGCATATCTGCTGGTGATACTGACTGCATCAGAAGTGGGTCGGGAGGTACACACACTGATTCCTGCTAGTTTCTGCTGGGAACCAGAAGGGTGCAGAAGCTATCTTGGGCCATGCAGTTTCCAGCTGCCTGAGACTGGATTTCATCAGTGTTCCTGCCGGTGATCCTGCCTGCTTCAGAGAGAGAGAGAGAGACAGAATTGAGGAACTCTCCTGGAACACAGATGCCAGCACCCCTATCTGCCTGTCTTCTGTGCTGTGTTCCATTTTCAGCCTAATTTCATCCTGTGTGTGGCTCATCTGTGGATGGCTCGCCTTCCCTGGAGGTGAGCTTACACACCCAGAAACAGGAAGCCGCTGAACTCTGCTGGAACTCGGATGCCAACACCCCTATCTCCTGTCTTCTATGCTGTGCTCCATTTTCGGCCTGATTTCATACTGTGTGTGGCTCATCTGTGGACAGCTCGCCTTACCTGGAACCTTCCCTTGAGGTGAGTTTACAAGCCCAGAAAGGGTGAAGCCAGAGGAGCATGGCCGCTCCGCTTCACTTCCTAGCTGTGCACATCATTTAGCCAATGAATAAAAACACAAAACATAGAAAAACCCACAATAAAAGTGTGACAATGGGGAAACAATGCAGGCCAGAGCCAGACATAGAGAATGACGATGGCAACTCTGATGACTTGAACATGACCAACCAACTAGTCAGTCTCTCAGATAAGTAGCTTAGAGTCTCAATATGGAAGATGTTCAAAGAACTCAAAGAAAGTATAGAAGAGAACACTAATAAGAATCAAGAGAATATGAAGATAGAAATCAGAAAACTCCAAACTGAAATTTCAGGTCGAAAAACTCAGTAGATGAATTGAAGAAAAACATGGTTGAGCTTTCCCACAGGTTAACAGCAGCTGAGAATAGAATTAGTACACTGGAAGATGAGATGAATAACAACTCCATAGAGCAGAAAAAATTAGAAAAAAGCCTTAAAGCAAATGATCAAACAATGGGAAAATTACTCAAAGAATGGGAAAAGATGAAAATAGAAATCTATGATAAGCTCAACAGAAACAACTTAAGAATCATTGGAGTCTCAGAGACCCAGGAAGAAAATCTCCAGGAAGAATCAATGGACATCAGGCTGGGAAAATCCACGAAACTACGCCTGCCCAGTGGGGCCAGACTGTGAAAAATTGTGAGTGCTGCCTGAGTGTGTCTGTCTACTGTCCTGTTGTGTGAACATCTTGGGAGTGGACCAAAAAGAGGCTCCAGAAAACTCGCTCTCCCAGAGGCCAATTGTATGGCGGGAACACCAAGGAACTGCTCCAAAACATGAAAACTGGCAATAAGCAGTACTTTGCAGAAGCCAAGTCCCCTGTTTGTGATGTCAGGCTGGAAAAATCAACAAAACTACGCATGCCCAGTGGGGCCTAACTGTGAAATACACTGAATGCTGCCTGTGTGTGACTGTCTACTGTCCTGTTGCATGAACCTCTTGAAAGTGGGCAAAAAAGAGGCTCCAGAAGAGCAATTTGCTCCGCTTTGCTACATGGCTGTGTGCTATTTCTAAGAAAAGAACACACCAAGAACTGTGCTGGAACACTGAAGCCCAACATTTCTCTTGGGACTGTCTTCTCTGCTGCGTGCTCAGACCTAAGATTTAATTCTGTGTGAGGCTTCATCCACAGAGAACTCCCCTCCCTTGGAGGCAAGTCGACCCATCCAGAAAGGGCAAAGCCAGAGGCGTGTGTTGCCTGCATCATTTAGCCAATGAATACCACCACAACACGTAGAAAAACCCACAATACAAGTGTGACAATGGGGAAACAACGCAGGCCAGCATCAGACATAGAGAATGAAGATGACAATTCTGATGACCAGATAATGACCAACCAGCTAATCAACCTCTCAGATAAGGACTTTAGACTAGCAATATGGAAGATGCTCAACGAACTCAAAGAAACCATGGATCGAGTTGAACAGAACACTAATAAGAACCAAGAAAATATGAGGACAGAAATCACAAAACTCCAAACTGAAATAACATGTCAACTAACAGGCCTGAAAAACTCAGTAAATGAAGTGAATGACAAAATGGATAAGCTCTGGGACAAGGTATCAGAAGGTTAGAATAGACTTGGTGCTGTGGAAGATGAGATAAATAACAATTCCATACAGCAGGAGAGATTGGGGAAAAAATTAAAGCAAATGAACAGACAATGAAAAAATTAGTCAAAGAATGGGAACAGATGAAAATAGAAGTCTATGATAAGCTCAACAGAAACAACTTAAGAATCATTGGAGTCCAAGAGACCCAGGAAGAAACTCTCCAGAAAGAATCAATGGTCAAGAACATCATTAAAGAGAAACTTCGAGAGCTAAAGAATATATGTGATCAAATCCTGCATGCCCGAAGAGTACCAACCAAAAGAGACCCCAGAAAAACCACCCCAAGACACATCCTAGTCACAATGACGAATCCCACAGATAGAGACATAATTCTAAAGTCAGCAAGAACAAAAAGGGAAATTACATTCAAGGGAGCATCCTTGAGATTTACAGCAGACCTGTCACCAGAAACAATCAAGGCCAGAAAGCATTGGTGGGATATTGTGACAAGACTGAATGAAATGAATGCTTCACCTAGATTACTCTACCCAGCAAAATACACTTTACGGTTTGACGGGAGAATACATGGTTTCACAGACAAACAACAGCTCAGAAACTTTACAGACTCAAACCAGTCTTAAGAGAAAAACTGAAAGACGTAATTTAAGACAAGACTAACCAAAAGACACATCAAGTTTCGATATAAAGATGGCATTAAATCCCAGGACAATTCTTTTTCTCAACACCAATGGACTAAATGCACCAGTTAAGAAACACAGAGTGGCTAAATGGAACAAAAATCTTAATCCAACCTTCTGTTCCTACAAGAAACGCACCTGAATAGTCAGAACAAACATAGACTCAAAATAAAAGGCTGGAGAAAAATTATCCAAGCAAACAACACCCATAAAAAAGCTGGAGTGGCCATACTAATATCAGATAATGCAAACTTTATACTCAGGAAGGTTGTAAAGGACAAAGATGGACATTTTATATTAATCAAGGGGTATGTAGAGCAGGAAAAATAACTCTCCTAAACATATATGCACCGAAGGAGGGGCCAGCAAAATATTTAATACAATTGTTGACAAATATGAAAAATAATATCAATAACAACACAATAAATGTGTGGGACCTTCAACACGGCTTTGTCAACACTGGATAGTCAACCAGACTGAAACCCAAGAAGAATATACTAGAGCTGAGGAGAGAAATGGAAGAAAGAGTCCTAGTAGATATATATAGGGCACTCCATCCCCAGAAACCTGGATACACATTCTTCTCCAATGTACATGAGACATTCTCCAGGATAGACTACATGCTGGCACATAAAATATACTTCCATAATATCAAGAGGATAGAAATTTTGCAGACTACCTTCACTGACCACAAGACACTGAAATTATTTGTGAATTTAACAGGGACTCAGAAGAAAAACTTTATCACCTGGAAGTTAAACAGCCTCAAACTGAATAACCAGTGGGTCCGAGATGAAATCAAGGAGGAAATCAAAAGGTTCCTGGAAACAAATAACAATAAAAACACAAACGGTCAGAACCTATGGGACACAGCAAAAGCAGTATTGAGAGGAAAATTTATAGCTTTGCAAGCACACATCAGAAAGGAAAAAGGAGCTTAGCTGACTAGCGTAATAACACATCTAATAGACCTAGAAAGTGCTCAACAAAAAGACCCAAAAATAGGAAGACAGAAGGAAATAACAAAGCTGAGAGGAGAAATCAACGAAGTGGAAACCCAACAAACGATTCGAAAGATCAACGAAAGCAGAAGTTGGTTCTTTGAAAAAATAAACAAGATTGATAGAAAACTGCCAAAACTAACAAAGAAAGAGAGAGAAAAACTTGATAACTTGTATTAGGAATGAAAAAGAAGAGATCACTACTGATATGAGAGAGATTCAAAGGGTAATCAGAAACTACTTTGAGAAACTCTACGCCACTGTAAATGAGAACCTAAAAGAAATGGATAAATTCTTGGACTCTTATAATCTTCCACGGTTGAGTGAAGAGGATATATGATATCTAAACACCACATCACTATTGATGAAATTAAAACGGTAATCAAATGTCTGCCCAGAAACAAAAGCCCAGGCCCAGATGGATTCACTAATGAATTCTTTCAAACTTTCCATGAAGAACTACCAATCCTGGCAAGACTCTTTCATGAAATTGAACAAATAGAAACACTTCGGAATAGCTTTTATAAAGCCAACATCACCTTGATACCTAAACCAGAGAGATGCTACGAAAAAAATAAATTACAGACAAATATCGCTGTTGAATACAGATGCAAAGATCCTCAACAAAATCCTGGCAAATAGGATTCAATACGTCATTAAGATCATCCACTACGATCAAGTAGGTTTCATCCCAGGAATGTAAGGCTGGTTTTTGCTTCAAAAGTCATCATGTACGCCAGAAAATATGGCATCATTTAGTTCCTAGAATTAGAAGTTAACTTACAGGTTTTGTCAGGTGGGAAGTAAGGCAAATGGTAATTAACCTATATTCAGGTTATAAAATTAGGTGATTGTATGTCTGGGGAACATTCTCTGAGTATTGAAGCTTATTCCACTGATCTGAGGGCCTGTCCTTATTCCAATACCATGCTGTTTTGATAACTATTGCTTTGTAGTAAAGGTTAAAGTTGAGGAAAGTAATTCCTCCCATATTCTTTTTCCCAATGATTGCTTTAGCTATTCGAGGGTGTTTATTTTTCCAAAAATTTTCAAAAGTGCCTTATCCACTTCTTTGAAGAATGTCATGGGTATCTTTAGTGGGATCCCATTAAATCTGTACAGTGAATTAATGATGTTAATCCTGCCAATCCATGAGCAGGGTATGTGCTTCCATTTCCGCGTGTCCTCTCTTTCGCCATGCAGAAGCTTTTTAGTTTGATGTAGTCCCATTTGTTTATGTTTGCCGATAAGGTTCTTGCCATTGGTTCTCCATTCTCGAAGACCTTTTTGATATATAGGTCTTTGAGTGTTCTGCCTATTTTATTCTTGATAAACTTTATAGATTCGGGTCTGATTTCAAGGTCTTTGATCCATTTTGAGTTGACTTTTGTATAAGGAGTGAGGTATGGGGTCGATTTTAACTTTCGTACATGTGGTTTTCCAGTTGTGCCAACACCATTTGTTGAATAGGCTTTCTTTGTTCCATTTCAGATTCTTGCCTCTTTTATCAAATATTAGTTGGCTGTATATCCAGGGGTTTATGTCTGGGAATTCTGTTCTGACCCACTGGTCTGAGGTCCTGTCACTGTTCCAGTATCATGCTGTTTTGATTACTATGGCTTTATGGTATAGTTTCAAGTTAGGTAAGGAGATTCCACGCAGCTTCTTGTTTTTCAGTATATGTTTGGCTATCCTGGGCTTTTGTAGTTCCAGATGAATTTTGTGATTGATTGTTCTAATTCTTTAAAGAATTGTGTCTGGATTTGGATAGGGATTGCATTAAACCTATATAGGAGTTTGGGTAGGATGGTCATTTTGACTATGTTCATTCTACCTATCCATGAGCATGGGATGTTCTTCCATTTCTTTAGATCATCTTCAATTTCTTTCTGAAGTGTTTTGAAGTTTCCCTGGTATAGGTCTTTCACTTCTCTTGTAAGGTTGATTCCTAGATACTTGATGTTTTTTGATACTATCTTAAATGGAATTGTAATTTTAATCTCTCTCTCCTCAACTTCATAGTTTGTATATAGAAACGCTACTGTCTTCTGTGTATTGACTTTGTATCCAGCCACTTTGCTGTATGGGTTGATTGTTTCTAGGAGTTTTACTGTGGACTCTTTAGGGTTTTTGATGTATATCATCATATCATCGGCAAATAGAGATAGCTTGTGTTCCTCTTTCCCTATTTGAATTCCTTTGATTCCATTCTCTTGTCGGATTGCTATTGCTAGGACTTCTAAGGTCATATTGAATAAGAATGGAGAGAGTGGACAGCCTTGCCTAGTTCCTGACCTTAGTGGGAATGCTTCTAGTTTCCCACCATTGAGTATAATGTTGGCTGTAGGCTTTTCATATATAGCTGTGAATATCTTGAGGAAGGTTCCTTCTAACCCTATTTTGCTGAGTGTCTTTAACATGAAAGTGTGTTGGATTTTGTCAAATGCCTTCTCTGCATTGATTGATATGATCATGTGGTTTTTGTCTTTCATGTTGTTGATGTGATCTATAATGTTGATTGATTTGCGTATGTTGAACCAACCTTGCATTCCTGGTATGAATCCCACTTGGTCGTGATGTATGATCTTTTTGATGAAGTGCTGGATTCTGTTTGCTAAGATTTTGTTGAGTATCTTTGCATCTATGTTCATTAGTGAGATTGGTCTGTAGTTTTTTTTTTTGGTGGTGTCTTTGCCTTCTTTGGGGATGAGTGTAATATTAGCCTCATAAAAGGAGTTGGGGAGGATTCCTGTTTTTTCTATGGTTTGGAAAAGCCTATGGATAAGTGGTAGCAAGTCTTCTTGAAATGTTTGATAGAATTCACCTGTAAATCCAACTGGGCCTGGGCTTTTGTTCTTAGGGAGTTTTTTAATTACATCTTCGATCTCCTCTGAGGTAATTGGTCTGTTTAGACTTTCTAGATCTTCCTTTTCCAGTCTTGGAAGAGGGTGTTTTTCCAAGAATCTGTCGATTTCTACTGGGTTCTCTAGCTTAGTTGAGTATAGTTGTTCATAATATGACCTCATGATATGTTATATTTCTTGGGGTTCTGTTGTAATCTCTCCCATTTCATTTGTGATCCTACTAATTTGGGTGTTTTCCCTCTTTTTTTTTGGTGAGTTTTGCCAATGGTTTGTCTATCTTGTTTATTTTTTCGAAAAACCAACTCCTGGTCTCATTGATTTTTTGTATTGTTTTCTTAGTTTCTATGTTGTTTATTTCTGCTCTGGTTTTTATTATTTCTTGCCTTATGGTTGTGGTTGGATTTCTTTGTTGCTGTTGTTCTAATTCTTTGAAGTGATCTTTTAAACTGTTGGTTTTGTTATTTTCCTGTTTCTTGACATAGGCGTGTATTGCTATGAGTTTCCCCCTAGTTACTGCTTTTGCTATGTCCCATAAATTTTGACATGTTGTCTCTTCATTATCATTTGTCTCAAGGAATCTTTTTATTTCTTCCCTGAGTTGTTCTTTGATCCAGCTGTTGTTGAGCAGCATGTTGTTTAATCTCCAGGTATTAGTTTTTCTCCATTGCTTCTTCTTGACCTCTATTTTGAGTTCTGTTGCATAGTGATCTGAAAGGGTACTTCTAATGATCCTTACCTTTGTGGTCTTATATAGGTTGGCTTTGTATCCTAAGACATGGTCTATTCTGGAGAAGGTTCCATGTGGGTTTGAGAAGAATGTGTATTCTGCTTTCTGGGGATGGAGAGCTCTATATAAGTCTATTAGTCCTAGATCTTCTAATTTTTCATTTAGGGCTCTTATTGCTTTGCTATTTTTCTGTTTGGTGGATATGTCCAGTGGTGATAGTGGAGTATTGAGGTCCCCGACTATTATCACATTTCCCTTCATGTGTTTCTCCAGGTTTGCGAGCAGTTGCCTCACATATTTTGCTGGCTCTACATTTGGTGCATAGATATTGACCAGGGTTAGTACTTCTTTATCTAATGTTCCCCTGATCAGTAGGTAGTGACCCTCTTTGTCTTTGATCACTTTCTTGATATTGAATGCAATTTGGTCTGATATAAGAATGGCTGTCCATGCTCTTTTTTGTTTTCCATTGGCCTGTATAATTACTTTCCATCCTTTTATTCTTAGCCTATGCTTGTCCTGTAGTTGTAGGTGTGTTTCTTGTAGACAGCAGAAGTCCGGTTTATTTTTCCTAACCCAGTTCTCTACTATGTGTCTTTTAATTGGAGAGTTTAGTCCGTTAACATTTAGGGAAATTTTTGAAAGAGAGGACTGTTGTGCAGTTGTATTTTGTGGGGTGGTTGTTGTTACAATCGGGGGTTTGGATTGTGTAATTCGTCTCTGAGTAAGTCGCTTAGGATCGGCTTAGTTTGCACAAAGAGTTCAAGTTCGTTCATGTTTGAGAATGTTTTTAGTCTGCTCTCCCATATGAATGATAGTTTTGCTGGGTATTGGACCCTGGGTTTGGAATTTCTTTCATTCAGTCGTTTAAATATGTCATTCCACTGTCTTCTTGCTTGGATTATTTCAAATGGGAGATCCAGTTTGATTCTTATGTCCTTTCCTTTGTACTTGAGGGTTTTTTTCTCCCTTATTGCTTTAAGGAGTTCCTCTTTCTCTTTGTTTTTTTGCCATTTGGATTATTATATGTCTTGGTGTCGATTTGTTAGGGTCTATCTTGTTATGGACCCTCTTGACTTCCTGGATTTGCCCTGAGGTTTCTTTCCAGAGGGTGGGGAAGTTCTCTGTTATTATCTCCCTGACTACTTGTTCTTCCCCCTTCCCTATTTCCTCCCCTTCTGGTATACCCACAATTCTTAGATTGTTCTTTTATCTTTGTTAATTAGATATTGAATTTTTCCTTCCAGTGCTTTGCCTTTTATGTCTTTGTTGGTTTCTTGATCTTTTTTGTTTGCAGTTTTCCTTCAAGTTCTTCGATGTGCTTCTCCAACTCTGTGTTTCTGCTCGTAAGGCTTGTTACTTTGTCTTTTAAATCCTTCACTTCTTTTTGTATAGACTCTCTCATGTTCTTTGACATTTCTTCTTTAATTTGGCTGATTCGTTCATTCATGGGTTTCTTATATTCGGTAGCAAAGTTTTCTTTCATTTCTTTTAGTAATTCTTGCATTTCCTTCCTCATGACCGCTTTTAAGTCTTCCCATGGATCTGTGCGTTTTGGTGGACTTGGGAACTTGCCAGGATTTGTCATGGTGTCTCCAGTTATTAGGGATCTCCTTGATTTACACATAGTTCTTTATATTTAATGGTGTTTTTTGAGTGCTGTGGCTTCTATTTTCGGCCTGCTTTCATCCCCTTCCTGAAGGTGGTTCTAGAGGGGCCAGTTGGGTGAGCTTGTTGAACCTAGCTCTTTCTCCTCCCCTTTGCTACCTAGAGATCAGCCTTCCCTATGGGTCTTGTCCCTTTTCCGCTCCCTGGTTGCTGGCGCTGTTGAGCCTAGCTCTCTATCCCCCCACCTCTCTCTCAGAGTCAATGGAGCCCCGCCCCCTCCAGGCCTCCTTTGAAGGAGTTTTTTCTGCCCAATCCTGCAGGCTCTGCCCTCGTCCTTGGGGAGTCTCTGGTCCACTCCAGGGCCCTAGGGGCTGGACTATTCTAGGTCTCCTGAGGGTCCAGATGGCTGGTCCTATCTCCCTTGTCTATTCGGGTTGTTCAAGTTGCCCTTCCAGGTGCCCACCCGGAGGAAGGGTCTCCCTCAATCCACTCTCTTCGGTGCTTGTGTTCCCTGGGGGAGATGGTGGGCTAGGCAGCCGCGCGGGGCAACCGGGACTCCCTCGGCAGCTTTTTCCGGCTCTCCTGAGTCCCTGGGGAAGGGGCTGGGCCAAGCGTCCGTGTGGGGAACTGGGGCTCAGTCGGCCTGCCGGCGCCTGAGTCCCTTGGGAAGTGGTTGGGCCAAGCGGCCGAGCGGGGAATCGGTACTCACTCGGCCTGCCGGCGCCTGAGTCCCTGGGGAAGGGGTTGGGCCAAGCAGCCGAGCGGGGAATCGGTACTCACTCGGCCTGCCGGCGCCTGAGTCCCTGGGGAAGGGGTTGGGCCAAGCGGCCAGCGGGAATCGGTACTCACTCGGCCTGCCAGCGCCTGAGTCCCTGGGGAAGGGGTTGGGCCAAGCGGCCACGCGGGGAATCGGTACTCACTCGGCCTGCCAGCGCCTGAGTCCCTGGTGAAGGGTTTGGGCCAAGCGGCTGCGTGGGGAACCAGGCCTCATTCGGCCTGCTGGTGCCTGAGTCCCTGGGGAACAGGTTGGGCCAAGCGGCCGCACGGGGAACCGGGTCTCAGTCAGCCTGCCGGCGCCTGAGTCCCTGGGGAAGGGGTTGGGCCAAGCGGCCACGCGGGGAATCGGTACTCACTCGGCCTGCCGGCGCCTGAATCGGTACTCACTCGGCCTGCCGGCACCTGAGTCCCTGGTGAAGGGTTTGGGCCAAGCGGCTGCGTGGGGAACCAGGCCTCATTCGGCCTGCTGGCGCCTGAGTCCCTGGGGAATGGGTTGGGCCAAGCGGCCACACGGGGAATCGGTACTCACTCGGCCTGCCGGCGCCTGAGTCCCTGGGGAAGGGGTTGGGCCAAGCGGCCACACGGGGAACTGGTACTCACTCGGCCTGCCGGCGCCTGAGTCCCTGGGGAAGGGGTTGGGCCAAGCGGGGAACCGGAGCTCAGTCGGCCTGCTGGCGCCTGAGTCCCTGAGGAAGGGGTTGGGCCCCTAAAAAGATCTTTTAACAAGTAAACAGCAGTATAATTATAATATTTATAATTCTGAAGCATATTTTGAAAGATGCAAATAGGAATTTTGGAGGCTCAGAACAGTTAATCATCAAACATACATCATATAAGAATCACAAGTATATGTTTCATATATGCAAATAAAAATATTTTTACATTTTCTTAATAGTTCTTAGGCTTTTCTTGTTTGTTTGTCCACACCCAGTGATACTCAGGGGTTACTCCTGGCTATGCACTCAGAAATTAGTCCTGGCTTGGGGGACCATCTGGGATGTGAGATGCTAGGGGATCAAACCGCAGTTTGTCCAAGGTTAGTGCACGCAAAGCAGACACCTTACTACTGTGCCACTGCTCTGGCCCCTGTTTTAATTTTTCTTGACGATTATCTCAAATTAGAGAAATTGCCACTAAAGACAATACCTGGAAAATATGACTATTTTTCAGTACTTCTTATGAGTCAAAGCTAACACTTTGATCTTTAAATTGGTAGTTTCTGTTTTTGGTGTGCTAAACTCAGCTATGCTCAGGGCTAAAAACTGGCTCTGTTCTCTGCAATTACTTCTTTTAGGACTTGATGGACCATATTGGTAATAGGGATCAAATCCATCTTGACTGTGTACAAGGCAAATACCCTAACTTCTGTACTATATTGCCCAGCCACTCTTAAACATTTGAAACAGACTTTAAGCTAGGAAAATGATTTCAGAGCTAAGACTTATGGATTTAATCATGGCAAGCTAGCAACTGTCTCTCAAATGAATAAATATTTAAAAATTGCACATCTTTATACTTTATATTAAAGATGTAAAAAATTGGATGGTATTCTTACCATGTCTTCACACGGATCTTATAAAATGTTTCAACAGCAAGAAATCGTGGCAGTTTCTTTTTTTCTTATTTTTTGTTTGTTTGACAAAGAGTTTATTTCTTTTTTATTTATAATATTTTTACTTAAGCATCCTGATTACAAATATGATTGTGATTAGGTTTCAGTCATGTAAAGAACAACCCCCTTCATCAGTGCAATATTCCCATCACCAATGTCCCAAATATCCCTCCATCCCACCCACGCCCACCTGTACTCTAGACAGGATTTTCAGTTCCCTCATTCATTCACATGGTTATGGTAGTTCTCAGTGTAGTTATTTGTATAACTGCACTCATCACTATTTGTGGTGAGCTTCATGAAGTGAGCTGGAAGTTCCAGCCCTCCTCTCATTGTCTCAGGATTGTTGCAAAAATGACTTTTATTTTTCTTAAAACCCATAGATGAGTGAGACTATTCTGCGTCTTTCTCTCCCTCTGACTTATATCACTCAGTAAGATAGATTTCAGTTTACATCCATGTATAGAAAAGGTTCATGACTTCATCTCTCCTGACAGCTGCATAATATTCCATTGTGTATATGTACCACAGTTTCTTTAGCCATTCGTCTGTTGAAGGGCATCTTGGTTGTTTCCAGAGCCTGGCTATTGTGAATAGTGCTGCAATAAATATAGGTGTGAGGAAGGGGTTTTTGTATTGTATTCTTGTGTTCTTAGGGTATATCTCTAGGAGTGGAATAGCTGGGTAGAATGGGAGCTCAATTTCCAGATTTTGAAGAAACCTTCATATCACTTTCCATATAGGTTGGACTAGATAGCATTCCCACCAGCAGTGGATAAGAGTTCCTTTCTCTCCACATCCCTGCCAGCACTGATTGTTCTCATTCTTTGTGATGTGTGCCAATCTCTGTGGTGTGAGATTATATCTCATTGTTTTTTTGATTTGCATCTCTCTGATAATCAGTGATTAGGAGCATTTTTTCATGTGCCTTTTGGCCATTTGTATTTCTTTGTTATCAAAGTGTCTGTTCATTTCTTCTCCACATTTTTTGATGGGATTAGATGTTTTTTTCTTGTAAAGTTCTGTCAGTGCCCTGTATATTTTGGATATTAGCCCTTTATTTGATGGGTATTGGGTGAATAGTTTCTCCCACATGGTGGGTGGCTCTTGTTTCCTGGGCACTATTTCTTTTGAGGTGCAGAAACTTCTCAGCTTAATGTATTCCCATCTGTTGATCTCTGCTTCCACTTGTTTGGAAAGTGCAGTTTTCTCCTTGAAGATGCCTTTAGTCTCAATGTCATGGAGTTTTTTTTTTTTACCAACATGTTGTTCTCTATACCTTATGGTAACAGGTCTGACATCAAGGTCTTTATTCCATTTGGATTTTACCTTTGTACATGGTGTTAACTGGGGATCTATGTTCACTTTTTGCAAGTGGCTAACTAGTTCTGCCAGCACCATTTGTTGAAGAGGTTTTTTCTTCTCCACTTAGGATTTCTTGCTCCTTTATCAAAAATTAGGTAGCATATCTAGACACCCCCATCACTATGGAGGAAATTGAAACTGTAATCAAACAGCTGCCTAAAAATAAAAGCCCAGCCTAGATGGATGTACTAATGAATTCTTTCAAACCTTTTAAGAGGAGCTACTACCAATCCTATCCAGGCTCTTCCATGAAATTGGAAAAAATGGGAACACTCCCAAACAGCTTTTATGAAGCCAACATCACCTTGATCCAAAACCAGACAGAGTTGCTGCCAAAAAAGTAAATTATAGACCAATATCCATGATTAATGCAGATGAAAAGATCTTCAACAAAATCCCTGCAAATAGGATCCAATGCATCATCAAGAAGTTCATACACTATGACCAAGTAGGTTTCATCCCAGTAATGAAGGATGGTTTAACATCCGTAAACCTATCAATATCATACAAAACATCAACACCACTAAAAATAAAAATCACATGATCATATCAATAGATGCAGAGAAAGCATGTGATAAGGTCCAACACCCATTCTTGATCAAAACTCTCAGCAAGATAGGAATGGAAGGAACCTTTGTCAATCTAGTTGAAGCCATCTACCACAAGCCAATGGCAAATATTATCCTCAATGGAGAAAAACTAAAAGTCTTTTCTCTAAATTCTGGTACAAGACAAGGCTGTACACTCTCACCACTCCTCTTCAACATAGTACTGGAAATACTTGCTATAGTGATCAGGCAAGAAAAAGATATCAAGGGAATCCAGATAGAAAAGGAAGAAGTCAAGTTCTCATTGTTTGCAGATGACATGTTACTCTACTTAGAATACCCTAAGGACTCTAACAAAAAGCTTCTAGAAACAGTAGATGCATATAGAAAGGTGGCAGGCTACGAAATTAACACACAGATATCAATGGCCTTTTTATACACCAATAATGATAGGGAAGAGATGGACGTTTAGAAGGCAATCCCATTCACATTAGTGCCACACAAACTCAAATATCTTGGAGTCAACTTGACCAAAGACATGAACGACCTATACAAAGAAAACTATAAAGCCATGCTCCAAGAAATAAGAGAGGACACACGGAAATAGAAACACATACCCTGCTCATGGATTGGCAAGATTAACATCATTAAAATGGCAATACTCCCCAAAGCATTTTACAGATTTAATGTGATCCCTCTAAAGACACCCATGACATTCTTCAAAGAAGTGGATCAAACATTTATGAAGTTCATTTGGAGCAATAAACACCCTCAAATAGCTAAAGCACTCCTAGGTAAAAGGAAGACATTATTTTCCCCAACTTTAAACTGTACTACAAAGCAATAGTTATCAAAACAGCTTGGTATTGGAATCAAGATAGACCCTCAGATCAGTGGAATAGGCTTGAGTTCTTGGAGAACATTCTCCAGAGAGGCAGATTTTCTTTTAACATAAATCAAATGAATACACTTTTAACATCTTGAAATTTATGATATTGTTAGCCGTACCTTCCTAACCATTCTATGAGCACCTATTTTTAGTAAACCAAGTAACAAAACTCAAAATCTTTTCCCATCTCTCCATTGCACTTACGTCAAATAAGTCATCAATATTAAAATCATTTATACTTCATCAAGTTTTTAAGCTACTAAAAACACCCCTCTCAATAATTGTCCCTGATTTACTTTGCATGTCTCACAAACATAGTTATTTTATTTAAATCTTTCAGATTTATGTGAATATAACTAAATTCTCTCTTGTACAATCCATCTCCCTGATTTGAATTCTGTTGTAAACATCTGGTTGATAGGATTCCAATGACATGTCCTCACTCAAGTATTATTAGAGAACATCACATTATTTCTGTACTATCTATAGAGAATGCTTGCACTACTGTGGCTTAAGCCAGAAGTCACACTATTTAAAACTGATGTGTTTGTATAGAAGAAAACTAATCTGCAGAAATTTGTTTCAACCACCAATTTCCACTATCTTTATCCCACAAGATTCCTTCTGCTTGGTCAAACCTAGCTTTTATTACAAATAAACTGTAAAAAATAACTCATCAATGGGTTTTAAGAAAAATGAAAGACATTTCTTAACAATTTTTATAGACAAAAGAGAGGAGGTATGGACTTGATAGCCCACCCCATGAACCTCACCACAAAGAGTGATGAGTTTAGTTAGAGAAATAACTACATTGCGAACTATCCTTCCAATGAGAATATATGAGGGGAAACAGAAAGCCTGTCTAGAGTACAGGTGGGGGTGAGGAGGGGAGGAGGAATATTTGAGACATTGGTGGTGGGGATGTTGCACTGGTGATGGAGGGTGTCATTTTATATGACTGAAACCGAACCACAATCATGTTTGTAATCAAGGTGTTTAAATAAAAAATATTTAAAAAATTAAAAATTAAAGAGTCTAGAAAGGACACAATTTGGCTAATTAGTTTTAATGTTTAGAGTATATAGAGATTAACAAAAGGATGATGGAATGAATGGTTATTGAGGCTGGACAATATTTTCCATCACAGATCCTTTGCTTCTTCATTGTTGGAAATTTACTTCTGGGAATCTTCTCTCACTGGATACCTAAAACAAACCATTTTATTAAGAAGCTACATGTTAGAAATATAAGTAGTGAAAAAAAACTCATGCAATTAGAGGTCAGGGATTCCTAGAAAAGGTACAGACAATAAACTGAAGAGCTTTTAACACAAGTTATTGGAATGCTTATGCCATTCAGGGAATGTCCTAAAGTGGGAGTCCTTATAGACAGTCTTCTATTCTGTTACCCTTCCACAGAGGAAGAAAATCCCAGGAAATTGTTACCTAAAACCTCTTCATTCCTTGCATTCCCATATTGAAGTTGTAAACCTCTTCAGAGTTATAGAATCTGTTTGTTATCTACTCTTCTTTCTATGACCAATGATTGCTGAACAATATATATCAAATGAAGAAGACAGTGGGAGCTCTCTGTCCTTGAGGCTGTTAACCCCTGACTGCCATGCTTTCTCTATAGTGTCTTTCTTGCTTTCTTGATCCTCATGGGACTCTACTTTACACACGTTCAAGTGGAGCAGGACTCCTGTAAACTATAAGCTTTGCTTCTTCCATTCCAGAAACCATTTGTATTCTTCCTGTGTTCTAACTTTTTCTGGATCACTTGTTAGTTGGAATCACAACAAATAAGCTGAGAGTCATTTTGAAAATTTTATTTAAGCAGATATTTCTAAGCCTAATCTCGTTTTTAGGACCATATATAGGAAAGAACTAATCTCATTTCAATTTAAAGAAAATATAGTCAGCTTCTGACACACTTCTCATTTTTGCTCTTAACCAGATATTAACAGTAGATAAAATTTCTGACATGAAATTTTTCCCTGAAGGTTGTTATGAAATTCCTTTTCAAGTGAGCACTATTCCAAGGCTTCAAAAGCATCTGGATAATATTAAAAATATCACTCAAGATGTGGCTTTGAATATTCATTATATCATCTCTTTTAATAACTAAATAACTTGCATATAATACATGTAAATTTTTTCTCATTTGCACTAAAAAGCAAAGTTAGTTTTCCAGATTTGTTACTACAAATCAAAAAGGAATATAAGCTGTTATATTCAAAATTCTGATTTTTTGTATCTTATGCTCTTCAGAATTTTTAGAAATTATTCTAAAAGTATAAATATATAGTTTTATTGACCTTTTATTTATATCCTATTTACTATATTGTGAGATAGTTTTGGAAATTTTGACAGGATTAGTAGTTTCTCAGGGTAATAAGAGTTAATTGAGTTTAAAGATTTTTCTCAGTTTAGTATTTTTAATCATCACATATCTCAACATCTTTCAATAGTTTCTAATTGTTCACATTGCCAAATTGTTCATATTCTAAAAGTTCACAATGCTATTCCTTAAAATACTTGTATTGCTTACTGGTATATTAAATTTTGCTTTTCCATTGGTCCATTAGCATAAAGTGAAAATTTTAACTTAACTTCTAATTCCATTATGTGTTTGGGGATTTATGAGATGTAAAATAAATTCATTTTCTTCAGCTCCTAAGATACTCTAATCACAGCTTTTTTTATCTATCTCTTTGGACTCCATATTCTGTTGTCTGCATAACTGGGATATAATTTCTCTCCACTTTTTACTGGGTTTTCTGTCAATTCTCTGTTAAAGGAGCTGAGGTCACATGATCACTGCCAGGACTTTCACTCAGAAGCAAACTTTGCTTCTGTTATATTGTGAATCAAGAACATGTCATCCAATATGGCATCTATTTTAAGTAAGATAGATTTTTAAACTTATTTTCTAGTCAAATTAATCATTTATTTTAGATTTCATGATGAGACATCTCACTCTATGTCCTTTTTTTCCTTCTACCAATACACTCTCTGAAAATTTCTGTACAACACTTTAACCATACTAAGTTCTGTTTTGGGGGTTTGTGGTTTTTGTGTTTTGTATTCTCTAGTTTTTTTCTGTGTGAATTTTCTCTCATAATCACAATCTCATGCCTTTTCTTCTTCTTCTTCTTCTTCTTCTTCTTCTTCTTCTTCTTCTTCTTCTTCTTCTTCTTCTTCTTTTTCCCCTTCTTGCTGTAGAAACTACATTTTTTATTTTATTTATTTTAGTTTAATATTTTAATATCTTTATTCAAGCACCTTGATTACAAACATGATTGTATTTGGAGCAAGAGAGATAGCATGGGGTAGGGCATTTGCCTTGCATTCAAAAGAATGGTGTTTTGAATCCCGGCATCCCATATGATCCACCGAGCCTGCCAGGTGCAATTTCTGAGCGTAGAGCCAGGAGTAACCCCTGAGAGCTGCAGGGTGAGACCCTCCCCCCAAAAAAAATACCAAATAAAACCCAAAACCCCAAAGAAACATGATTGTATTTGGGTGTCAGTCATTGGAGAAAAAAAAAAAAACCTTCACCAGTGCAGCATTCCCATCACCAATGTCCCTGCTTTCCCTCCCCGCCTATATATGAGACGGGCATTTTATTTCTCTCACTCATTATCATTGTCATTATAGTCATCAGTGTAGTTATTTCTCTAACTGCACTCACTACACTTTGTAGTGAGCTTCACAGTTTGGTTTTATTTGGGGGCTGCACTCAGCTGTATTGAGTGATTGTTACTAAAGTGCTTGTGGATCATGTAGGGTATTAAGGATCTAAACAATGTCAGGTACATTAAATGGAAAAAAATAATCCTTGCACTGTCTCACAGGCCCATTAAAATACATATTTTTATTTAATTCTCTAAAACCATCACAAAAAATATATGCAGGTTATTATTTGTCTTCAAACACAGAAAACTTGGATCAAAGGAAAAAATTTTAAAAAGTAATATATAGTACTGTGCAATTGACAGATTTGTTCTGTATATAATCATATGAAGTGTTTTATGTATTATGAGTATATAAACATCTGTGAAGAAAGATAATTTAACTTTTTATTCTGAGATAATAGTTTTATTTTATAAATAATTATTAAAGATAAGACTTTATATGCCATAGTTTTGGAAAACTTGTGTGTCTGGCTTTTAGTCTAATAATAAGATCTTATTTTCCTATTTCTTACTTAGTATATTTTCTTTCTCATTATAACCATATTTTTTTACAACTCCATTATTTTATATTTAAATATCTCTTTGATGAACCAAGATACTGTATTTGAATCTAGTTATAAGTTATAATCTAGTTATGTTTTTCAGATTTTAAAATAAATCAGTTCTCTTTTTTTATCATTATGTTATTCATCATTTTCTTGAAATAAGTTGTAGGTGATAAAACAAATAACTCAAGGGAAAGGGTGATTGTGGCATTTAAATAAGACAAAATAAATGGTTCAAATTTAAGGCCAATACTGCTTTGCGGAAACTGAGATGCCATACTATTAGTTGTCCCAAAAAGCCAACATTTTTCAAAATGTCCTTAAAATATTATGGCATATTTGATAAGAGGCTATAATCCTTGTAAAATTTAACTTTGTAGTAAATATTCCGTGACTTCCTACTAACACATAATATTCAAAATCTAGCTTTCCAGAATTCTTCTTCAGCATTCAACTTCTTTATATTTTAAATATGTATTCCTTTTTTTAAACATAAATTAAAGTTGATTTTCTAAGACTAATGTATACATTATGAAATTTAAATAAATAAGACAGTAAAGTAATTATCAATATACTTACCAACAAGCAATAGAATCAAATCAGTTGTCATAAATAATATTAATATTTATTCCCATTAAAATATTTTAACTTGGGGCCGGAGAGATAGCATATTGGTAGGGCATTTGCCTTGCATGCAGATAGATGGTGGTTCAAATCCTGGCATCCCATATGGTCCCCTGATCCTGCCAGGAGCGATTTCTGAGTGCAAAGCCAGGAATAACCCCTGAGTGCTGCCTGTCAGGTAAAAAAAGATTTAAACTTAAAGTTTAAACTTTAATGCTTACTTTGTAGTTCATTAACATAAAACTATATTTAATGGGCAATTTTGTTTTATTGCTGATGATGGACCAGACCCTGTGCTGATTAGGGGATATTAGGGTTACTAACAGCATTTTTCAGGGTGTATTGAGGTTCTAGGGTAGCATCAGGTGTTTTCACAATTAAACATGTAATATACAATTTGAATCAAGTGTCTAGCTCCAATAAATATAAATTTATAATAAATTTAAATTTCTTATTAATAAGTTTTTATATAAAAACAAAATATATGTGTACAAGTGCAATGTTTATTTCCTTGCAAAGCTAAATATAGACTTTCCATACTAGCTTAGTAATCTTTTTTTATTTATTTTCCCAATTGATTTAAAAACATATATTCACAAATTATTCTGCACATAGATATTTAAAGTGACATAATTAACACTCACCAAAAATATGAAGTAAACAAGTTGAACCTCCATAAGCAATAGATGCCTAATAGATGCCTTATATCCAAATAGGAAAAGTCTAAGAATGTGCATGTTGGATGAATATTTATAACCAGACAAGTTTTATTATATTTGAGAAAGATTACAGAAATAAAATGCATTTTCATCACATAATTTTAAGGATACATAGTATCAGCATGATATATTACTGTTGGCATTGACCTTGAAATAGTTTTTATATTTTGGAAGAAAATATCTATGTGACACTCCTACTTATGGAGTGGAGTTTTGTGCCTCATTTGTGCAAGGGAAGAATCTCTACATAAATTACTTTAGAGCCTTCTAAATAGTAAATTTTCATATTCAATTTATTCATTTATTTTTTCATTCATATACTTTCATATTTATTCCTTGCTTTGAATTATATTCCAATAGGAGCTGGTGGGTAGGCACTTGCCTTGCAGGCAGCTAACCCAGGATGGACCTGGGTTCCATCTCCGGAATCCCATATGGTTCCTCAAGCCAGGAGCAATTCTTGAGCTCTAAACCACGAGTAACCCCTGAGTGTCATAGAGTGTGTCCCCCCCAAAACAAACAAACAAACAAACAAGAAAAGTGAATTATAATTCATTAACTCATTTCTTTCTGGCTGAGTTCATTTGGTCTTTGGCATCCTTTATGGTCCTCCAAGCCCACTAGGAATTATTCCTGTTTGCAGAGCCAGGCTTATATGCACCCCAAGTACCCTTGGAGAGCCCAGAACACCCCACCTCACCTCCCCAAAAAAAAGCTAAGGAGAAAGAGAAAGAAAGTCTGAAAACATTGGATTAAAAAAGCTAATTAAGCTTTTTTGTCAAATGATATGGGAGCACGTTCAATGGTTTATAATGCAACTATGACTACAAAATAAAAAGTGTAAATTTAATCAAAGAATAATTTACCATACTCCAGAGATTCCAGAAATGTGACCTCTACACTGCACTTTTTTTTTTATCTTGGGCACCTCCTAGTTCCGATGGGGATACCCTGTCAACTATACAATTTTTAAATCAGTTCATAGACCACTCAGATATTTAGAAGTTGAATAATTATTTTGAAAATCTAGTTATTATATATAACTTACTGGATTTAATATTTATATTATATTAATTATCAAACAGGAAAAAGAAAATATAAAGCATCTATATCAGTTTCAAATTTATAGTAAATTCTGGGAAAAAAACTAAATGAAAAATGATCTAATTTTTATGGTTAATACTGCCTAATTGAATTAATTTTATAATAATGTGTTCATGCCTATAATTAATCTGTCATTCTATTTTTCTTGGAAACACTAAGTTATTATTGTTGTTGTACCTCAACAACCCAATATATTGTGAAGTATAGGAGAGAAATGTTGTTAAATTTCATCTAGTTCCAAACTTTTAAAATATTGTTAAGTTTTAGTATCTATTCTGCATTTAACTTGACATATATTATTATTTGTTACAGTATTACTTTTTTATCTTTTTTTTAAAATTTTTGAGTCCAGAGTCTTTTTACTTTTTTAAAACTGTTTTTTTCTTGTCCTACATTCCTAGGGAACAGGTCCCATTAGCTCCTGCTTCCTATTGGTTATAATAGTGTTCTCTGGATGAAATCATCTGGTTCTTCAACTGGCTTTATCATTGGCTTTCTTATTTATTTGAGTATTTTCCTTCACTCACTTCAAGAAACTCCTCAACTCTTAGTGATTAATATGCTCAATAGAGCATTAATTATTTTAGAAGGATCTTGCCCGACTTAGTTGTATTTACAACGCTAACAGAAAATTGGCTAACTTTGTAGACTCTTCAAGTTCTGTCAGGCTCACATATAAGGGGCATATTCTATTATAACATGTGCTCTTTTCTTTTCGGCCTACAACATCACTTTTTTATGGATCCACAAAGGAGTGACTGAAGGTTTTCTGAAAGGTCTAGATAACCTTAACAGCTGCCCCTCCTCTTTCTCTTTTTAGTTGGTCATGTTTGCTATTTACAGGGGGAAAAGAAAACAAAAGATGGTGTGTCTGAGCAAAAGAAAGATTCAGAGCTTTGCTTTCTCCTCATTGAGCTTGGAAAAAAACACTAGGATATTCTCTTCTGAAATATGAAGCTGGATGATTAAAGAATGTCAAGTGATATGCAGGTTACTCTTACTAACGGTATTACAAACCATCATTCAAAGAAAAAGGAAAGAAAAAGGGAGATACACAAAAATGTCTACCATAGAGATAGAATAGGACTGGAGGCCAGGGGAGGAGAAAAACTGGGACACTGGTGATGGGAAGTGTGCACTGGTGGAGGGAAGGGTGTTAAAACATTGTGTGACTAAAATTCATCCATCAACAATTTAGAATATCTCATGGTGACACAATAAAAATATGTAAAAAGAGATGGCATATAAAAATGCTGATATACTACAAATAAATGTTTAGACATATGTTTTAAGTGGGAGAAGCTAACCCTCTCATTGAACAATTAATTAACAATTCAAAGCATAATAAAAAATACCCTGATCTTTTGAGAAATGTCACCTCAGTGAATGCACTAGAAATCCAGGTAGTCAATACCTTGCTAACTACATATATAAAGTCCATGCTCTGTACTTCACTCTGAATTTAAGAGAATCAAGTCTATTCTGAAGGCAAGAAAGAGTCTGGGAAGAAAAATAATTTTCATTGCCTACAAAAATTATTTGAGTGTCAAAATTGCTAGTTTAACATCAAGTAACCCCTTCTTCAGGGAACCAATGGTAAGTTTCCTCAAACTCACAAGGAAAGGGATTTCTTTTCCCATGTCAATTTAATTTGGATATATTCTCTCACAAATGTAGACCTTCTTCCAAAAATAGCAATGAACTATTATGCTCTAATGACAGTGTCTTTAATAAAGGCCAATACAATTTTGTATCTTTATAGGACTTTATAAAAAAAAGTTATAGAGTCAAGTCCCTCAGAGTGCACAGTTATCACAAATATACACACTTGGCAGTTCCAACATGTTTCGTTTTCAGTACTGCATTGATTTTGATGTCTCTACTTTTGTTATTACTACTCCTATCCTTGTTAGCTTTTCAACTTCCTCTTTTGCCCTGTTGAACAATTTTTTTCTTTTTTTTTCTTCCGGTTTTTTGGGTCACACTGGCAGCACTCAGGGTTTATTCCTGGCTTTATGCTTAATAATCGCTCCTGGCAGGCTCAGGGGACCATATGGAATGCCGGGATTCGAAGCACTGTCCCTCTGCATGCAAGGCAAATGCCCCACCTCTATGCCTTCTCTCTCTGTTCTCTGCAGAGAGCACTTTATATTTGGGCTTTGGGTGTGGAATCAGTGACCTTTCACATTTTCTCTGAGGCTAATACTTTACTTTTTCTTTTGGAACCTTTAGTGTTTCCTGTAGCCTTTGCTTGGTCTTCATGGCCATGGCCAAATAAGTACTGAACACAGAATCTGATTTATAGAGGCTTGGGCTGAACCAAGATATATATTAAATTTTTCACTTAAAGATTTTAACATTTTTTTCAGACCACAAAATAATAGAGGAAAGTGCTATTTCTTAAGAGATTATTATAGACAGTATTAAAGAGTTTAACTATTATAAAAATGACAAGGAACACTCTAACTATAATCCTACTAATTTTTCTTACTGAATATTTTAGAACCTATATATACTCAATATTTTAAAATAAATGTATGCTTATTTTAAAATAAATGTCTGCTTATTTTAGTCACAAAATTGTGAAATATTCATTATGCTTACAAACTAAACAGGTTCAAAAACAAAAATAAAAAATATATAACAAACAAACAAGTTTAAAGAACTTGGAATTAGAAACATTGAGAAAAAATAAACAACTGAATAAATAAATAAATAAAAATAAAATAAAAATAAATAAAATAAAGAAAGATATAAATCATCTTTTTACTGCTAGTATTGTAGAATTGTCTCACTTGAGTATAAACTTAAAATTAAAAAAATAGATATATAATCTAAGTGCTATTTACTTTTTCTAATTATCTGACTTGCATTTTTTCCCATGAAAAGGCTGCTGAGTTCATACACTGTAATGGGGCTGGAGCGGTGGTGCAGTGGTAAGACTTTTGCTTTCTTTTTTTTTTTAGACTGTATAATATATGCTTTGTTTTATTAAAAATAACTGTAAAACTGTTCTTAAGTAACTGTATCCATATTTATTTGCAATAGCAATATATAGCAATATATAGCAATTCTTTCTTCATATCTTCACTTGTATTTAATATTGTTTGTATCTGAAATGTATTATGTACTGATTCATTTTATTATCATTTCTTTTTATATATTTTATTTAGACACCACGATTACACACAGATTGTGTTTGGGTTTCATTCATATAAAGAACACCACCCATCACCAGTGCAACATTCCCAAAACCAATGTACCAAATCTTCATCCTCCCCACCCAAACCCCGCCTGTACTCTAGACAGGCTTTCTATTTCCTTCATACATTCTCATTATTAGGATAGTTCACAATGTAGTTATTTCTCTAACTAAACACATCCCTGTTTGTGGTGAGCTTCAAGCAATAGTTATCAAAACAGCATGGTATTGGAATAAGGACAGGCCCTCAGATCAGTGGAATAGGCTTGAATACTCCCAGAGAATGTTCCCCAGACATACAATCACCTAATTTTTGATAAAGGAGCAAGAAATCCTAAATGGAGCAAAAAAAGCCTCTTCAACAAGTGGTGTTGGCACAACTGGCTAGCCACTTGCAAAAAATTGAACTTAGACCCCCAGCTAACTTCATGTACAAAGGTAAAATCCAAATGGATTAAAGACCTCAATATCAGACCAAAAACCATAAGATATATAGAACAACACGTAGGCAAAACACTCCAGTACATTGAGACTACAGGCATCTTCAAGGAGGAAACTGCACTCTCCAAGCAAGTGATTAACAGATGGGAATATATTAAACTGAGAAGCTTCTGCACCTCAAAGGAAATAGCGCCCAGGATAAAAGAGCCCCCCACTGAGTGGGAGAAAGTATTCACCCAATACCCATCAGATAAGGGCTAATCTCCAAAATATACAAGGCACTGACAGAACTTTACAAACACACACACACACACACACACACACACACACATCTAATCCCATCAAAGAATGGGGAGAAGAAATGGACAGACACTTTAACAAAAAAGAAATACAAATGGCCTAAAGACACATGAAAAAATGCTCCACATCACTAATCATCAGGCAGATGCAAATCAAAACAACTATAAGGTACCACCTCACACCACAGAGATAGACTTTTGCCTTTTATGCTGCTGACCTTGGACAGACCACGATTCAATTTCCAGGCATCCCATGTGGTTCCCCAAGCCAGGAGCAATATATGAGCGCATAGCCAGGAGTAAGCCTTAAGCTTCACTGGGTATGCCCCCCAATAAAAAAATATTGGGAGATTATATCTTACCCCAACTACTTTAAAGTGACCCCTAGAATGATCAAATCATATTACTACCATGTTATTTATCAGTATTTACATGAGAACATAGTATGCATAGAAAGAAATCATAAAGGGTCTAAATACAAGAGATAAATGTAATAATAATCTTGTAAGTAATCTTAAATTCCCAAGCATATTCTGTTCCACTATATTATTTTTCTTTGTTTTTCTTTTATAATTTTGGGGGCCACACCTGGCAGTGCTCAGAATTAACTCCTGGCTCTGTGCTCAGAAATTACTCCATGTTAGGCTTAGGAGATTCTGTGGGGTTCCAGAGATCACACTTGTGTCTGCAGCATGCAAGGCAAGTGCCCTACATACTGTAATATTGCCTAAACTTCCCCCTCACATATTATTTTATTACTATGCCACATATTATTTTATGTACATAATATGCACCTGTAAAACTTCTACTGTAGTATATATTTTTCACATCATTTCTGCTACTGAATGACCTTTATTCAATGAATATGCAATATGTTTGCATATCACACACATACATATAAATATATATTTTTTAAATCATGGTTTTGGATTATTTACTAAAACATTCCACTCTGTGTGGTTTCTTATACATAAATAACATATCAAAATTATAATGCTGAAAGTACTATCTCTGGAAATTAAAATGGTATTAAAATATTGTGTACATAAATGAATAGTATAAACCACAGTTCTTCATATAAAATAAATAAATGTACCTACCTAATAGGGATCAAATGACTCAATTTAGTAATGGATATAAATGAAACATTTCATTATTTGACTTGTAAGTTTGTGTTCAATATTAATTGTCAGAACCATTTTTCTTTTTTTTTTTTTTCTGCTGTTCCAGCCCAAGCATGCAGTGATTTTAAACTAAAAGAAACCTTCAGATCAAATCAGTTGTACTTGAACATTTCTTTGCAGTCGAAAAACAAAACAGTTTGTCCAAAACCACACATCCAATTTATCAGCTTAGTAAGAACTAAATACTCATCTAAATCTTTTTTTTTTCTTTTTTTTTTCTTTTTTTTATTTTTTTTACACCACCCATCACCAGTGCAACATTCCCATCACCAATGTCCCAAGTCTCCCTCCTCCCCACCCGACCCCCGCCTGTACTCTAAACAGGTTCTCAATTTCCCTCATACATTCTCATTATTAGGACAGTTCAAAATGTAGTTATTTATCAAACTAAACTCATCACTCTTTGTGATGAGCTTCCTGAGGTGAGCTGGAACTTCCAGCTCTTTTCTCTTTTGTGTCTGAAAGTTATTATTGCAAGAATGTCTTTCATTTTTCTTAAAACCCATAAATGTGTGAGACCATTCTGCGTTTTTCTCTCTCTCTCTGACTTATTTCACTCAGCATAATAGATTCCGTGTACATCCATGTATAGGAAAATTTCATGACTTCATCTCTCCTGACAGCTGCATAATATTCCATTGTGTATATGTACCACAGTTTCTTTAGCCATTCGTCTGTTGAAGGGCATCTTGGTTGTTTCCAGAGTCTTGCTATGGTAAATAGTGCTGCAATGAATATAGGTGTAAGGAAGGGGTTTTTGTATTGTATTTTTGTGTTCCTAGGGTATATTCCTAGGAGTGGTATAGCTGGATCGTATGGGAGCTCGATTTCCAGTTTTTGGAGGAATCTCCATATCGCTTTCCATAAAGGTTGAACTAGACGGCATTCCCACCAGCAGTGGATAAGAGTTCCTTTCTCCCCACATCCCCGCGAACACTGTTTATTCTCATTCTTTGTGATGTGTGCCATTCTCTGTGGTGTGAAGTGGTATCTCATCGTTGTTTTGATTTGCATCTCCCTGATGATTAGTGATGTGGAGCACTTTTTCATGTGTCTTTTGGCCATCTGTATTTCTTCTTTGTCAAAGTGTCTGTTCATTTCTTCTCCCCATTTTTTGATGGGATTAGATGTTTTTTTCTTGTAAAGTTCTGTAAGTGCCTTGTATATTTTGGAGATTAGCCCCTTATCTGATGGGTATAGGGTGAATAGTTTCTCCCACTCAGTGGGTGGCTCTTGTATCTTGGGCACTATTTCCTTTGAGGTGCAGAAGCTTCTCAGCTTAATATATTCCCATCTGTTAATTTCTGCTTTCACTTGCTTGGAGAGTGCAGTTTCTTCCTTGAAGATGCCTTTAGCCTCAATGTCGTGGAGTGTTTTACCTACATGTTGTTCTATATATCTTATGGTTTTGGGGCTGATATCGAGGTCTTTAATCCATTTGGATTTTACCTTCGTACATGATGTTAGCTGGGGGTCTAAGTTCAATTTTTTGCAAGTGGCTAGCCAGTTTTGCCAACACCACTTGTTGAAGAGGCTTTCTTTGTTCCATTTAGGATTTTTTGCTCCTTTATCAAAAATTAGATGATTGTATGTCTGGGGAACATTCTCTGAGTATTCAAGCTTATTCCACTGATCTGCGGGCCTGTCTTTATTCCAATACCATGCTGTTTTGATAACTATTGCTTTGTAGTAAAGTTTAAAGTTGGGGAAAGTAATTCCTCCCATATTCTTTTTCCCAATGATTGCTTTAGCTATTCGAGGGTGTTTATTGTTCCAAATAAATTTCAAAAGTGCCTGGTCCACTTCTTTGAAGAATGTCATGGGTATCTTTAGGGGGATCGCATTAAATCTGTACAGTGCTTTGGGGAGTATTGCCATTTTAATGATGTTAATCCTGCCAATCCATGAGCAGGGTATATGCTTCCATTTCCGCGTGTCCTCTCTTATTTCTTGGAGCAGAGTTTTATAGTTTTCCTTGTATAGGTCCTTCACATTTTTAGTCAAGTTGATTCCAAGATATTTGAGTTTGTGTGACACTATAGTGAATGGAGTTGTTTTCTTAATGTCCATTTCTTCCTTATTAGTATTGGTGTATAGGAAGGCCATTGATTTTTGTGTGTTAATTTTGTAGCCTGCCACCTTGCTATATGAGTTTATTGTTTCTAGAAGCTTTTTGATAGAGTCTTTGGGGTTTTCTAAGTAGAGTATCATGTCATCTGCAAACAGTGAGAGCTTGACTTCTTCCTTTCCTATCTGGATTCCCTTGATATCCTTTTCTTGCCTAATCGCTATAGCAAGTACTTCAAGTGCTATGTTGAATAGAAGTGGTGAGAGAGGACAGCCTTGTCTTGTGCCAGAATTTAGAGGAAAGGCTTTCAGTTTTTCTCCATTGAGGACAATATTTACCTCTGGCTTGTGGTAGATGGCCTTAACTATATTGAGAAAGGTTCCCTCCATTCCCATCTTGCTGAGAGTTTTGATCAAGAATGGGTTTTGGACCTTGTCAAATGCTTTCTCTGCGTCGATTGATATGATCATGTGATTTTTATTTTTCTTGCTGTTGATGTTGTGTATTATGTTGATAGATTTACGGATGTTAAACCAGCCTTGCATTCCTGGAATGAAACCTACTTGATCGTAGTGGATGATCTTCTTAATGAGGCATTGAATCCTATTTGCCAGGATTTTGTTGAAGATCTTTGCATCTGCATTCATCAGCGATATTGGTCTGTAATTTTCTTTTTTCGTAGCATCTCTGTCTGGTTTAGGTATCAAGGTAATGTTGGCTTCATAAAAGCTATTTGGAAGTTTTCCTGTTTTTTCAATTTCATGAAAGAGTCTTGCCAGGATTGGTAGTAGTTCCTCTTGAAAGGTTTGAAAGAATTCATTAGTAAATCCATCTGGGCCTGGACTTTTGTTTTTGGGCAGACATTTGATTACTTTCTTAATTTCCTCAATAGTAATGGGTGTGTTTAGATATGCTACATCCTCTTCATTCAATCGTGGAAGATTATAAGATTCCAAAAATTTATCCATTTCTTCCAGGTTTTCATTTTTAGTGGCATAGAGTTTCTCAAAGTAGTTTCTGATTACCCTTTGAATCTCTACCATATCAGTAGTGATCTCTCCTTTTTCATTCCTAATATGAGTTATCAAGTTTCTCTCTCTTTCTTTCTTTGTTAGTTTTGCCAGTGGTCTATCAATCTTGTTTATTTTTTCAAAGAACCAACTTCTGCTTTCGTTGATCTTTTGGATGGTTTTTCTGGTTTCCACTTCATTGATTTCTGCTCTCAGCTTTTTTTTTCCTTCTGCCTCCCTATTTTTGGATCCTTTTGTTGAGCAATTTCTAATTCTATGAGCTGCGTCATTAAGCTATTCAGGTATGCCCCTTCTTCTTTCCTGATGTGTGCTTGCAAAGCTATAAATTTTCCTCTCAGTACTGCTTTTGCTGTGTCCCATAGGTTCTGATAAATTGTGTCTCCATTGTCATTTGTTTTCAGGAAGGTTTTGATTTCCTCTTTGATTTCATCTCGGACCCACTGATTATTCAGTATGAGGCTATTTAACTTCCAGGTGTTAAAATTTTTCTTCTGTGTCCCTTTGTAGTTTATATATAATTTCAGGGCTTTGTGGTCAGCAAAGGCAGCCTGCAAAATTTCTATCCTCTTGATATTATGGAGATATGTTTTGTGTGCTAACATGTAGTCTATCCTAGAGAATGTCCCATGTACATTAGAGAAAAATGTGTATCCAGGCTTCTGGGGGTGGAGTGTCCTGTATATATCTACTAGGCCTCTTACTTCCATTTCTCTCCTCAGGTCTAGTATATTCTTGTTGGTTTCAGTCTGGTTGACCTGTCTAGTGTTGACAATGCCGTGTTGAGGTCTCCCACAATTATTGTGTTGTTATTGATATTATTTTTCAGATCTGTCAACAGTTGTATTAAATATTTTGCTGGCCCCTCATTCGGTGCATATATGTTTAGGAGGGTGATTTCTTCCTGCTGTACATATCCCTTGATTAATACAAAATGTCCATCTTTGTCCCTTACTACTTTCCTAAGTATAAAGTTTGCATCATCTGATATTAATATGGCCACTCCTGCTTTTTTTTGGGTGTTGTTTGCTTGGATGATTTTCCTCCAGCCTTTTATTTTGAGTCTATGTTTGTTCTGACTATTCAGGTGCGTTTCTTGTAGGCAGCAGAAGGTTGGATTGAGTTTTTTGATCCATTTAGCCACTCTGTGTCTCTTAACTGGTGCATTTAGTCCATTGACATTGAGAGAAAGAATTGTCCTGGGAGTTAGTGCCATCTTTATATTAAAGTTTGGTGTGTTTGTTGGTAAGCCTTGTCTTAAAGTATGCCGTTCAGTTTTTCTTTTAAGAATGGTTTTGAGTCTGTGAAGTTTTTGAGCTGTTGTTTGTCTGTGAAACTATGGATTGTTCCTTCAAACCTAAAAGTGAGTTTTGCTGGGTACAGTATTCTAGGCGAAGCATTTATTTCATTGAGTTTTGTCACTATGTCCCACCACTGCCTTCTGGCCTTGAGTGTTTCTGGTGACAGGTCTGCAGTAAATCTCAAGGATGTTCCCTTAAATGTAATTTCTCTTTTCGATCTTGCTGCTTTCAGAATTCTGTCTCTATCTATGGGATTCGTCATTGTGACTAGAATGTGTCTTGGGGTGTTTTTTCTGGGGTCTCTTTTAGTTGGCACTCTTCGGGCATGCAGGATTTGATCACATGTATTCATTATCTCTGGTAGTTTCTCTTTAATGATGTTCTTGACTGTTGATTCTTCCCGGAGATTTTCTTCCTGAGTCTCTGGGACTCCAATGATTCTTAAGTTGTTTCTGTTGAGCTTATCATAGACTTCTATTTTCATCTGTTCCCATTCTTTGAGTAACTTTTCCATTGTTTGATCATTTGCTTTGAGGCTTTTTTCCAATTTCTTCTGCTGTATGTAATTGTTATGTATCTCATCTTCCAGTGTACTGATTCTATCCTCAGCTGCTGTTAACCTGTGGGAAATCTCAAACATGTTTTTCTTCAATTCATCTACTGAGTTTCTCAGACCTGTTATTTGATCTGAAATTTCCGTTTGGAGTTTTCTCATTTCTATCTTCATATTCTCCTGATTCTTTTTAGTTTTCTCTTCTATACTTTGTTTGAGTTCTTTGAACATGTTCCATATTGCAACTCTAAACTCCTTATCTGAGAGACTGACTAGGTGGTTGATCATGTTCAAGTCATCAGAGTTGCCATCTTCATTCTCTATGTCTGGCACTGGCCCATGTTGTTTCCCCATTGTCACACTAGTACTGCGTGTTTTTCTACGTGTTGTGATTGTATTCATTGGCTAAATGCTGTGCACCGTCGCGAAGGGGAGCGGAGCAACCGTGCTCCTCTGGCTTCTCCCTTTCTGGGCGTGTCGACTCACCTCCACGGAAGGCTCACAGGAAGGCAGGCTGGCAGATGGGCTGCACCCAGGATGAAATCAGGCCAAAATTGCAGGACAGCAGAGTAGAGAGGCAGCAGGGTGCTGGCATCTGAGATCCAGCGAAGTTCAGTGGCTCCTCCCTTTCTGGGCGTGTCGACTCACCTCCACGGAAGGCTCACGGGAAGGCAGACTCCCCGGAAAGTTCACAGGAAGGCAGGCTGGCTGATGAGCCGCACCAAGGGTGAAATCAGGCCGAAAATGCAGGACAGCAGAGTAGAGAGGCAGAAGGGTGCTGGCATCTGAGATCCAGCGAAGTTCAGTGGCTCCTCCCTTTCTGGGCGTGTCGACTCACCTCCACGGAAGGCTCACGGGAAGGCAGACTCCCCGGAAAGCTCACAGGAAAGCAGGCTGGCTGATGAGCCGCACCAAGGGTGAAATCAGGCCGAAAATGCAGGACAGCAGAGTAGAGAGGCAGAAGGTGCTGGCATCTGAGATCCAGCAGAGTTCGGTGGCTCCTCCCTTTCTGGGCGTGTCAGCTCACCTCCAAGGAAGGCTCACGGGAAGGCAGACTCCCCGGAAAGCTCACAGGAAAGCAGGCTGGCTGATGAGCCGCACCAAGGGTGAAATCAGACCGAAAATGCAGGACAGCAGAGTAGAGAGGCAGAAGGGTGCTGGCATCTGAGATCCAGCGAAGTTCAGTGGCTCCTCCCTTTCTGGGCGTGTCGACTCACCTCCACGGAAGGCTCACGGGAAGGCAGACTCCCCGGAAAGTTCACAGGAAGGCAGGCTGGCTGATGAGCCGCACCAAGGGTGAAATCAGGCCGAAAATGCAGGACAGCAGAGTAGAGAGGCAGAAGGGTGCTGGCATCTGAGATCCAGCGAAGTTCAGTCCAGAACCATTTTTCTACATTATATCAAATACAGTGTTCCAAATTCTTTGAAAAGCTTAACTTCAGTTGACTTATTTTTATTCGTTTACTTTTTCTATCAAACTAGTTGATAAAAACAAGTTCATGCTTGAGAATTTGACTTTTTTTATTTTCCAAAATCTTTCCTTCCAGTCTAAGTTTGGAAGTTACTTTCTTAACCATTCTTCAAAGACTGATGCCAATAGACTTTGCTTATCTGAAATCACAATTTCACACATCCCACTCTTATCAATCTTTCTCAGTTATGGTATTTTCCCCAAACTTTATTGGGAATTCCTGACCTTTTATTATTTACTTTCTCTCTCTGACTTCTTTATAAGTACCTTTCACTTATATTTCTAAACAGCCCAGCTAGAGTGATTTTAATCCTTTTGAATCGTCTTTACTTTCCTCTGACACTATCGTCTCTATACTTGCTTCACTCAAGGTAAGTTTTAGAAACCAAATAATTCAGTTTACATGTTTCAGATTCCTGGTAAAGTTTAGTACTTCGGGAGCTAAAATTATACTAAGTTAAATCAAAACTTTCACTTATTTTTAATGTACTATTTAATTATTTCTAATTTGCTCAACATATTATTTTAATGCAGGGACTACATTTAACTGTCCTGTCACTTTAACTAGCTAGAGTATTGATATTAATGTTTTCACATAAATACAGACAAGAATACTATTTCATTCCCACACGTCTCTATCTCTAAACTGCTTTCCATTTTCTATACAAAACAGAACTTTTCTTAGAAACTCAGCATTTTTACTACTAATAAAAACCGGGTCCTGCTTGGTCACTGTATCCAAGTCATCTGTTTTGTATTGGCTAATATTATTCTTTACAGATGACAGGAAATGCAGTTAGAATTAGCTTAAACAACAACACACAAAAACATTATTGCCTCATGGAACTGAAATGTCCAGCTTCAAGTTTTCAGGTGCAGCTTAATCCAGAGCCTCAAAAGCTGTCAACAGGGCTTAATTTCTCTACATGTTTTGGCTCTAAATATATTACACAGCTTTTGTTCATAGCCCCAAGCTTTCCAGATTTGGGTCCTGGAAGAGTCAACTGCTCTTTGAATGACTCCAACAAAGCATAACCTTGTATCTCAGTGTTTATGTTTGGACCCTCAACACTAGCCATCACTATTTGAAAGAGTATGTGCTAAGTTCATTTGGTCACACTGTTTCCCCCATATGTGTGCCCTAACATTAACCTAAAGATTGAAATTCCATGTGAAAAAACAGGCTAGAGACTTTTTCAAGAAAAATACCTAGAAGAGTATTAGTATGACTTGCATATTAATATTTGTAAAACACATGTTTGTTTTTAACATATATACGTGCATACTTACACAAGTACAGATAGGTTTACTGGTAACCACATAACTAAAAATAAATCTTTTTTTTTTTTTTTTGGTTTTTGGGCCACACCCGGCGATGCTCAGGAGTTACTCCTGGCTGTCAGATCAGAAATAGCTCCTGGCAGGCACAGGGGACCATATGGGACACCGGGATTCGAACCAACCACCTTTGGTCCTGTATCAGGTGCTTGCAAGGCAAACGCCGCTGCGCTATCTCTCCGGGCTCAAAATAAATCTTAATAATGTCAGACACAATTGTATTTTGGTCCCTACCATTGTTTTTCAGCACATAAAAAAGATAAAGACATGTATTAGAACCTGGGCCATAAAGATAGAGAAATGAGCAAGGCACTCCACTTGCATGTGGCTGATCCAGGTTCTATTTCTAGTACCTGA
The DNA here is from genome assembly GCF_024139225.1 of Suncus etruscus. NCBI lineage: Eukaryota > Metazoa > Chordata > Mammalia > Eulipotyphla > Soricidae > Suncus > Suncus etruscus. The sequence goes on along the minus strand of NC_064858.1, from coordinate 65,387,089 downwards.
TATGGTTTCTCAAGCACCAGTAGGAGGATTCCTGAAGCAGAGCCAGAAGTATGTTCTGAGCATCTCTGAGTACAGAAGAAACTTAAAAAAATACACTATAAAATGTTAACTTTATCCATTTCTTCAATTAAGAATATTTTATTAGATTTTATTTATTTTACTTTATTGGACATGTTACTGTTACTCCAATTATTTAATAATTTCTAAACCATTTAGATATACAATAATATTAGCATGTTAATCGGTTCAGTAAGCCTTACTTACTGATGGGGAAGAAAGTATTTTATCTGTAATGGAAGACATAAAAAAATCATATATGAACCAAAGAAGAACTAATATGATCATATGTATGAGTTGCCTATGTAATCCTAAAACTTCTGTACATACAATATGATATTATGCCTATCTTTTTTTTTTTTTTTTGGTTTTTGAGTCACAACCGGCTGTGTACAGGGGTTACTTCTAGCTCTGTGCTCAGAAATAGCTCCTGGCAGTCTCTGGGAACCATATGAGATGCCAGATTCCAGCCACTGTTTATCCTGGGATGGCTGCTTGCAAGGCAAATGCCCTATCACTGTGCTATCTCTCCATCCCTATTAGTGCCTATCTTATACAGCACACAAAATTTTACAAAGTTTTATATAGGTTATTAATTACATCTTAATTAAAATATATTACCCATTTAAATACTATATAGCAGTTTAGAAATGATACAATCATGGATTTTGCATGGATCTACAAAATATTATGTTAAATGAAGTAAGCCAGAAAATTAAGGATAAATACAGAATGATAGCACTTTTCTGACATACTTAGAATATACACCATATATACATATAATAACTTAAGAACAAATATAAAGGTTTAATAGGGTAGAAACTCCAAGCACTGTAGTTGTCAGCATTTACTGGGGAAAAGTGTTCAAAACAAGTAGAAGAGGATCAACACAAAGCCTAGGTTGGCAAGCCGAAGCTCGCGAGCCACATGCGACTGTTTATACTTTTTCTTTTCTTTTTTTATAATTATCTTTATTTAAACACCGTGATTACAAACATGATTATAGTTGTATGATTACAATCATGTAAAGAACACCCCCCTTCACCAGTGCAACATTCCCACCACCAATACTTTTCATGCTTTTAAGTCATTTGTGTATTTTGTATGTTCTCTCTTCCCCCTACTTTTCTTCTTCCTTTCTTCTTCCTCCTCTTCCTCCTCCTCATCAATTCAATCTATGTCAAATAAATCCCACAATGATAGTTTCTCTTTAAGAAAGGAACTTTGACACATAATTTGCAACAGACTGGGTAGCCACCTACATAGGTAGGCCTCATTGCCACATTGTTTAGTACTTCTGACCCTAAACCTATGGTTTTCCTAAACTGCTCCAGCCATTATCTAACCCTGAAACCTTCATTTAGCAAGGCCCAACTCTATCACTGATGACATGCCTAGAAAATGGGAAAACCTCACAACTTCGACCCATCACCAATCTCTTCAATTTGATTTATTAATTTTTTAAATTTATTTTTACTCTATTTACCTATTTTTCTGTTCTCCCTTCCTCTCTTTATTAAGCTATACCTAAGCTAATTATTTATCTTAATTCAACCAGTCTTTAAGAACTCAGACTCATACTATTAGGGTCAGACCTCTAAAAACACATTAAGAATAAATCACTAATGTTTGTCTTTATGTGAACAAGAGTACATAGAGAAAGGACTCCTCTATGATAGCCAAACCTAAATTGTAAATGAACCATGCCTATTGTGTATATAACCCTTCCTATGTACAAGCCATCCTCTTCCCTTCAGAAATCTTACTATCCCTTCACCCCCCTAACCCAATTTGATATCCTGCCTTATTAACACCCATTACCCTCAGTTCTTAATCTATTAGATATCAAGATAAACCTCCTGCCCCAGTAAGTCATCACCCAGCTCCCAAGTGAAGGGCCACCCATTCAGCCCACATCTTGTCCCCCAGCAAGAAACCACAACCATCACTCCTGCTAATTCATGCACTGTGGCCCTCTTTCTCACTTTCCCCCAAAGTGGACTGTTGCTTTATACCAGATCAGCTCCAGAAGGACACCCAATACAAGAAATCTACCCAAGCCTTTTCTGCCACAAATCATTTCTCAAATTCAACAAGACCAGGGTGTGTGATAAAAATGTGCCCTGGATCCCACTCCCCTCACAAGAATATCTCAAAAGACAATGGGGAAGCCTATTTTCCTTTATAAGTTGATGACCTCTATAATATTACCTCTTAACCTGTTTATCCCCAAATGTAAAGTAGTCTCCTGCTCTCTTTGTTCCCTTAATTACTTTTTAAACTCATTTTTATTTTTTACTTTATATATGTGAGTGAATATATGTATATATGTACATATATATTATATTGCTTTTGTTTTCTTCTTTTCCTTATCTTCACCTGTTTGGGTTCTGCTAGTTACAAAAACCTACAGGAAAAATCTTGCTTGGGATAAAAGCTCAGGTTAAAACCAGGACACAGATGATGGATCCTGACACTCTCACCCCCAAATGCAACAGCAATATAATATAGCACCATTTCTTTTTGCAACGGCATAATAAAAAGGGGGAAATTTTACAAACAGAAACAAGCTATTATCTAGTAGGGATAAGAACTCAAACATTTTACAATACAGGGGCACCTTCCAACTTGAACATATGTCGTGTGGTCCTAACTTAGACTCCATGTGATTAGAGAGCGACTGTCTAACCTCAAACCCTAGATCTCAGACATAGATCTGACACAGTTCTCTACAACAGCTCCAGAAACCAAACTCCCTCTAAGATATTCTTAATACTGCCCAGACACAATATGCGCCAATTTCGATATGACATCCTGACAATGAGGAAATGTCAACAACTAGGTCTAAGAACAGGTTGACTTACCTCACTATCTAACAATTAAGATAAAATCAGAAGACACATCATCCTTTGAACTGTGCAAAAGCCAAGATCGCTAACTACAGAAGACTGTGACAACCATGACTGGGCAGAACTTATCCTGGGACCAATAAAAAAGACCCTAGTCTAGGCTTTGGCCTATGATCTGTACAACAACCAAGGTCTCTAATCCCAAAGATCTGGCTGAGATAACTGCAACTGAACAGAACTTCTGAAAACATAATGAAAGACTTTATCCTAGGCTTCCTACTAGGATTGGTGCAAAAACCAAGACTGATTAAAATTACAGAGCTGGAACAGAACTTCTAGAAACGTAAAGAAAGACTTCACTCTCGGCTCCATCCTATGATCTGTGCAAGTACCAAGATGTCTAATTACTGAGGCCTGATTTTGTCATCCACGACTGAGCAGAAAGTTTCCAGACAGCACAAAAGGACATAGGGAAGAGAAAAAGAGCATGTTCGGAGCCTATAGTTATTCCCATGACAGCATACTTCAAGGGCAGAGAAACCCTTTATCTCTTAGGCCAAGGGAATTTCCTTTCCAATATCCCTAATATTTACTGTGCCTATGCAAAAAAAAAAAAGCACAAATTAAATTTTGTTATTGCTGTTGTAGTTATTGTTGTTGTTTGTCTTTTTTGTGTGCTTTGTTTTCAATTTATTTCAGGACCATGGTCACTGTTTGGTTTTTGTCTTTATTGATGTGGTGCTTTACGGGTTATTTTGTTTTATTTTTTGTATGGTTTTTATGGTTTTCTTCATTTTAGCCTTTCTTCTCTTAAGTTGATATTTATAGCCTCGAGAAGGACTACTCCCGTTTCTTGTTTGATTTTACCCCTATTTATTTCCTCTTTCTTTTATCTTCCCTCCAAACTTGAACCATCTTGTTCTGCCTCACAAATTGGGAGAGAAATAATGGAGGGTACCACGACCAAACAGGTGTATGTACATTGAGTAAAAATTTAAAAAATGATCATATTTAAACACCAAATCCAAAGCCAAGACAACAGAATCAAAACCCAATCTATAACAAGCTAGACACAGAGAGGACCACTTATACTAGCAGCCCAGGGGGGCAAAGGAAGGGGATATGGGATGCATGCTGGGAACAGAGGAGATTGGTGGTGGAAATTCCCATGATTCAATGTCACTATGTAACTAAAATATTACTATGAAAGATATGTAATCCACTTACAAAATAAAAATTATTTAATTAAAAAAGAAAATAAACAAAAACAATACATATTACCCATTTAATTAATCTTACTTTCAAAATTAGAAGTATAAAGAAATAATCCCATGCTCCATAAAATATAAAATAAGATCATTTTAAAAATCTGTGATATTAGAAACATGTTGCTATCCACTTCTCATATATGGTAAAAATAAACTATCTTGATGTACATAAAATAGCATAATATAATATACTATAAAGTAACACATAGATAAATCAATAATTTAATACATAAATACAATAAGGTAATATAACTCTCTAGTATACTTAATATTAATGAAGCATGGAAGCATTTAGAGAAGACTTCTGCTAAACTTAAAATAACATAATGAAAATTTAAACTTAAAAGAGTGAAACTTAGAGACCTGAAAAGTATAATTATTCTTATTTTCTTTTTTTTGGTTTTAATTTTGGACCACACCCAGTGATGCTCAGGGATTACTCCTGGCTATGTGCTCAGAAATTGCTCCTGGATACTGAGGTTCATCCTATACTAATGTGTGCAAGACATACATTTTACCACTTGCGCTACTGCTCTGGTACCTATGCTTATTTTCTTGATACTAGTAAATCATCATTACTTGAGGGACAAGGTAGTTCTATCAATGTGAAGCCATTTTATTCGATTTTCCAAAAGAGTCTATGTTTTAGTTTAAATGTAAGACTTGGCATACAAAGGCAAACAGAAAACAAAGAAGCATGTTGTTGAAATCAGTTGTGCATGGACTCTAATGAAAATGTTTGAGGTATAAACTTATAGAACTACTCTTTCTGGTTGAAAGTCGTATGCATTCCCTCCTGCTGTTTTATTCCCTATGCTTTTTCATACACTGGGGCTCTATTCATAGTAATCCAGTTGGATTATTAGACTCAAACCTTGACTTTTTCATATGTACAATGTTGCATTTTTTTCCACAAGAAGTTACTTAGATCAAAATTTATAAAATAAAAGATAAGATTAAAGGCTCTGTAGAGTCCATGTAATATGAATCGTGTACCATGTAAAATTGTGACAACTTGGACAAATTGACATAATCCTCATCACAGGGACTTGCATCTGTAAAAAAATATCTCTACAAAATTCAAGAAAACCAAACAAGTAGATGTGAGAAAGTGTGAGTTTGGCCAGAATAAAGAAAGACACAGAAGGAGTATGGGCAAGATGCCTAACATTCTTCAATGATACCCAAATTCTGTTTTCTTTACAGAACGCAAAGTTTCCATGCTCAATTTATTCACTTTGAACTTAAAAGTAATTAAGCTGAATATAGGAAATATTGTGGTAGATTTGGTATTTTTCTATTGTGAACAAAGAATATCAGGTGAGAATTATTTAAGTGGATATTTGACAAGTGATTTTGAGGTAGTGTAAGAAAGAGTACATAGAATTGGGCAAAATAAAATAACTTCAGGATAATTTTTATATTCCTTCATTTTCTGCTTTCAATCAAACACTAATAAGAATTTACAGATCTGGGGACTAAGTGATAGCACAGTGATAGGGGGCTTTTGCCTTCCATGCGGCTGATACAGGATGGACCTCAGTTTGATCCCCGGTGTCCCAAGTGGTTCCATCAGCCAGGAGCGTTTTCTGAGAGCTTAGCCAGGAAAAAAAAAAAAGAATTTACAAATCTACCTTGGTATGTGTATATACAAAATAAAAATATACACATGATAATTTACATATGGTCTGGATTAGCATATATAAAACCAACAGAAATGGACTAAATTTTATTAATGTGAGATACTCTAAGATTAGAAAACTAACAAAAGAATAAAAAAGTTGATATTAAAGTAGCTAGGACAAATTTTAGTAAAATATAATCTAGTGTTTTTATTGGTAAAAAAGGCAGAAATATAAAGGAACATTCAAAAGTTGTAGAATAAATTAGAGTATGAAATCAAGATCTGATGCATTAAATACTAAGAAAATTAATACTTATTTTATCAAACTACTTCTGTAACTCACCAATCCCATAATCTCAAATATTGGAGTTTTTGGGTTTTTTTTTTTTTGGTTTGGTTTTGGTTTTGGGGCCACACCTGGTGACTCTCAAGGTTTACTCCTGGCTATACTCTCAGAAATCACTCCTAGCTTAGGGACTATATGGGACACTGGTGATCAAACCAAGGTTGTTCTAGGTCAGCTGCATGCAGGGAAAATGCCCTACTGCTGCACAACCACTCTGGCCCCTCAAATGTTGTATTATGTGAAAAAGCATGAATACTATTTATATCAATATCTATTCATGATATTCAATATTTATTGAATATTAATATTAAATATCTACTTGATCATAAGTTGGAGAAAATTTCTGTAACATTTGCAATTGTCATGGTGTTAATTCTGCCTCCATTTCAAATTTCATGCTATAAATAGGTCAACTAGCTTGCAAAAATTTGAAAAATTAAAGTCATGTTTTGCAAACCAGTAAATACTATATTTACCAGAACTGTTATAATAACATATCACTATTACAGAAATATTCTGTTAATTTGATAATACTGCATTTTACGATGTCAGAGTTTAGAATTTTTGAAAATATTTAGCTTTTGTTCAAATCTGAATCATTTCTAAAAAGGTAAGTTTAAAGACTTAAGTTTTTTTTGGTAATAATAAATTATATTTTGACCAAAATGGATTACATATCTTTCACAGTAATATTTTAGGTAAAATATGACATTGAATCAGGGGAATTCCCACCACTAATGTTGTGCTCCCTCCACCCCTGTTCCTAGCATGCATCTCATATCCTTCTTTTTTGCCCCCCTGGGCTGCTAGTATAAATGGTCCCCTCTGTGTCTAGCTTGTTGTAGATTGGGTTTTGATTCTGTTGTTGTTGGCTTTGGATTTGTAGTTCAAGTTTGATCATTTTGTAATTCTACTCAATGTTCATACAACTGTTTGGTCTTGTTACCCACCATTATTTCTCCCTTGATTTGTGAGGTGGAACAAGATGGTTCAAGTTATGTGGATTTGTTTGAAGGAAAGAAAAAAAATGGGGCAAATATCAAACAAGCAAAAGATGAGTGATGTCTTTCTGGAGGCTATAATATAAATTTGAAAGAAGAAAGGGAAAAAGGAAGAAAACCATAACAACAATACAAATTGAAAAATCAAACAAAAAATCTAAAAAGCACCACAGCAATAAAGGCAGCCACCACAAAATAACCACAGTCCTGAAATAAAAACAAAACAAAGCACAAAATAATTAAAAACAAACAAACAACAATAACAAAACCAAAAAAATATTTTGTGCTGCTTCTTTTTTTTCTGCATAGCACAGTAAATATTGGGGAGATTAGAAGGGAATTTCCTTGGCCTAAGAGTTACAGGATTTCTCCGTCCTTGAAGTATACTGTCATAGGAATAACGACAGACTCCATAAAATTTCATTTACTCTCCACTAGGTCCTCTTGTGGTGTATGGAAATCTTCCACTCCATCATAAATGATAATATCTGACCTCTTTATCTAGAGATCTTGGTATCTGCACAGGTCAAAGGATGAAGTCTAGGATGTAGTCTTTCTTTACAGTATTAGAAGCTCTGTTCCATTACAGTTGTTTTAATCAGTGTTCTGTAGTTGGTGGTCTTGGTTTTTGCACTGATCCTAGAATGAAGCCTAGAATAGAATATTTCATTATGCTTCTAGAAGACTGTTCAGTTGCAGTTGTCTCAGTCAGACCTCTGGAATTAGAGATCTTGGTTGTTTTACAAATCATAGACCAAAGCCTAGACTAGGGTATTTTTTATTGGTCCCAGGATAAGTTCTGCCCAGTCATAGTTGTCACAGTCAGTCTTCTGTAGATAGCAATCTTAGCTTTTGCACAGATCAAAGGATGACATGTCCTCTGATTTCATCTTATCGTTAGAAAGTGAGATAAGACAACCCACTCTTAGATCAACTTGTTGCCATTTCCTCATTGTCAGGATGGCATATCAAAACTGGTGCATGTTGGTGTCAGAGCAGTATTAAGAATGTTCCTGGGGCTGGAGAAATAGCATAGAGGTTTGCCTTGCATGCAGAAGGATGGTGGTTCGAGTCCCAGCATCCCATATGGTCCCCTGGGGCCTGCCAGGAGCAATTTCTGAGCATAGAGCCAGGAGTAACCCCTGAGTGCTGCAGGGTGTGACACAAAAACCAAAAACCAAAAGCCAAAAAAAAAAAAAAAAAAAAGAATGCCCCAGAGGGAGTTTGGTTTCTGGAGCTGTTGCAGAGAACTCTGTCAGTTCTATGTCTGAGATCTAGGGTTCAGGGTTGGACGGTCACTGTCTAATCACCTTGAGTCTAAGTTGGATCCACATGACATATGCTCAAGGTGGCAGGTGCCTCTGTATTGTAAAAATGTATGAGTTCTTATCCCTAGTTAGATAAGACCTTGTTTTTATACATATAATTTCCCCTTTATTAGTATGCCTTTGCTAGAAGAAATGGTGCTATATTATATTGCTAGTGCATTTGTGAGTGTGAGTGTCAGGCTCCATAATATTTGTGCCCTGGCTTTGACCTGAGCTATTATCCCAGGGGAGACTTTTTATTGTATGTATTTATACCAATTAAAACCAAAATAGGTGAAGTTAAGGAAGAGAAGAAAAGAGAAACAAGACAAAAATATTAAAATATATAAAGAAAAATATTTTTAAATGAGTTAAAAGTAATTAAGGGAACAAAGTGATGCAGGAGAGTATCTTTCATTTTGGGATAAAGGGGTTAAGAGGTAGTATTATACAGGTCTTAAACTTATATAGGAAATATAGGGTTACCCTTTGTCTTTTGAGATATTCTTTTGGAGGTTGAAATCCAGGGTATATTTTCATCACATATCCTGGTCTTCTTGAGTTTGAGCAATAATTTTGGAAGAAAAGGTTCTGGTAAAGTTCTTGCACTGGGGATAATTCTGGAGCTGAATCCAGTATCAAGCAACAGTCCACATTTGGGGAGGTGAGAAGGAAGGCCCCAGAGCATGAGTCAGCAGGGATGTTGGTTGTAATTTCTTGCTTGGGGACAAGATATAGAGCTGAGTGGTTGTCCCTTCACTTGGGAGCTGGGTGATGGCTTACTGGGGCAGAAAGTATTTCAGTCTTTATACCTAATGGGTTAAGAACTAAGGATAAAGAGCATTAATAAGGGGGATATTTGGATAGAAAATGAGGGGGGGTGAAGGGATAGTAGGATCTTTGAAGTGGGGAGAAGAGATATTATATAGGAAGGGCTATATACACTATAGGCATGGATTGTTTAAAGTTTAGGTTTGGCTATCATTGAGGAGTCTTCTATATATATACTCATGTCCACATAAAGACATATATTAGTGATCAATTCTTAAGATGTTGTTAGAAGTATCACACTGATAGGATGGGTCTGAGCTCTTAAGAACTAGTTGAGTTAAGATAAATAATTATCTTAGGTATAGATTAAGAAAAAGAAGAAAGGAGAAAAAATTAGAGAGAGGAAAACAGAAAAATAAATAAATATAATAAAATAAAATTAAAAATTAATCAAATAAAAGAGATTGAGTCAGTGCATCAGAATTGGGAGGTTTTTCCAGTTTCTCAGCATTTTGACAGTGATGGGGTTGGGCCTTGCTAAATGAAGGTTCCAGGGTTAGATAATGGCTGGAGCACTTTAGGATACACAAAGGTTTACGTCTGGAGTACGAAAAAATGTGTTAATGAGGCTTTTCTATGTAGGTGGCTACCCTATGTAGTATGTGTCCACTGCATCCAATGAATCAAAATTCTTTCATAAAAAAAACCCTAACTGTGGGTTTTATTTGACATAGATTGAATTGCTGAGGAGGAAGAACAAGGGGAAGAAGAAGAAAGTGAATAAGGAAAGAAATAGGGAGAAGAGAGAAGAAAAGAGAGAGAAAGGAAATGATAATTTCCACAAATGTGTTCATCCTTTAATATAAGTCTGTGGTTTGCAGTTAACTGCTTCAGTGATCTGAATTATCATATGCTTCAGGTCCTAACAGAGGATATAAACTAGAGAAAAGGAGTATATTGGATTGTTTTATCAAGATATTTTCAAAGTGAATATGGTAGCTAGCATGACTGAGCACCGAGATGTCTTGAATAGGGTGTCCACCCTTTGTATTCAAGAATCCCTGTGGACAGAGAAGCTTTTATTGGTGTGTTTTTTATTGTTTAGAGGCAGAACTCATAAGGCAGAAGGGATTTCCTGCACCGTACACTGTTAAAGCTGTAATCCAGTACTTTAAACATGCAGAGTGCAGATTCTGCCATTTGAGTCACATCCCATGACTTGGTAGCTTCTTAACTGATTTCTCCTTTATAGAATTTACTTAAAATAATTTAATTGTGGGAGATTTTATTTTTAAGTTTTGAATTACTGCCTGCATGAGTCAAGGTTGGACAGAGAAATGGAAATTATACTACATATTTCAAGAAAATTTAATGTAACAATTTAATTCCATGTTTAGAGAAATTAAAATGCATGATAGCCAGAGATAGTAGAGAGTGAAGGGCATTTTCTTTCAATGTAGCTAACCCAGGTTGGATCCCTGGTCACCCATGCACCTCCAGGATAAAACATTCTAAAGCAAAATAGAAGAAAACACTGGTGTGAAATGAACATGATAATAGTAAAAAATAATGAAACATGGTTATGGGAATATAAATCATGAGCAAGGAATCAGATAGTGCTGTATCCAGACTTCTGAGGAATCCATAAGATTGAGCTTTGTCCAGCTCCTGTGACTGACAGTGAGAAGGAAAGAGGAGGCTTTTGCAATGTGTCAAAAAACACAGCACAGTTCCTGCCTACTTGCAATATCAGAATTTGGTGTAAGATAAGAGAAAATACAGAAAAAAAATAAAAAGAAGAATGTCCTTTCTCATTTCCTGTCTCCATTATAACTGTTCCTCAAGTACTGCTAGCAGAACAGGAAGTTAGTGGATAAAATTGAAATGTAGTTTTCAGACTTCCAGCCTCAGTGTCATAAAATAGAAATGTAATGCAAAGCATTGCTAGTTTATCATAATGCTTATTATCCTTATTGCTAATGGCAGTTTTTTTCTGGTTTTAGATCTCTCTCTCTCTCTCTCTCTCTCTCTCTCTATATATATATATATATATACACACACACACATATATATATATAGCTCTTTCTATATATATTGAAATATATATATATATATTGCTCTTTCAGTTTTGTAGATTAAAGTAATTAAAGTAAATGTTGCCTCATGCTTTTATTTTTATTTTCCCCATTTTAAATCACCCAAACCAGTGCCATGGCCAATGTGAATACTTCATTATCTGAAAGGAAAGGGATAAGTGCCAGATTAGAAATAGGAAGACAAGAAAGTCAGGTGGGAGGAATATGGCCCTGTTTTGTGGTTACCAATTGGGAGAGACTGTGCATGTTGCCTCTGGGTGTTTCTTTGCTGTTCTTCTGAACCTCTCCTGAGTGGGCCGAGGCTGAAAAACAACGAGGACTGAGTCCATGAGTAAAAACCGGCATTCAGCTGTAACTTGCAGAAAGGCAGATCCCTTTGTCTGTGAATTCAGGTGGGAGAAATCTAGCCTGCATTCACAGGCAAACACCACACATAGAAAAGAAGATAGCTCTGATGACCCAGAAAGTACCAAAAATCTGATTATAGTCTCAGATAAGGAGTTTAGAATAGAAATATGGAGGAACCTCATGGAAATCAAAGAAAACATAAATCTAGCTGAGCAGAACAAAGACAGAAATCAGAAAACTCCAAACTGAAATAACAGATCTGAAATGAACAGCATCTTCAACAGTGTAACAGCAGTTGAGGACAGGATCAGTGAACTGAAAGATCAAATGCAGAACAACTCCATACAGCAGAAGAGATTGGAAAAAAAAACCTTAAGGCAAATGATCAGACAATGGAAAAAGTACTCAAGGAATGTGAACAGATGAAAATATAGTTATTTGATAAACTCAACAGAAACAAAATAAGAATATTGGAGTCCCAGAGGCCAGGAAACAGATTCCCAGGAAGAACCAACAGTTAAAGATATCATCACAGAAAAACTCTCAGAGCTAAAGACTGCATGCAATCAAATCCTGCATGCCAGAAGAGTACCAGCTAGAAGGGACCTGAAAAAATAAAAACACCCCAAGACACATCGTAGTTAAAATGACGAATCCCACAGAGATAGAATACTGAAAGCAGCAAGATCAAAAAGGGAAAAACATTCAAAGGAGCATCCTTAGGACTTACAGCAGACATGTCACAAGAAACTCTCAAGGCAAAAAGACAGTGGTGAGATATTGTGACAAGACTGAATGAAATGGAGGCTTCACCTAGAATACAGCACCCAGCTCGTTTCATGTTCAGGTTTCAAGGAAGGATTCATAGCTTCATGGATAAGCAAAAGCTCAGAAACTTCACAGATGCAAAACCAGCCTTAAATGAAAAAACTGAAAAGTCTACTTTAAGGTAAGAGAGACAAACAGACACATCAAAATTATACACAAATATGCATTACATCCAATGACAATCATCTCCCTCAATGTCAATGGACTAAATGCACCAGTTAAGAGACAAAGTGGCTAAATGGATCAAAATAATGAATCCAAACTTCTGCTGCCTATATGAAATACAACTGGAGAGTCAGAACAAATATAGACTCTAAATCAAAGGCAGGAGGAAAATCGTCCAAGAAAATAACACCCAAAAATAAGGAGTGTCCATAATAATATCAGACGACAAAAACGTTAGGCTAAGAAAAGTTGTAATGGATGAAGATGGACACTTCATAATAATCAAGGAAAATGTGCAACATGAAAAATCCCACTACTAAACATACATGCACTATGAGATACAAGAAAAATATCTAATACATTTATTTAAAAATCTGAAAGAGAACATCAATAATAACACAATATTTTTTTTTTTTTGGTTTTTGGGCCACACCCGGCGGTGCTCAGGGGTTACTCCTGGCTGTCTGCTCAGAAATAGCTCCTGGCAGGCACGGGGGACTATATGGGACACCGGGATTTGAACCAACCACCTTAGGTCCTGGATCTGCTTCTTGCAAGGCAAACACTGCTGTGCTATCTCTTCGGGCCCATACAATAATTTTGGGAGACCTCAACACTGCCCTGTCAACACTTGATATGTAAAATAGACTAAAAAATATTCTAGCCCTGAAAAGAGAAATGGAAAAAAGAAGCCTAGTGCATATATATAGGACACTCCATCCCCAGAAATGGATACACATACTTCTCTGATTTATGTGGGTCATTCTCCAGGATAGACCACATGCTGGAACATAAAACATACTTCCATAAAATCAAGAGTATAGAAATTTTGCAGGCTAACTTTGCTGACCACAAGGCTCTGAAATTATATGTGAATTACAAAGGGACACAGAAGAAGAATATAACAACTGGAAATTAAACAGTCTGCTACTGATCAACCAGTGGGTCCAAGCTGAAATCAAACAGAAAATCAAAACTATCCTGGAAACAAATGATTAAGACACAAATTTTCAGAATCTCTGGGACACAGCCAAAGCAGTACTGCAAGCACACATAAGGAAGGAAGAAGGAGCATACCTGAATAACCTAATGACACAGCTCATAAAATAGGAAAATGATAAACAAAAGGAACCAAAAATAGGGAGACAAAAAGAAATAACAGTTTAGAGCAGAAATAAATGAGGTAGAAAACAAAACAAAAAACAAACCAAAGCAGAAGTTGGTTCTTTGAAAAAATAAACAAGATGAATAGACCATTGGCAAAACTCACAAAGAAAGTGAGAGAGAAACTTGATCATCTGTACTAGAAATGAAAAGGGGGAGATCATTTCCTTCCTGGGAGCCGAGCCAGGAGGTCCTGCCAGCATGACATTTGGCAGCCCTCCGCCATGCCAAAGGCTGCTTTAACCAGGCCTAGGAAGGGGGTGCGGGACATTGGTCACAATAGGTTCTGGCATTAGTACTTATCAGGGAAGTTTCCTTATTAAACCTGTCCATTAAACCACACGGAACATTATAAGAAATATATGGATATCATTGTATTTCATCTGCTAGTCATTTTCTGAACATTGTCCATGTGCTCCTTTTATTCCTTTACTCTCTCACTCCCATCTCTTGTTACCACACATTTAACCATTTTCTGTACTAACGATTTTTGTTTTGGCCAAGGTGGATTACATATATTTCACAGTAATTTTTGGGTGGAGTCTGAAGCTTCAGCAGGCAATGCGTCATGGCAAGGTTTCATGCTGTAGGCTTTTTGGCCAGAGATAAGGTGAAGATGCAGTCTCGGTTGCCCCCCACAGCCTTCTCTCTCTCTCTCCTTCCTCCCTGTCCAAGGGTTATTCCTGAAGACCTGCTCAGGGTCCCAGCAAGTGGGTTCCAGTGAGGTGCAATTTAAAAGAGACCCCAGGTTTCCTTGTTCATGCAAGGGGCTGGGAGGGGACTGCTGAACTCTCAACTTCCAGCAATTAGAAAACAAAAGCCGCTCAGGGAGTTGAAAGCTTCAGCAGGCAACAAGTGGAGGACATGGCTCCATGCTCTCTTCGTTTTTCCAATCACAGACCAAAGTGGTGTCTCGGAAACACCCCCCTCCCTCTTGACTATTTCTAAAACATAAAAGGGTCACCTGTATTTCCTTTGTATATCTCAGATGTATTCCCTTAACATCTATAACTCTTTTTGAATATCCTCACATAGTGACAATTTTGCCCACTGGATTTGTTATTTGATTGTTTGATTTTCCTTCTTTGAGATCTGTTTTATATGTAATACTGGTAGAAGAGTATCTCTGTATAGATTTCATGTTTGTACCAAGTTACGAGGAATGTTGGAGTTTATTCGTCAGCCCCCAGATGCATCAACAATATCTTGTGGCATTGCTTCTCTTTTGCATAGGCACATTAAAATGGGGAAATAATACATATGCAAACAAGTTCTTATCTAATAGAGATGGGGACATAAATTTGGTAATGTAATTAGGCCTTTTACCCTGAACATTTGCATAATGATTTGGCTCAGGCCTCAGAAAAATGGGCATCGCCCATACACACCTGAATAATGGATACCATCTATGGAAAAAACCACAATTGTCTTCAACATCCCCAGGATCCAAGCCTCTACCAGAGAAGACCTACCACTGCTTTAGCAGTGACTTACTCCAAAGAGTACTCCCAACACCCAGACAACTCAGCAACAGTCTGCATGCAGGGCAGATCGCTCCGCATCTAGTGGTATGCTGAAACTAGAGGATGCTCCACATCAGGCTGACATCGATGAAAGAAATGCACAGAATCCAGAGTCTTTTAATATAAAAAATCTGATACCAACAACAGCTAAAGTGTGAAAAAGTTTCACCAGGACATTGAGAATGACTGGAGTTGGACGGACTGGTTTGCCTGGAACCCAGAGTCTGTCTTTACCAATAAACTGAGGTGAGGCCGTTTTAGTAATCAGGTCAAAGATTTTTTTCCATTTTCCCCATTTATCTGGACCTATGCAAACAATGGCTCTTGCTACTATCACACCTTTACTTTTTTTTTTTTTACTTTTATCCTTTAAGGAAAAAAATACAACTTACTGAACTTAAAAACAATTGTAGTAGAATGCCTATCTCGAATACAGGCAGGGGATGGGAAGGGGAAGGGAGTAATGTTACACTGGTGAAGGGGGGTGTTTTGGTTATGACTGTAACTCAAATATGATCATGTTACTTAAAAATATATTAAAAAAAGAATGAATGAGGAAACTGGAAAACCTGTCTAGAGTACAGGTGGGGGGTGGGATGGAGGGAGATTTGGGACATTGGTGGTGGGAATGTTGCACTGGAGATGGGGGGTGTTCTTTACATGACTGAAACCTAATCACAATCATATTTGTAATCAAGATGTTTAAATAAATAAAAATATTTTTTAAAAAAGGGGGAGATTACTACAGATATTGCAGAGATAAAAAGAGTAATCAGAAACATCTTTTAGAAATTCTATGCCACCAAATAAGAGAATCTGGAAGACATGGATAAATTATTGGACTCCTACAACCATCCACGGTGGGATAAGGAAGAGGTAGTATATGTAAACACACCATCACCATTGAGGAAATTTAAAAAGTAATCAAATGTCTGTCCAAAAACAAAAGCTCGGGAAAGATCAATTCACTAATGAATTCTTTCAAACCTTTCAAGAGGAACTACTACCAATTCTGGACCGGATCGTTCATATAATTGAAAAAAACGGGTACACTTACAAATAGCTTTTATGAAGCCAATATCACCTTAATATTAAAACCAGACAGACCAATATCCCTAATGAACACAGATGCAAAGATCCTCAACAAAATTTTGGCAAATAGGGTCCAATGCCTTATCAAGAAAATCATTCACTATGATCAAGTAGGTTTTACTCCAAGAATGAAAGGATGGTTTAACATTTGTACATCTATAACGTAATACACAATATCCACAACAAGAAAAATAAAAACCACATTATCATATCAATAGATGCAGAGAAAGCATTTGATAAGGTCCAACATCCATTCTTGATGAAAACTCTCAGCAAGACGGGAATGAAAAGAACATTTCTCAATATACTTAAGGCCTTCTACCACAAGCCAAATGCAAATATTGTCCTCAATAAAGAAAAACAAAAGCCTATCCTCTAAATTCTGGTATAGGACAGGGCTGTCCTCTCTCACCACTGCTATTCAACGTAGTACTAGAAGTACTTGCTATGACAATTAGGCAAGAAAAAGATATCAAGGGAATCCAAATAGAAAAGGAAGAAGTCAAACTCTCACTGTTTGCAGATGACATGTTACTCTACTTAGAAAACCCTAAAGACTCTACCAAAAAGCTTCTAGAAATAATTGATTCATATAGAAAGGTGGCAGGCTACAAAATTAACATACAAAAATCAATAGCCTTTTTATACACCAATAATTATAGGGAAGAAATAGACATTAAGAAAACAACCCCATTTACATTACTGCCACATAAACTCAAATATCTTGGTGTCAACTTAACAAAAGACATGAAGGACCTATACAAAGAAAACTATAAAGCACTAATAGAAGAAATAATAGAGGACACTAGGAAATGAAAACACATACCTTCCTCCAGGATTAACATAATTAAAGTGGCAATAATCTCCAAAACATTGTACAGATTTAATGCGATTTCAGTAAAAATACCCATGACATTTTGAAAGAAGTGGATCAAACACTTTTGAAATTCATTTGGAACAATAAACCCTTGAATATCTAAAGCACTACTTAGGAAAAGAAATATGGGAGGCATTACATTCCCCAACTTTAAACTGTATTACAAAGCAATAGTTATCAAAACAGCATGGCATTGAAATAAAGACAAACCCTCAGATCAGTGGAATGGGCTTGAGTACTCAGAGAATATTCTCCTGACATACAATTACCTAATTTTTGATAAATGAACACAAAATCCTAAAAAGAGAAGGGAAAGCCTCTTCAACAATTGGTCTTGGCACAACTGGTCAGTCACTTGCAAAAAAGCGAACTTATACCCCCACTTAACATCCTGTACGAAGGTAAAATCCAAATGGATGAAAGATTTTGATATTAAATCTGAAACCGTAAGGTATATAGAACAACATGTAGGTAAAACACTCCATAACATTAAGACTAAAGTCATCTTCAAGGAGGAAACTGCACTCTCCATACAAGTGGAAGCAGAAATAAACAGATGGGAATCTATTAAGCTGAGAAGCTTCTGTACCTCAAAGGAAACAGTGCCCAGGATAGAAGAGCCACCCATTGAATGGGAGAAACTATTCATCCAATACCTATCAGATAAGGATCTAATATCCAAAATATATGAGGCAGTGACAGAACTTTACAAGAAAAAACATCTAAACCCATCAAAAAATGGGGAGAAGTAATGAACAGAAAACTTGATAAAGAAGGAATACAAATTGTCAAAAGGCACATGAAAAAATGCTCCACATCACTAACCATCAGGAAGATGCGAATCCAAACAACTATGAGGTACCATCTTACACCACAGAGATTGGCACACATCACAAAGAATGAGAACAAGCAGTGCTAGAGAGGATGTGGAGAGAAAGGAACTCTTATTCACTGCTGGTGAATGCTGTCTAGTCCAACCTTTATGGAAAGCAATATGGAGATTCTTCCAAAAATTGGAAATAGCTCCCATACTATCCAACTATACTACTCCTAGCGATATACCCTAGGAACACAAAAAATACAATACTAAAATTCCTTCTTCAAAACTATATTTATTGCCATGCTATTTATAATAGCCAGACTCTGGAAACAACCAAGATCTCCTTTAACAGATGAATGGCTAAAGAACCTGGGGTACATATACACATGGAATATTATGCAATCTCAAGAGGAATGAAGTCATGAAATTTTTCTATACATGGATGTACATATATTATGTATTATATATGTATATTATGCTGAGTGAAATGAGTCAGAGTGAGAGAGATGCAGAATAGTCTCACTCATCTATGGATTTTAAGAAAAATAAAAGATATTTTTGCAATAATTCTCAAAGACAAAAGAGAGGAGGCCTGGAAGGTCCAGATCATAACATAAAGCTCACTGCATTAGTGGTGAGTGCAGTTAGAGAAATAATTACACTGAGAACTATCATAACAATGTGAATGAATGTGTGAAGTGGAAAGTCTGTCTAGAGTACAGGCAGGGGTGGGGTGGGGAGGAAGGAGATTTGGTACCTTGGTGGTGGGAATGTTGCACCGTTGAAGGGGTGTGTTCTTTGCATAACTGAAACCCAACTACAATCATGTGTAAACAAGGTTTTTAAATAAAGATATTAATAAAAAGGAAATAGAAAGACAAGGAGCCAGAAAAATAGCGTGAAGGTAGGGCACTTGCCTTGCATGCATAAGAATGGTGGTTCAAATCCTGGCATTCCATATGGTCTCCAAGCCTGCCAGGAGTGTATTCTGAGCGTAAAGCCAGGAGTAATCCTCAGTGCTGCCAGGTGTGACCAAAAATTAAAAAAAGAAATATGACGAAAGATTCATGAACAAATTCTTATTTCAATTAATGCTAGAAATGTCCTCAATCTTGCTTTTTTGCCTTTTTCTTTACTATGATTAGTTGCAAAAAATGAAATATGATATAGGAAGAATACTAAAAATACAGGGTTTTTTCTTAACTGCACATTTAATAGTGTTCTTACATTCTGATTATAGAAATTGTTCATTTGTTTCCAGGTGGCACAATTAGATTCCCTTTACACTAACAAAACTTAAATTAAAATTCTTTGTTTGCTCCTTAATACAATACATTGATTTTAACAGAATGTGACCAGTCAGGGCACAGAGCTAAGGTAAACTTGGACTTATTTACTAAGAACTTCTATCTAGGAGAATGGAATACTCTGTCTCCTATCAGATAAATTTCTGGATAGCGGTACTCTCAGTGATGTTAGGGCTATACAAACTGTTCTTCCCTGACTGATTTCTTCATCCACCAAAATGACTTATACTGTTATTATATTCTAAAACTTGAAGAGCTCACTGAACTGATATAAAGTTTGGAAATAATTGATAATTGGATTATTGGTGCAATGAAAAGTACTCTGGTTGCCATATTATCCAGAAATACAGTTTGAAATACTATATTGAAATATCTTTGATTTCCCATCTAAACTATAACATCTCCATATCAAATGTTACTTATTTCTGACCAGATGGTGTTTCCAGGGAATCTTTAAGGTGCTATTGTAATAGTTTCTTTAAAAAATGACTGACCTGATAGACATTGTTATTCATCTTTTTTTGTTGATTTTGTTGGTTTTTGGTTTTGGGTTATTTTTTTATGTCCATACCTGGTGACTCTCAGGGATTGCTTCCGGCTATGTGTTCAGGAATTGCTCCTGGCATGGGGTACCATATGGGAATCATCATTCCTAGTCTGCAACATGCAAGGCAAGCACTTTATCACTGCACCACCACTCTGACCCTGTTATTCATCTTATAAAGAAAATTTCAACACTAAAGAACATTTATTTTTGTAGCCAGATTATTTAGTTTGTGGTGTTTTATTTATCTTTAAATATTTTTGGGATTCAAGGGAACCCTGAGCTCCTAGAACAGAACAGAGTGAGTGCAGGTGGTCGCCAACTGGAGCGAGTGGAAAGTTGCCATTCAAGGGAACCTGGCACTCCCAGAACATGTCAGAGTAGGTGCAGAAGGTCACCGACTAGGGCGGGTGGAAAGCGGCCATTCTAGGGAACCTTGAGCTCCAGAACAGGCCAGAGTGGGTACAGGAGGTCGCCGATTAGGGCGGGTGGAAAGTGGCCATTCTATGGAACCTTGAGCTCCAGAATAGGCCAGAGTGGGTGCAGGAGGTCGCAGATTAAGGCGGGTTTAAAGCGGCCATTCTAGGGAACCTTGAGCTCCCAGAAAAGGCCAGAGTGTATGCAGGAGGTCGCCAACTAGGGCAGGTGGAAAGCGGCCATTCAAGGGAACAGGGACAGGCCAGAGAGTAAAACTGCACTGTCTGGCAGGAAGAGATTGGTGATTGGTCAGGCTGGACTGAGGATGAGGGAAGGTCCAAAACTCAGCAACATCACCCAACATACTCACCTAGAGCCACATCCCGAGAAGAGACCCAGCCCCACACCACAGGTGGCAAAAGCAGGCTGAAACCTTAAGGCACTGCACTCCAAGCCAAGTCAATAAATGCAAAGAAAGATTGATAAACCAGGGAAAACATTAACAACAGGGGAGATGAGAGAAATCAGAACAAGTTCCCAAGTCCACCAAAACGGGCAGACCCAAGAGAGGAAAACCTAAAAGCAGCCATGAAATTAGAATTCCAAGCCAGGCTATAAGAAATGAAAGACACACTGGCCAGAGATTACAATAAATCAATAGATAAAAATAAAAAAAAATAAAAATAAATAAATAAATAGATAGATAAACAAATGAACCAATTTAAACAAGAACTCCTACAAAATATGAAAGACTCCATACAAACAGAATTAAAAGAAATTTGCAAAACTGTAAAAAGCCAGAAGAGCAGAATTGCACAGCTTGAGAATCACATAGAACAACTCAAAGATAAACTGCAATCAAAAGACAACAAAGAAGCCAACAAAGAAATAAAAGGAAAAGCCCTGGAAGTAAAAGTCCAGTATTTAATGAACAAAAACAAAAGAAGCAATCTAAGAATTGTAGGTATATCAGAAGGGGAGGAAACAGGGAAAGGGGAAGAACAATTAGTCAGGGAGATAATAGCAGAAAATTTTCCCACCCTCTGGAAAGACACATCTAAGCAAATCCAGGAGGTGAAAAGAGTCCCCAACAAAATAGACCCTAACAAACCAACTCCAAGACACATAGTAATTCAAATCGTAAGAAACAAAGAGAAAGGTGACCTACTTAAAACAATAAGGAAGAAAAAAACCCTCACATACAAAGGAAGGAAAATTAGATTCAAACCAGATCTCCCATATAAAATACTTCAAGCAAGAAGACAATGGAATGACATATTTAAACAACTGAATGAAAGAAATTTTCAACCTAGAGTCCACTATCCAGCAAAACTCTCATTCATATGGGAGGGAAGATTAAAATCATTCTCAAACAAAAATGAACTTGCATTATTTGCCCAAAAAAAACCAACCCTAAATTACCTACTCAGAGACGAATTATACAATCTAAAACCCCAATTATAACAACCACCCTAAACAACACAACGGCACAACAGCGCTCTCTGTCAATAATCTCCTTAAATGTTGATGTACTAAACTCTCCCATCAAAAGATACATAATAGAAAACTGGATTAGAAAACATAAACCAGAATTTTGCTGCCTACAAGAATCACACCTACAAGTACAAGATAGGCACAGGCTTAGAATAAAAGGATAGAAATCAATTATCCAAGCCAATGAAAATAAAAATAAAGCAGGGACAGCCATTCTTATATCAAACCAAATTGCATTCAACCTCAAAATAGTGATCAGAGGCAAAGAGGGTCACTACTTACTGATCAGGGGAACACCAGACTAAGAAGTGCTAATGCTGGTTAATATCTAAGCACCTAATGCAGGCCAGCAAAATATGTACCGCAACTACTTGCAAAACTGGAGGAACACATGAAAGGAAATGTGATAGTAGTAGCAGAAATTAATACTCCACTATCACCAATGGACAGATCCACCAGACAGTAAACTAACAAAGAAATAAGTGCCCTAAATGAAACATTAGAAGAACTAGGGCTCATAGACTTATATTGGGCCCTCAACCCCCAGAAAGCAGAATACACATCCTTCTCAAGTCCACATGGAACCTTCTACAGAATAGACCATGCCTTAGGATACAAATCTAACCTGCATAAAATCACAAAGATAAGGATCATTAGAAGCACCCTGTCAGATCACTATGCAACAGAAGTCAAAATTGACTGTAAAAAGAAACAATGGAGAAAATTCAACACCTGGAGACTAAACAACAAACTGCTCAAAAACAGCTGGATCAAAGAGATACAAAAGAAAGAAATAAAAATATTCCTTGAGACAAGCGACAATGAAGAAACAACTTGTCAAAACTTGTGGGACACAGCAAAAGCAGTAATCAGGGGGAAACTCATAGCAATACAATCCTATGTCACGAAAAAGTAAAATGACAAAATTAGCAGCTTAAAAGACCATCTTAAGGAGCTGGAACAACAGCAACAAAAAACCCCAAACACAACCAGAAGACACAAAATAATAAAGGCCAGAGCAGAAATAAACAACATAGAATTTAAGAAAACAATACAGAAAATCAATGAGACCAGGAGTTGGTCTTTTGAAAGAATAAACAAGATAGAAAAACCACTGGCAAGACTCACCAAAAATAAGGGAAAACACCCAAATAAGCAAATGAAATCACAAATAAAATCACAAATGAAAGGGGAGAGATTTCAACAGAACCCCAAAAAATCCAACACATCATGAGGACATATTATGAACAACTATACTCAGTTGGGCTAGAGAACCCTGAAGAAAGTGATAGATTCTTGGAAAAATACCAGCTTCCAAGACTAGAAAAGGAGGATTTAGAAAGCGTAAACAGGCCAATCATATCAGAGGAAATTGAACAGTAATTAAGAAACTCCTCAAGAACAAAAGTCCAGGCCCAGATGGTTTTACAGGAGAATTTTATCAAACATTCCAAGAAGAATTACTTCCACTGATCCACAGGCTCTTCCAAACCATTGAAAAGACAGGAATCCTCCCAAATTCCTTTTATGAGGCCAATATCACTCTGATTCCCAAAGAGAGCAAAGATACCACCAAGAAAGAAAACTACAGACTAATTACACTAATGAACATAGACGCAAAAATACTCAACAAAATCTTAGCAAACCGAGTCCAGCACTACATCAAAAAGATTACACACCATGACCAGTGGGTTTCATCCCAAAGATGCAAGGCTGGTTCAACATACGCAAATCAATCAACAGCATACATTACATCAACAACAAGAAAGACAAAAACCACATGATCATATCAATCGATGCAGAGAAGGCATTTGACAAAATCTAACACCCATTCATGTTAAAAACACTAAGCAAAATAGGTCTGAAAGGAACCTTTCTCAAGATAGTTACAGCTATCTATGAAAAGCCCACAGCTAACATTATCCTTCATGGTGAAAAACTGAAAGCATTCCCACTAAAGTCAGAAACTAGGCAAGGATGTCCACTTTCTCCACTCTTATTCAACATAGTCTTAGAAGTCCTAGCAATAGCAATCAGACAAGAGATGGGAATCAAAGGAATTCAAATAGGGAAAGAGGAATTAAAACTATCTCTTTTTGCAGATGACATGATGATACACATGGAAAACCCTAAAGAGTCCACAGTAAAACTCCTAGAAACAATAAAGCAATGTAGCAAAGTGGCTGGTTACAAAGTCAATACACAAAAGACAGTAGCATTTCTCTATACAAATAAAGAAGTAGAAGAGAGATATTAAGAATACAACTCCATTTAAAATAGTATCAAAAAACATCAAGTACCTAGGAATCAACCTTACAAGGGAAGTGAAGGACTTATACCTGCCAAACATCAAAACACTTCAGAAACAAATTGAAGAGGATCTTGGGAAATGGAAGAACATCCCTTGCTCATGGGTAAGTAGAATCAACATAGTCAAAATGTTCATCCTACGCAAACTCCTATATAGATTTAACGCAATCGCCATCCAAATTCAGACATCATTCTTTAAAGACTTAAAACAATCAATCATAAAATTTATCTGGAACCACAAAAGACCCAGGTTAGCCAAACACATACTAAAAAACAGGAAGCTGGGTGGCATCTCCTTACCTAACCTGATACTATACTGTAAAACCATATTGATCAAAATGGCATGGTACTGGTACAAAGACAGAGCCTCAAACCAGTGGGTTAGAGCAGAATTTCCAGACATAAGCCCCCAGATATACAGTCAACTGATATTTGACAACAGAGCCAATAACTTTAAATGGGACAAAGAAAGTCTTTTTAACAAATGGTGTTGGTACAACTGGAAAACCACATGCAAGAAATTCAAAATTGACCCATATCTTACTCCTTATACAAAAATCAACAAATACAAAGAATAAAGACCTCGAAATTAGACCCGAATCTATAAAGTTTATAGAGAAGAAAATAGGTAGAACACTCTAAGACCTACATATCAAAAAGGCCTTCGAGGATGGAGCACCAATGGCAAGAACTTTAGCGTCAAACATAAACAAATGGGACTACATCAAACTAAAAAGCTTCTGTATGGCAAAAGAAACTCTACTTAACACAAGAAAACAGTAAAATGACTGGGAAAAAAATCTTTTCACCCGTCATATCAGATATAGAGATGATTTCCAGAATATACAAAACACTCAGAAGGCTGAGCCCCCCCAAACCAAATAAAGGTGAAATGAATAGACACTTCTGAGGAAGATAGAAAAATGGCCAACAAACACATGAAAATATGCTCACCTTCACTCATCATTAGGGAAATCCAAATAAAGACAACAATGAGGTCCCACCTTACACTAGTGAGGATGGCTCACATCAAAAATAATAGGAACAATCTATGTTGGCGGGGATGCGGCATGAAAGGTACTCTCATCCACTGCTGGTGGGAATGCCCCCTAGTCCAACACCTTTGAAGAACAGTTTGGAGAGTGCTCAAAGAACTCAAAATTGAGCCACCATTTGACCCAGCAATTGCTCTCCTAGGTATCTACCCCCAAGTTGGAAGGACAGTCATTCCAAAGTATGTGTGCACCCCACTATTTATTGCAGCACTCAGTATAATAGCCAAGTCTTGGAACCAACCTCTATGTCCAACAACAGATGAATGGATCATTAAGATGTGGTATCTATACACAATGGAATACTACATGGGAGTCAGAAATGATACAATCACAGACATTGCAGCAAAGTGGATGGACTTACAACATATTATATTAAATGAAGTAAGCCAGAAGATAAAAGATAAACACAGAATGATAGCACTATTCTGAAGCACCTAGAACATACACCTTATATAAAACTAATATTCAACAATCAAATAACAGGGTTTAACAGGGTAGAAACCCCAAACACTGTAATAGTCAACATATACCGGAGAGCAGTGTCCAAAACACATGAAAGAGGAACAACACAAACTCTTGACTACACACTATACCACAAAAAAACCAGCAACAGCAGAAACAGCAGCATAGAAAGACCAGGTAATTAATCAGCCTTCTACTACAAAGGCCCATAACAAGCCTTTATGGATCTTATACAGTTATTTCAGGTAAAGGATACCATGGGAAACCACTGACTCCAATGGAAGCATGCCATAAAACATGTTTTAATGACTTAATCTTTCTATACTTAAAATAACCTATCAGCTTTTCTGTCTACAGGCATTCTTGGATACAAAGTGTGGACAAACTAAGATTGCATCTTGGGGCTCAATCACATGAAATACCATACCCAGTTTGCACTACGAGAATGTCCCGATAAAACTCTTTAACATTCCCTTTATCCCTATGTAATATCTTCATTTAGGACTTGCAGCACATGACCATCCAAACCACCGAAGCAGCAACTGTGACCTATAGACTTATACTACAGGCCCTACTCATCAAACACAGTCAAACAAACTAGCATTCCCTCGCTCTTTACTCTTCTCACTACTGATTTTTTCTCTTTTTTTCTTTTTATCTCCTTTTCTTTTTAATTTATTTTCTCTTTTCTTTCCTCCCCCTTCCATATACTTTCCCCTTTCACCACTTTGAAAATTCGACTATCCCTACAAGCTGCAATCCCATCCAGAATCCCACATTAAAACTCTTCACCCTCAGTTCCTATTCCATTAGGCATCAAGAATGACCTCCTACCCCAGCGAACCAGTACCCAGCACCCAATCGAAGGGACAACCTGTCAAACACACACCTCACCCCCTATAAGTAAAGGCAACCAACTCCCCTGATGACTCATGCTGCGTGGTCCTCCTTACCAACCCTTCCTAACGTGGACTGTTACTTGAAACCGGACTTAGCTCTACAAGTATACCCCAATGCATGAACTCTTTCAAGTCCTCCCTGCTGCAAATCTTTTGCCAATCTCAAAAAGGTCAGGTTGGGAGATGAAAAGGCACCTGGGAACCCGCACACCACAAGAAAATCTCAAAAGACAATGGGGAAACCTATACTACCATCATAAGTATAATACCTGAATTACACTACCTCTTTACCTGCTTTTTTTCCAATGCAAGATACTTTCTTACATCACCTTGTTCTTTAATTAATTTTTTACTTCATTTCTTTTTTTTTTTTTTTTTTTTTGGTTTTTGGGCCACACCAAGTAACGCTCAGGGGTTACTCCTGGCTATGTGCTCAGAAGTTGCTCCTGGCTTGGGGGACCATATGGGACACTGGGGGATCGAACCGCGGTCCGTCCAAGGCTAGCGCAGGCAAGGCAGGCACCTTACCTTTAGCGCCACTGCCCGGCCCCCTTTACTTCATTTCTTAAAAATCTTTTTTTTGTCATATATATATATATATGTGAGCACATATTTTTTATTTCTATTTTTATCTTTTTTGGGTATGTGAAATGTTTTTGTTTTCTTCTCTCTCCACCCTCAAATGCACCAGCAATATAATGTAGGACAATTTCTCCCTGCAAAGGCACACTAAAAAGGGGGAAATCTTACATATAAAAACAAGCTTTTATTTACTAGCGTTAAGAACTCATACTTGTTTACTATACAGGGGTACTTTCCACCTTAAAAATATGTCATGTGTACCCAACTTAGACCCCAGGTGATTAGACACCAACCATACATAAATCTATCAACGTGATACAGCACCAACAAGAAAAATAAAAATAAAATTATCATATCAATAGATACAGAGAAATCATTTGATATGGTCCAATTCTTGATAAAAACTCTCAGCAAGATGGGAATGAAAGGAACCTTTCTCAATATAGTTAAGGCCATCTACCACAAGCCAATGAAAAAAATTGTCGTCAATGAAGAAAAACTAAAAGCCTTTTCTCTAAACTCTGGTATAAGACAAGGCTGTTCTCTTTCACCACTTCTATTTAACTAGTACTGGAAGTACTTGCTATAGCAATTAGGCAAGAAAAAGATATCAAGGAAATTCAGGTAGGAAAGGATGAAATCAAGCTCTTACTTTTTGCAGATGACATGATACTCTACTTAGAAAACCCTCTACCAAAAAGACTCTACCAAAAAGCTTCAATAAACAATAGATTCATATAGCAATGTGGCAGGCTACAAAATTAACACATAAAAATTAATGACCTTTTTATACACCAATAATGATAGGAAAGAAATGAACATTAAGAAAACAATCTCATTCACATTAGTGTCACAAAAGCACAAATTTCTTAGTGTCAACTTGATTAAAGATGTGAAGGATATATACAAAGAAAACTATAAGCCCCAAGAAATAAGAGAGGGCACTTGGAATTGGAAACACAAACTTACTCATGGATTGTCAGGATTAATATCAATAAAATTGCAATATAAAGCATTGTAAAGATTTAATGTGATCACTCTAAAGATACCCGACATTCTTCAAAGAAGTGGGTCAAACACTTTTGAAATTCATTTGGAACAATAAACACCCTCGAATATCTAAAGCAATCCTTGAGAAAAAGAAAATGGGAGGCATTACTTTCCCCAATTTTAAACTGTATTACAAAGCAATAGTTATCAAAAGTGCATGGTAGTGGAATGAAGACAGACCCTCAGATCAATGGAATAGGCTTGAGTACTCAGAGAATGTTCCCCAGACATGCAGGGTCCTAATTTTTGATAAAGTAGCAAGAAATTCTAAATGGAACAAGGAAAGCCTCTTCAATAAGTGGTGTTGTCACAACTTGTAAGCCACTTGCAAAAAAGTGATTTAATATTCCCAGTCAACACCATGTATGAAGGTAACATCCAAATGGATTAAGGACCTTGATATTACACCTGAAACCATAAGGTATATGGAACAACATGTAGATAAAACACTCCATGACATTGATACTAACGGCATCTTTAAGGAGGAAACTGCACTCTCCAAACAAGTGGAAGCAGAGATAAGCAGCTGGGACTATATTAAGTTGAGAAGCTTCTGAACTTCAAAGGAAATAGTGCCCAGGATCAAGAGCCACTTACTAAGTGGGAGAAGCTATTCACCCAATACCCATCAGATAAGAAGCTAATATTCAAAATATACAAGGCACTGACAGAACTTTACAAAAATTATCCAGTCCCATCAAAAAATGGGAAGAAATGAACTGACACTTTGATAAAGAAAAAATACAGACGGCCAAAATGTACATGAAAAATGCTGCACATCACTAATCATCAGGTAGATGCAAATTAAAGCAATGATCTCATGCCACAGAGATGGAACACGTCACAAAGAACAAGATAAGCAGTGCTGGCTGGGATGTGGAGAGAAAGGAACTCTTATTCACTGCTGCTGGGAATGCTGTCTAGTCCAAGAGATATGGATATTCCACCAAAAACTGGAAATTGAGCTCCCATAAATTGAGGTATATCACTCCTAGGGATATACCCTAGAAACACAAGAATACAATACAAAAATCCTTTCCTCACACCTATATTCATTGCAGCTCTCTTTAAGTAACCAGACTCTGGAAACAACCAAGATGCCATTTAACAAATGAATGGCTAAAGAAACTTTGGTACATATACACAATGGAATATTATGCAGCCATCAGGAGAGATAAAGTCATGAATTTTTCTTATACATGTATGTACATGGAATCTATTATGCTGAGTGAAATAAGTAAGAAGGAGAGATAGATGCAGAATAGTCTCATTCATCTATGGGTTTAAAAAATAAAATATATATTTTTTAATAATTATCAGAGACAAAAAGAGAAGGGCTGGAAGGTCCAGCTCATGACATGATGCTCACTACAAAGAGTGATGAATGCAGTTAGAGCAGTGCTTCTCAATTCTTTTCTGTCATGCCCCCCTAGGAAAAAGAAAACATATTTCGAGCCCCCTCATGACTGTAAATAGTATCTTTGTTAAAAAAAAATACTTTAACCTGCAAAACAAAAATATATAAAATAATTTGAGCTGATTTTTTAATCAGAGGTGATGTCTGGATTAATGGCTACAATAAGCACGTTTTGCAATGCATAGCTTGTCGAAGCAGGGTTTGAAGCAGCACACAGCAACTCTCAGCTCCAGAAACATAGAGAGACATAAATACGAGGCTTAGCTTATTATGACAGTGTTTGCTGAGGTCAAACGCCCCTCGCTACTCCCTGGGTGGGGCGTGCTCCACTATTTGAAAAGCACTGAGTTAGAGGAAAAACTACATTGATAACTATCATGACAATATGAAGGAATGAGGGAAGTAAAAAGCCTGTCTAGAGTACAGGCAGGGGTGGGAGATTTGGGATATTGGTGATGGGAATGTTGCACTGGTGAAGGGGGGTTTTTCTACATGACTAAAACCAAACTGCAATCATATATGTAATCAAGGTGTTTGAAGAAATATGTTTAAAAAATAACTGAGGAAAAAAAATAAATACTGGTCCTTTGAATATCTTGTTTATTGTGTGGGGGTATTGTACTTTTTTGATGTCAATATTTAAAAGTTATTTATTTATTTATGTATTGATTAATTGATTAGTTTTTGAACCTTATCCAGAAAAGCTCATGGGTGACTCCTGGCTCTGCATTTAGAAATCTCACCTGGCAGTCTAGGGTACTGCATGGGATGCGGGAATTCGAACCAGGTTCCTCCCAGGTTGACCACATGCAAGGTAAATGTCTACCATTGTTCTATCCCTCTGGTCCCAATTGATGTCAATATTTAAAGACAATCTTTATATTGGCAATAAGCAGTACTTAATATTTTTCTTTTTTATGCTTTAAATATTCTTTATTAAAATTACATATAAATTAAATATGAATTAAAATTCATATCTGGATTTTATGCATACTGTTCTATTTTTTCCTTTCCTCTCCCTACAACTTTGTTTGCTTTGGTTTGATTTGGTTTGGGGTTTGAGCCACACCCACCAGCGATTAGGAAGGTTACTCCTGGTTCTGTGCTCAGAAATTGCTCCTGGCAGGCTCAGGGAACCATATGAGATTGCAGGGAGATTGAACACTGGCCCATCCTGGGTCAGTTGCATATATGGCACTGTGATATCACTGCAGCACATATCCTTGTCTTTATGTTAGAAAATTAACCTACCTAGGATCTGACACACTTCTGTGTCATAATTCAATTAAGTATTCTACTGTTGAGTCATATCACTGTTACATTTTTTTCTTTCTTTTTCTTGTAATCCTGTGGATGTTATGATTTTATTTTAATTTTCTTTGTGTGCATTTCTTTTTTTTCTTTATTTAAACATCTTGATCACAAAGATGATTGTGATTAGGTTTTAGTCATGTAAAGAACACCCCCTTCACCAGTGCAACATTCCTACCACCAATGTCCCAAATCTCCTTCCATCCCACCCAACCCCCACCTGTACTCCAGACAGGCTTTCCAGTTCCCTTATTCATTCACATAATTATGGTAGTTCTCTGTGCAGTTATTTCTATAACTGCACTCACCACTCTTTGTGGTGAACTTCATGAATTGAGCTGGAAGGTCCAGAATTACAAAAAGTTGCAAAAATGACTTTTATTTTTCTTAAAATCCATAGATGAATGAGACTATTCTGAATCTCTCTCTCTTTTCCTCTGACTTATTTCACTCAGCACGATAGATTCCATGTATAGAAAAATTTCATGACTTCATCTCTCCTGAAGGCTGCATAATATTCCATTGTGTATATGTACCACAGTTTCTATAGTCATTCGTATGTGAAGGGCATCTTGGTTGCCTATTGTGAACAGTGATGCAATAAATATAGGTGTGAGGAAGAGATTTTTGTATTGTATTCTTTTGTTCTTAGGGTATATTCCTAATAGTGGAATATCTGGGTCAAATGAAAGCTCAATTTCCAGTTTTTGGAGGAATCTCCATATCGCTTTCCATAGAGGTTGGACTAGACTGCATTCCCACCAGCACTGATTGTTCTCATGTTTTGTGATGTGTGCCAATTTCTGTGGTATCTCATCATTGTTTTGATTTGCATCTCCCTG
Organism: Suncus etruscus; assembly: GCF_024139225.1. NCBI lineage: Eukaryota > Metazoa > Chordata > Mammalia > Eulipotyphla > Soricidae > Suncus > Suncus etruscus. The sequence goes on along the minus strand of NC_064858.1, from coordinate 65,355,263 downwards.
ACGATCAGTGATGAGGAGCATTTTTTTCATATGCCTTTTGGTCATTTGTATTTCTTTTTTTTTCAAAGTGTCTGTTCATTTCTTCTCCCCATTTTTTGATGGGATTAGATGTCTTTTTTATGGTAAAGTTCTGTCAGTGCCCTGAATATTTTGGATATTAGCCCATTATCTGATGGGTGTTGGGAGAACAGTTTCTCTCAACTGTGGGTGGCTCTTCTGTCCTGAACACTATATCCTTAGAGGTGCAGAAGCTTCTCAGCTTAATGTATTCCCATCTGTTTATATCTGCTTCCACTTGTTTGGAAAGTGAAGTTTCCTCCTTGAAGATGCCTTTAATCTCAATTTCATGGAGTGTTCTACCAAGGTGTTGTTCTATATACATTATGGTATCTGGTCTGATATTAAGGTCTTTAATTCATTTGGATTTTACCTTCATACATGATGTTAACTGGGGGTCTATATTTGCTTTTTTGCAAGTGGCTAACCAGTTCAGTCAGCACCACTTGTTGAAGAGGTTTTCCCTGCTCCACTTAGCATTTCTTGCTCCTTTGTCAAAAATTAGGTGATGCTATGTCTGGGGAACATTGCTGAATGCTCAAGCCTATTCCACTGATCTGAGGGTCTGTCTTTATTCCAAAACCAAGCTGTTTTGATAACTATTGCTTTGTAGTACAGTATAAAGTTGGGGAAAGTAATGCCTCCCATTTTCCTTTTCCCTAGGAGTGATTTAGCTATTAGAGGGTGTTTATTGTTCCAGATGAACTTCATAAGTGTTTGATCTACTTCTTTGAAGAATGTCATGGGTATTTTTAAGGGGATCGCATTAAATCTGTATAATGCTTTGGGGAGTATTGCCATTTTAATGATGTTAATCTGCCAATCCATGAGCAGGGTATGTGTTTTCATTTCTGTGTGTCCTCTCTTATTTCTTGGAGCAGGGCTTTATAGTTTCCTTTGTATAGGTCCTTCACATCTTTGGTCAAGTTGACTCAAAGATATTTGAGTTTGTGTGGCACTAATGTGTATGGGATTGCCTTGTTGACGTCCTTCTCTTCCCTATCCTTATAGGTGTATAAAAAGGCCATTTATTTCTGTGTGTTAATTTTGTAGCCTGCAACCATGCTCTATGAGTCTATTTTTATAGAAGCTTTTTGGTAGAGTCCTTAGGGTTTTCTAAGTATAGTATCATGACATCTGCAAACAGTGAGAGCTTGACATCTTCCTTTTCTATCTAGATTCCCTTGATATCTTTTTCTTCCCTGATCACTATGGCAAGCATTTCCAGTACTATGTTGAAGAGGAGTGGTGAGAGCAGACAGCCTTGTCTTGTACCAAAATTTAGAGAAAAGGCTTTTAGTTTTTTTCCATTGAGGATAATATTTGCCATTGGCTTGTGGTAGATGGCTTCAACTAGATTGACCAAGGTTGCTTTCATTCCCATTTTGCTGAGAGTTTTTATCAAGAATATGTGTTGTAACTCATCAAATGCTTTCTCTGAGTCTATTTATATGACCATGTGATTTTTATTTTTCTTCTTGTTGATGTTGTGTATGATGTTCATAGACTTACAGATGTTAAACCATCCTTGCATTCCTGGGATGAAACCCACTTGGTCGTAGTGTATGATCTTCTTGATGATGTATTGGATCCTATTTGCCAGGATTTTGTTGAAATCTTTGCATCTGCATTCACCAGGGATATTGGTCTGTAACTTACTTTTTTGGCAGCATCTCTGTCTGGTTTTCGTATCCAGGTGATGTTGGCTTCATAAAAGCTGTTTGGAAGTGTTCCCGTTTTTGTTTTTTTTTTTTTCTTTTTGTTTTGTTTTGTTTTTTTTTTTTTCATTTTATGGAAGAGCCTGGCTAGTGTTGGTAGTAGTTATTCTTGAAAGATTTGAAAAAATTCATTAGAAAAGCCATCTGGGCTTGGACTTTTCTTTTTGGGCAGATGTTTTATTACAATTTCAATTTCCTCAGTAGTGATGGGGTGTTAAGATATGCTACTCATCCTTACTTCACTATGGAAGGTTATAAGTGTCCAAGAATTTTTCCATTTGTCTAGGTTCTCATGTTTAGTAGCATAAAGTTTCTCAAAGTAGTCTCTAATTACCCTTTGGATCTCTGCAATATCTGTCGTGATCTACCCCTTTTTATTTCTAATATGGGTTATCAGGTTTCTCTCTCTCTTTCTTTGTGAGTTTTGCAATGGTCTATCAATCTTGTTTATTTTTTCAAAGAACCAACTTCTGCTTTTGTTGATCTTTCGGATTGTTTTATGGTTTTCCACTTCATTGATTTCTGCTTTCAGCTTTGCAATTTCATTTACTCCCCCTATTTTTGGTTCCTTTTGTTGGTCATTTTATAATTTTTTGAGCTGCATTAATAAGTTATTCAGTTATGCCCCTTGTTCCTTCTTGATGTGTGCTTGTGGAGCTATAAATTATTCACTCAGGACTGCTTTTGATGTGTCCCATAGATTCTGGCAGTTTGTGTCTTCATTGTCATTTGTTTCTATGAAAGTTTTAATTTCTTTTTTGATTTTATCTCAGACCCACTGGTTGTTCAGTAGCAGTGTGTTTAATTTCCAATTGTTAGAGTTTTACTATTGTGTGCCTTTGTAGTTGACATCTATTTCAGAGCCTTGTGGTCAGCAAAGGTAGCCTGCAAGATTTATATCCTCTTGATTTTATGGAGGTATGTTTTATGTGTCAGCATGTAGTCTATCCTGGAGAATGACCCATGACATTGGAGAAGAATGTGTATCCAAGATTTTTGGATGGAGTGTCCTATATATATCTACTAGTCCTCTTTCAACCATCACTCTTTTCAGGGCTAGTATGTTTTTGTTGGGTTTCAGTCTGGTTAACCTATGAAGTGTTGACAGGGCCGTGTTGAGGTCTCCCACAGTTATTGTCTTATTATTGATGTCTTCTTTCAGATTTGTCAGTAACTGTATTAGATAATTTGCTGGTCTCTCTTTGGGTGCATATATGTTTAATAGTCTGATTTCTTTCTGTTGCACATATCCCTTGATTAGTACATAGTGTCCATCTTTGTCCCTTACTACTTTTCTGAGTATAAAGTTGGTATCATCAGATATTAATATGGCTACCCCAGCTTTTTTGAGGGTGTTGTTTGCTTGGATAATTTTCCTATGGCCTTTGATTTTGAGTCTATATTTGTTCTGACTATTCATGTGTGTTTCTTGTAGGCAGCAGAAGGTTGGATTCATCTTTTGACCCATTTTGCCACTCTGTGTCTTTAATTGGTGAATTTAGTCCATTGTCATTGAGGGTGATGATTATTGTAGGATTTAATGTCATCTTTTTAGATAAGTTTCCTGTGTTTGTTGGTCTCTTTTGTCTTAAAGTAAACCTGTCAGTTTTTTCTTTAAGGATGGTTTTTCATCTGTGAAGTTTCCGAGCTGTTTTTTATTCATGAAGCTAAATATTCTACCTTCAAACATTAATGTGACTCTGGCTGGGTGCAGTATTCTCAGTGAGGCATTCATTTTATTCAGTCTTGTCACAATATCCCACCACTGTCTTCTGGCCTTGAGAGTTTCTTGTGACATGTCTGCTCTAAGTCTTAGGGATTCTGCTCCTTTGAATGGAATTTCCCTTTTTAATCTTGGTGCTTTCAGTATTCTATCTCTATCTGTGGTATTTGTCATTGTAAAGAGGATGTATCTTGGGTTGTTTTTCTTTGGGTCTCTTTTAGGTGGTACTCTTCAGGCATGCAGGATTTTATTGCATGTATTCTTTATCTCTGAGAGTATCTCTTTGATGATGTCTTTGACAGTTGATTCTACCTGGAGATCTCCTACCTGAGTCTCTGTGACTACAATGATTCTTATGTTGTTTCTGTTGAGTTTGTCAAAGACTTCTATTTTCATCTGTTCACATTCCTTGAGTACGTTTTTCATTGCTTGATCATTTGTCTTAAGGTTCTTTTCCATTTTCTTCTGTTGTGTTGAGTATTTCTGCATCTCATCATCCAGTTCTTTGATTCTCTCCTCAGCTGCTGTTACCCTGCTGGAGAGTCCATCCATTGAGGTTTTCAGTTGAGCTACCGTGTTTTTTCAGATCTGTTATTTCAGTTTGGAGTTTTCTGATTTCTGTCTTTGTATTCTGTTCAGATAGATCTAGGCTTTCTTTGAGTTCTACAAACATCTTGCATATTGCTATTTTAAGTTCCTTATCCGAGAGGTTAATTAGATGTTTGGAATTTTTTAGGTCATCTGAGCTATCGTCTTCATTCTCTGTGCATGGTGCTTGCCTGCGAGGTTTCCCCATTATCACGCTTGTAGTGTGGTTTTTCCTGCGTGTTGTGGTGGGGTTCATTGGTTAGAAAAAGTGCACAGCCCTCTTTTGCTGCCTCTAGTTGACATATTTTTGGTGGTGCGCTCCCTAGGCCTCTGAGGAGACCTTCATGTAATCAAGAAACACACAGGCACAGGACAAATTTCCCTTGAAGTTCACAGAGTGGTCAAAGGCACAGCAGGGCGGAGCCACCACAGGCCAGAGAACTCAGCTTATTGGTTGGCAACCCCCACAGCTAGACTTTATTCACTGGGCAGCTTCAAAATGCAGTTTTTTGGGGGGTGTGCTCCCTAGGCCTCTGAGAACTTTTTTTTTTTTTTTTTTTGGTTTTTGGGCCACACCCGGCATTGCTCAGGGGTTATTCCTGGCTGTCTGCTCAGAAATAGCTCCTGGCAGGCACGTGGGACCATATGGGACACCGGGATTCGAACCAACCACCTTTGGTCCTGGATCGGCTGCTTTCAAGGCAAACACCTCTGTGCTATCTCTCCGGACCCGAGAACTTTTTTCTTAATAAACATCATCTCACAATCTTCAGATAGCATTCCTATCTTTGAAAATTACTAATGCTCTCAAAAGCCCTAAAATTGAGGTAATTTGGATCATATTATATAAAAAGTGCAACAGATATAAAGACTGCTTTTAATTAATCTATAAAAATGATAATAAGATGCATACTGGCATTGGAGTTCATGGATATAATGCTCACTTTATCAGAAAAATATTGCAAATTAACTGCTATCTTACTGCATTATATATTGTTTCTAGAATTATACCTTTAATGGCATTTTGATTCCCATACTGATTAACTTCATACATTTATGAAGTTACTCATTTTCTTTCAATTTCCTAAAGGAAGAAAATTTCATTAGAACAACTTTATAGGATAGTTGATCTAACACTCTTCTTGGAATTTATTAAGCAAATAATAAATGGTAGCTCTCTTATTTTCTATCATCATAGATCAATATGTCCTATCAGACATCACTGAAACAAATAGAAGCTATTGAAAAAGTCACTTAAATTAACTAATTATTTTTGGGGGTTTTTTTTGGGTTTTTTTTTTTTTTTGGTTTTTGGGCCACACCCGGTGGTGCTCAGGGGTTACTCCTGGCTGTCTGCTCAGAAATAGCTCCTGGCAGGCACAGGGGACCATATGGGACACCGGGATTCGAAACTACCACCTTTGGTCCTGGATCGGCTGCTTGCAAGGCAAACACGGCTGTGCTATTTCCCCAGGCCCTGAACTAATCATTTTAATTAACCAAGAAAAATAATTTTTTCTCTAAATTTCAAGCACAAGCATTCTTATGAAAATTATTTATTTTTTGTTTAACATACATATAAAAACTACACCGTTTTTTAATTAGTCTAAATTATGGTAAAGGCATTAGAGCAATGGCATTAGAGCAAAGATTTTAGAGCAATGCAGCACATTCCAAGGAAACAAGGCCTTGTGAATCACAGAGAAACACAAAAATTAGAAAATGCCTTGAAATTACTGCAAAACAAATACATAGATTACTATTTTCAAAGAAAGATAATAAAATCATGTTTATAATTAAAAGTCAAATTTTAAGATAAATTAAAGAGACATTTGGATATTTATGAAAGTAAAGTTGTCGTTTTTTATCATCTCCACTTTCAGTACCAAATAACATCACTCCTTAAGTATTAGGCTTCTTACCAAGATAAGTGTTTGAAAAATATTTTAAATTATACAGATAAAAATTCCCATAGTTCTATGATACATATTTCTGATTGAGTCTTATGAGACACTCATTTGAATTAAATGATCGGGTACCCTAATATCAATTATAGGAGTTAACATTAATGAACCTGACCTCAATTTCGGTTTACTGTTTTAAGAAAGAACCTCCAGTTAATTGTGAAATTTTTTAAGAACATTGTCTATAACTAATGATTTAAAAGTCTGGATACAAACCTAAGGAAAATTGGGACCTGTGAATTAACATAAGAGGTAAAGCACTTGGTCCCCAAGCACAACGAAGAACCACTCCTGAGCACAAAGGCAGGAATAATCCTGAGTACAATTGAGTGTGACCTCATAACAGACTAATGTGCAAAAAGCATGTGAAAGAATGTGCACAAAAAATGTGCAAAGATAGTGAAAAGAAATACTGACATGATATCATTATAATTACTAGTTCATAGAATTATCATTATATTTTATGTTATTTAAGTCTGACATTTGAATATCTTGATATTGTATTATTGAAATATGGATGAAGAAAAGTAAAAAGTTATTTTATGTTCATATCAGTTGCACTTGTGTTTTTTGATCAAAAATATATATATTTTGATAGTTATACACAACAACTTAGATCTCTTTCCTTATAACAATTCTTATTAAAGAATACTCACATCATTAGCATAATGTTCTATCTAGAAATAAAAATACATTAGTAAAATTAAATGTAAGTTTAATATAATTAGGCTGTTTTTTACTGAAATATTATTTTATTCAGAGGTGTTGTAATAATAAAAATATTATATTTTATATAAAATTATGTCTATATTCTATATAAATCTTATTTCATCATTTTCTTGTATTGTTAAAATGTTCATGTAAATTTTTAAAACACATGTCAAATAATTTGCAATATTAAAATATTAAATTGTAAAACGTTTAAGATTCAGAAACTTAAAGGTCTATTTTGTGAATATTTGACAAGATTAACACTTTAATCTTCAAAAATATAAGGCAGATTTTGAAAATCTTTTTAATATTTTTTTCTTTTTTCAGTTATTTAAGCCCAAAATTCCTAGTAAAATCCTAAAATAAGAATTTATTACTTATTCTGTGACTATTGGCTAGTTAGAGCAAATGACATCAGAAGGGACAGTTTATGTGTTTGCGTGTTATCTAGCTGTTGAAATATTCTGGTGTCTAGAATAAATCAATTTTGCTCATATGTACTTTTTCCAATAGCAGGTTGGCCTAGCCAATCTCTCTTTTGGGACAATGGTAAAAATAAAAGAGAGAGAGAGAATCAATAGAAACACTTAAACAAGAGCCAGAGTAGTAGTACAGCCAACCAGATTTGATTCTGGGCATCCCACATGGTCCCTGAGCCTGCCAACAGTAATTTTAGGGCACAGACCCAGAAGTAACTCCTGAGCACTGATGCATGTGAGCAAAAACAAACCAAACTAAGAAACAAAACACTCCTATTCTTTGTAATGTAGGGTATAATACACATCAGCATTTTAGACATTGGCCAAAAAATTACATTGTCAGGTCATCTCTCAATTGTGGGAAACAAACTTTTTTACAGAAAGCCTGAAAAATCATATGCCAAAGGATATAGATACTTATAGAGGTGAAAAATTATGACCAGGAATTGTTAGGAAATGTTGAATGTTATAATTATTAATGTAATTATTTTATACCCATTACCAAAAATAATCTATATGTAGAAATGATGATATAGCAATAGGCTAAACATTTATCTGCCTTGCTTTTCTGATTAATGAAGTTAATAAAAGTGCTATTATTATTATTATTTTTAGGTTTTGGGACACACTTGGCAGTGCTCAGGGGTTACTCTGCCTGTGCACCCATAAATCACTCCTAACTGACACAAGGAATTATATGGGATGCTGGGGATTGAACCTGAGTTCACCATAGGTCAACCATGTGCAAGGCAAATGCCTCACAACTGTGCTATTGCTCCGTCCCAAAAGTGCTACTTCTAAACTGAAAAAAAAAAAAACCACATAGAATCTTATTTTATTTTCCAATTACACCACATGTAACCAATATTAGAGCAATAAATTGAACATCAGCAAATTAATCTTTAATATTCTGTTGGATCATGTACAATTTTTATTACTGCAAGCAATAGAAAATTTTTGTCAAGCAAATAGATACAACACTTCTATTTCAATGATCACTTTTCTAATGGGAACTAAAACTAGGTATATAATTGCATAAAAGTATTAATTTATCAGAGTGGAACTTTATAAGAATATGATGCAATTATACATAAAAGCATATATCAATATGTTTATTTTACTTACAATTGTTATATTATAACAATAACAATTTATTGGCAAAAATTATCAATCCTCTAAAATCAGGTAGAAAATAAAATCCCTACAATATTAAATCAAAATAGTTTTAAGTTTATTATAAAGCCTCTTCTTCATCAAAGGTGAGAATTCCACCCACAAAGAGTGGAGCAAAAGGAGTATGACCACTCCCCTTTGCATCCACTTTTACTTTTTAGCCAATGAGCATAACCACAAAACATAGAAAAATACAAATACATAATGACAATGAGAAAACAATGCAGGACAACTGTGGGGAGCCTAGCTGATGAAACCTGGAACATAGGACACCTCAGTAATTCCTAATCTGGTCACCCACGTGACCAAAAGGCCCATGCCTTGAGAACAAAGGAAATAGACAAAAATAAAGTAATTCAGAGCAGCCCAATATATCCAGCCAGAAAGAAAAATATAGAGTTTGCCTTTGTGTTAGCAAACATTATTAAGAACTTTGTTTGAATCTTATGCCTTTTAGTAAAATGTGCTCAGGTCTACCTCTGCCCCTCCCTACTACCTGCCCCAATTTATGCTAATGAATGCTTGTAACTGTGATTGGTGTAAAATTTGTAACACCCCTGACGTGTTTCAGCCCTTAAAAGCTGATCCCCCAACAATAAACTTCCCTTTTTGAACAGCATGTGTTGTCTTGAAGGCTTCTTTTACTAATCTCTCTAGTTCTTCTTTACAGGTCGGTTCTACTCGAGTGAACCCACTAATAACTAGCAACTTTCATTTCCACACCCCCGCGGGTCGGGGGACTCCCACGAAAGTTGCAGAGTGGCGCCCCGTGGGAGCTCGAGTTACAGAATCTGATCGGGTGGCAGAGTGCGACGAGTCCGGAGCTGAATTACGTCAGGTAAAATAAATTAAAGCAACGTAATTTAGTTAGTCTAATGCCTAGGTAAAAACCGCCACCCCATTACAGTCCCAGAGTAAAGATGGGGACCTGCCCGAGTAAAGGGGCGAAAATTATTATATACAAGAGGAACTAAGAAGTAGGAAGGTTAAAAGTTAAAGAAACTTGTTAAAATTTTTGGATCTGCTCAAAAGCATTATTGTTAACTCAAATCTTAACCCTAAGAGCTTGCAGATTGTGAAAAATGCTCGGGAAAACTTAATAATGGCCTCCAGTGCCGGCTCCCAATCTCTCCAAAGGAAACTCAAAGAAATGTGCTCTCTCTCTACCAGCGTTTACCCCTCCCTTCGAGCTGTCGCCTCAGCTCCCCGGAGGCAGACTCGGCAACAACCTTGCTCTCCCCCCCCCTGCCTTCCTGGCCAGCTGCCGTTTTAGCAATCAGCTAGCAGGGCGGACACCCCTCCCCCCGCTAGCTCTAGCTCGCTGCTGGAGCTCCCACAGCCCCTCCGGCTGAGGATGTCGAGGCAGCAGCCCCAGATCCAAAGCTCCCCAGAGCGCCCCATTCATAAAACCTTTTGGTGTTTTAAAAAATTTAAATGTACACACAGGTATTAAAATCTGAGTCTTTTTATATTTCTATTAGAAAATTTATTTTAATTCTTAAGGTATTTAAAAAAAATGTTAAAAATAATGTGGTTAACCTTTTTAAATAATATAGTTAATTTTATTGCAGTTAACACCCAGGTGTGCTTCATAATACCCTTAGTTTTAATTTTGTGCTAAAGAAATTGTTCTTCACCTTTGCATTACAACAACTATCCTTTTAAGTGTATTCTAAAGGTCAGCACATTATACAAATCTGTACATTTGTGTCAAAGTAAAGAAATCTAGTATTAATAAAAATATATATATATTTAATTTTATAAGTAATATTATAAAAGCAAATTAACTAGTATCAAATATAATTTTGGTCTTAAGTTCTAGGTGTAAAAATGCATCAAATGTCTTTAACTATATTTTATAATGTCTAAACATTTTGTTAATTTGGTATCTAATATTTTTTACAAATTATTCACTTAAAGTCTTCAAAGTAAAAACAGTTGTTTTTTAAAGTCAGTTTTTTATACCTTTAATAATCATAGTTCATGCTCTCGTGTTTAATCATAAAAATTTTAACACTTTATTACAGCTGTCTTACTATTCTACTGTGAAACCAATTTATAACAAACCTGTTCATTTTCAGCAAATAATATCATACTTCACAGTGGAAACTCCTTCTTCAGTGCTCCCCTAACCATTTCACTTAACAAAATTTTTTTTAATTGCTAACATTTTACTTCATGTTTTAAATTTCAAATTAGAATTGTTTTAAAAATGTTTTGTGTTAAAGCTAAACCTTAAAATTTATTTTCAGCAAAGTTCCACTCCAGCTACATTAAAAAATTATTTTACAAACATGCCGGCTAAATATTTAAAAGCGCTTGTCAATTTTTCTAATGCAAGTTTTAAATAAATCCTCTTGTCTGTTCATGTGTGTGTGTTATGTGTGAAAGTGGCCACAATGTTGTGTTTCGTGTTGTTTGTTTTGTCTATTTGTTATTTTTGCATTTCATAATAATACAATTTTTAAAGTCTTATCCATTTTTGAAATTTCAATTAATTTTTTTTTATCTGGCTTAGTCTGGTCATCTAACTAACTGTAAAATCCTGCTAAAAAAATCCTGTGCTAAGCTAGCTTTGTCCTAACAGCATGGCAGAAAGTGTGGGGGATGGTAAAATCCAAAATTTTTCAATGGCCATCCGGGATAACTTTTCCCTGAAAAATTTCTGAACTTTACAATCCCCAACTTTCCTGCTATGTGTAATTTAAGGCCTATAAAATATAAATTTGTAGCAAAAAAAAATAGCATCTAGCTTTAAAATATAACTAATAAGTTTAAAAGAAATCATTTAAGTTCAGGTTAAAAGTTTTTGAACAATTGGCAATTGTTAATTATAAAATTTTTGAATGCTGAAGTCTGGCAAAAGTCAGCAGGCATTCTCGTAGCATTCAAAAATAATCATTTTACCTCCTGCCAAGTTGTTTTCTTATAGACCTCCTACAGCTTCCTGCAGTCCTGTCCTCATTCACTTCAAAAAAAGCCTGCCACCCCACCTGCTAGCTGCAATTCCTGCGGACCTGTTTCTGACTGACTCCACCTTTAACAATGCTAAATTTGGTACTCTGCCTGGCTGTCCTTAATGCCCACTGCCGCCAACCACCCCCTTCGCACCAAGGCTTCATTAATTTGTTTGCTACACTTGACTCTCCCTTGCAAGACGTTGACAACACCTCTGGTTCCTTCCCTTCCCCTTTTATGGCGCCGAAGCTCTTCAAAACTCTGCCTGCTTCCCCACCCTTCCAGCCCATGCTGTCCTCCGGACCCCCCTCCTCTTCTCAGCTCATCCTTGTCATAATCAATGCCTCCGCCCAGACGCCTTCGGTACCTGCTATTCACCCACCTCACCGGCCTAAATTGCTGCCTTAACCTGCCTTACTTCACCAATGACACCAACCTTCTGCAATGCGGTATGAAGCTTCAAGAACGTGGCTTAACTTTAAAACTAGTGGTGGGACTTGAACTTTGCCCCTTGGTACCCAATATGATTCCCCCTATTGAAAATTGTAATCAAATTCTTGTCGTTAATTTCTCCTTTCAGTTCATAATTGCCCCCAATTCAACGTTTCTTGCCTGTTTTCACTGGTTTATCTCCCCCATTGTTTTACATTTGTTTCTTTAGTCCTAGAACTACTGTGTTTTGGTTGTTTTAATGCCAAAATTAACTGTTAAATCAAAAATTGCCTTATTATCTCTTAAATATAACTTTGTCTCTCTCCCGCTGCAGTATAAAAACAAACATTGCCTCCACCCCAGCCTTATTGAAAGGCCTGGGTGTTACTGGTGTAAGCACAAAAATTTATTCATTGGTTCATACTCTAAAATCTGTTAATGCCTCATAACTGTTGTTAAAAATGTTTACAAACTTAGAAAAAGTTTACACTACTTAACTGTTCAATCCCTAGCAGTATTAGAGCAGAAAAACTGCCGTGGTTTAAAATTAACCTTTTTTGAGGGAGGGGGAAATTTGTGTCATCCTTAGAATAAAATGTTGCTTTTTAAAATAAACTTGGCTTAGCTAGACATAGCATTGGACTTGTGGAGGAAAGTCTAGAGGATAGAAATAGACAGAGGGATTAAGATGAGTCCTGATATAAAAATTGGTCCTCTACCTCATCCTGGCTGTCTAAGCTGCTACCTAATTCGGTCCTTTCATTGGCTTTTTGCTAATTTTTCCTTTGGCCCCAAGGCATTCTGTCGCCTCACAAGTTTGTTAAAAATCTGGTTACTGAGATTGCCCTAATGTTCAGTATAGGTCCAATATCAGTGGCTCTCCTAAATGCACCCCGAAGAACTTGAAGCCTTGGATATACCTCTGAGCTTTAAGGAGTTTTGAGTATCTGGCTAAACGCCCCTGCTTGCTCTGCTCCTGGCTGTGGAGATGCCCATGACGGGGAATAGTTTGGTGCCAGTGTCTGGGTGCAAACATGGCATTCCTAATATTTTGCGCGCAAAAACTTTTAATTTGGTCTCTTGTTGCCATGTCCAGAACTGGAAGCCCACCAAATAACCTAAGACAGGTGACTCCACCCACTTTGCTCTTCTTCTTTTATTATTACAGTAAAGGGGGAACTGTGGGGAGCCTAGCTGATGAAACCTGGAACATAGGACACCTCAGTAATTCCTAATCTGGTCACCCACGTGACCAAAAGGCCCATGCCTTGAGAACAAAGGAAATAGACAAAAATAAAGTAATTCAGAGCAGCCCAATATATCCAGCCAGAAAGAAAAATATAGAGTTTGCCTTTGTGTTAGCAAACATTATTAAGAACTTTGTTTGAATCTTATGCCTTTTAGTAAAACGTGCTCAGGTCTACCTCTGCCCCTCCCTACTACCTGCCCCAATTTATGCTAATGAATGCTTGTAACTGTGATTGGTGTAAAATTTGTAACACCCCTGACGTGTTTCAGCCCTTAAAAGCTGATCCCCCAACAATAAACTTCCCTTTTTGAACAGCATGTGTTGTCTTGAAGGCTTCTTTTACTAATCTCTCTAGTTCTTCTTTACAGGTCGGTTCTGCTCGAGTGAACCCACTAATAACTAGCAACTTTCATTTCCACACCCCCGCGGGTCGGGGGACTCCCACGAAAGTTGCAGACAACAACAGACATTGAGAATGAAGATGGCAACTCTCATGCCAACCACCTAGTTAGTCTCTCAAATACAGAGTTTAGAGAATAAATATGAAGAATGTTCATAGAACTCAAAGAAAGTGTAAATTGAGTTGGACGAAATACAGCAAAGAGTAAAGAGAATATGAAGATTAAAATTAGAAATCTCCAAACTAAAATAACAGGTCTGAAAAACTCAGTAGATAAATTTAAAACCTCAATGGAAAGCTTCTTCAACAGGGTAACAGCAGCTGAGGATAGAATCGGTGAGCTGAAAGATGAGCTGCATAACAACTCCATACAGCAGAAAATATTTGAAAAAAGCCTTAAAGCAAAAGAATGTGAATAGATGAAAATATAATCCTTTGACAAGCTCAACAAAACAACTTAAGAATTATTGGATTTACAGAGACCCAGGAAAAAATTCTTAGTAAGAATCAAAAGTCAAGGATATCATTGCAGAGAAACTTCCAGAAATAAAGATTGCATGCAACGAAATTCTGCATGACAGAAGTTTACCAGCTAAAATATACCCCCCCAAAAATCACCCCAAGACACATCCTAGTCACAAAGACAAACCCCACAAATAGGGATAGAATACTGAAAGCAGCAAGATAAAAAAGGGAAATTACATTTAAAGGAGCATCCTTAATATTTATAGCAGATCTGTCACAAGAAACACTCAAGGCCAGAAGGCAGTGGTAGGATATAGTAACAAAACTCAATGAAATGAATGCTTTGCCTAGAATAGTGCATCCAGCCAGACACATTTTCAGGTTTGAAGGAAGTATACATGGCTTCATGAATAAACAACAGCTCAGAAACTTTACAGATTTAAAACCAGCCTTAAAAATCTGAAAGGTTCCTTTAAGACAAGACCAACTGACAAATACAACAAACTTTTACACAATCCCATGACAATTTTCTCTCTCAATGTCAATGGACTAAATCCATTGACTGGCTACTAAATCCAAAGACTGGCTACATGGATCAAAAAACTGAATCCAATCTTTTTCTGCCTACAAGAAACACACCTGAATAGTCAGAACAAACATAGACTCAAAATCAAATGCTGAAGGAAACTCTTCCTAGCAAACAGCACCACTTAAAAAGCTGGAGTTGCTAAAATAATATCAGATAACACAAACTATACATTCAGAAAAATGGTAGGGACAAATATGGACATTTTATACTAAACAAGGGCTATGTAGAACAGGAAGAAATCACACTCATAAGCATATATGCACCCAATGAAGGACCAGCAAAGGAGACATTAATAGCAACTCAATAATATATATATATATATATTATTACTTCATCCCCAGAAACCTGAATAAACATTCTTTTCCAATTCACATTAGTCATTCTCCAGGATAGACCACATACTGGCCCATACCAAAACATACCTCTATAAAATCAAGAATATAGAAATCATGCAGACTATTTTCGCTAATCACAAGGCACTGAAATTAAACATAATATACAAAGGTACACAGACAAAAAACTTTAAAACCAGGAAATTAAACAGCTTATTACTGAACAACCAGTAGTTAAGACATAAAATCAAAGAGGAAATCAAAATCAAAACATTCCTGGAAAAAAATTGACAATGACGAATCAAATTATCAGAATTTATGGGACACAGCAAAAGTGGTATTAAGCAAAAATTTTAAAGCATTGCAAGCACATGTCAGGAAGGAAGAAGGGGCATACATGAGTAACTTACTGACACACCTTATAAAATTAGAAAATAATCAAAAAAGGAGCCAAAAATAGGTAGGCAGAATGAAATAACAAAACAGAGTAGAAATCAAATAAGTAGAATTCCAAAAATTAATCCAAAATATCGACAAAAGCAAAAGTTGGTTCTTTGAAAACATAAACAAGATTGATAAACCACTGGCAAAACTCACAAAAAAAGTGAAAGCTATAAAACCGATATACTGGATTAGATATTAAAAGGGGAAGATTATTGAGGCTGGAGAGATAGCATAGAAGTAAGGCATTTGCCTTGCATGCAGGAGGTCATTGGTTCAAATCCTGGCATTTCATATGGTCCCCCGAACTTGACAGGAACAATTTCTGAGCATGGAGCTAGGAGTAACCCCTGAGCTCTGCCAGGTGTGACCCAAAAACCCGGAAAAAAAAGGAAGGGTGAAGATTACTACAGATATTGCAGAGGTTCAAAGAGTAACCAGAGACTACTTTGAGGAACACTATGCCATGAAACACGAACCTGGAAGAAATGGACAAATTCTTGTACTCTTATAACCTTCCATGGCAGAATAAGGTTGAGATAGCATATCAAAACAACCCCATCACTGTTGAAAAATTAAAATGGAAATCAAAAGTCTTTTCAAAAACAAAATCCCAGGATCAGAAGGGTTCACTACTGAATTCTTTCAAACCTTTCAAGAGGGACTACTACCAATCCTGGTTAGGCTCTTTCATAAAATTGAAGAGTCAGAAACACTTCCAAATTGTTTTTCTGAAGCTAACATCACCGTAATACCAAAATCAGACAGAGATGCTGCCAAAAAAGAAAATTACAGACCAATATCCCTGATGAATACAGATGCAAAGATCCTCAACAAAATCCTGGCAAATAGGATCCAATGCCTCATCAACAATGTCATTCAGTATGACCAAGTAGGTTTCATTTTAGAAATGCAAGGATGATTTTACATCTCTAAATTAATCAACAAAATAGGCCATATCAACAAAAAGGAAAAGAAAAATCGTATGATTATATAAATGGATGCAGAAAAAGCACTCGATAAGTTTCAACACCCATTCTTGATAAAAAAAAAATACCTCATGAAGATGGGAATTAAGGAGATTTTCTCAATATAGCCAAGACCATTTACCACAAGCCAATGACAAATATTATTCTTAACGATGATAAACTAAAAGCCTCTTTTTGAAAATCAAGTACAAGACAAGACTGCCCTCTCTCACCATTTCTATTCAACATAGCACTGGAACTACTTGCCCTAGTGATTAGGCAAGAAAAAGATATCAAGAGCATCCACACAGGAAAGGAAGAAGTCAATCTCTGTTTGCATATGATATGATACTATGTTTAGATAACCCTAAAGACAATACCAAATTGCTTCTAGAAACAATAGATTCATATAGTAAATTGGCAGGTTAGAAAATTAACACACAAATGTCAATGGCCTTCTTATACATTAATAATGATAGAGAAAAAATCGACATCAAAATAACAATCCTATTCACATTAGTGCCCCACAAATTCAAATATCTTGGAGCCTACTTAACTAAAGAGGTAAAAGAACGTTACAAAGCAAAGTAGAAAACTTGCTTCAAGAAATAATAGAGGACACAAGGAAATGAAGACACACATTGCTCATGAATTGGCAGATTAATATCATTAAAATAGCAATACTCCCCAAAGCATTGTACAGCTTTAATGCAATCTAAAGATACACATGACATTTTCAAAGAAGTGGATCAAACACACCTGAAATTCATTTGGAACAAAGAACACCCATGAATAGCTAAAACAATCATTACAAAAGGAATATGGGAGGCATTACTTTCCCAAATTTTAAATTGTTTTACAAAGCAAAAGTTATTAAAACGGCATGGTATTGGAATAAAGACAGATCCTCAGATCTGTGGAATAGACTGTGTATTCAAAGAACATTCCTCAGACATACGATCACTAATCTTTGATAAAGGGGCAAGAAATCCAAAATGGAGCAAGAAAAGCCTCTTCAACAAGTGGTGCTGGTACAACTGGTTACCCATTTGCAAATAAGCAAACTCAGACTCTCATCAAACACCGTGCACAAAGGTATGATCCAAATGGATGAAAGTCCTTGATATTGGGCCTGAAATCATAAGGTATATAGAACAACACAGAGGTAAACATTCCATGAAATTGAAACTAAAGGCATCTTCAAAAGGGAAACAGCACTCTCTAAACAAGTGGAAGTTGAGATAAACAGAGCAGACTATATTAAGCTAGAGGCTTCCACACCTCAAAGGAAATATCGATGAGAATACAAAGACCCCTCTCAAAATGGGCAAAACTATTCACCCAATACCAATTAGATAAGGAGCTAATGTCCAAAATATACAAGGTACTAACAGAACTTAACTAGAAAAAATACCTAAACTCATCAATAAATGGGGAGTAGAAGTGAACAGATATTTACTCAAAGAATGAATACAAATGGCCAAAAGACACATTAAAAAATGCTCCATACCACTAATCAACAAAGAGATGCAAATCAAAACAACAATGAGGTACCATCTCACACAACAGAGACTGGCACACATCACAAAGTACAAGAGCAATCAATGCTGGTGGAAATGTGGAGAGAAAAGAACTCTCGTTCACTACTGGTGGGAATACCATCTAGTTCAGCCTTTATGGAAAGTGATATGGATATTCCTCCAAAAACTGGAAATTCAGCTCCTACATGATTCAGCTATACCACTCCTAGGGATACACCCTAGGAACACAAGAATACAATTTAAAAATCGCTTCTTCACACCTACATTCATTGCAGAGCTATTAATAATAGCCGGACTCTGGAAGCAATCAAGATGCCCTTTAACAGATGAAAGGCTAAAGAAACTGTGGTACATTTACACAATGGAATATTATGCAGCCACCAGGAGAGATGAAGTCATGAAATTTTCCTATACATGGATGAACATGGAAAATATTATGCTGAGTGAAATAAGTCAGAAGAGATATGGACACAAAATAGTCTCACTTATTTTAAGTTTTAAGAAAAATTAAGGATATTATTCTAATAATTCCCAGAGACAATAGGAAGGCTGGAAGGACCCACTCACAATATGAAACTCACCAGAAATAGTAGTGGTGCATTTAGGGAAATAACTACACGAACAACTATCATGACAATTTTAATGAGTAAGAGAAGTCAAATATAGGCAAGTGTTGGGAAGGAGGGCTGGGGGACATTGGTGGTGAGAATGTTGCACTGGTAAGGGGAGGTGTTCTATTTATGACTGAATCCCTTATACAATCATGCTTGTAATTATGGTGCTTAAATAAATATTTTATATAAAAATAAAATGTCAAAACTATTTAGCTTGATCTGTGATTGATACTTCATGTAATGCTTTATGTAACATAAAATTGACATTATTGACTGATACACTACCAAAGCCTGGGATTGGTAGGTTGTAGTATAGAAGATACATTTTACATATTTTGAATATATTATCTGCTTATTATATTATTTAATTAAATAAGAAAATTTCTGGAATATGTAGATATAATCAACAAAGGTATCATACAGGGGAAATGCAAACATACAAATATTTTATAAAGCTATCATACTCTATCAATTTATTGAGATAAATATTTCTAAAACAAAAATTAGTGGCAAATGATTCCTATTATAGTCAGCCTTCCATATTTTTTCTGATACAATTTTAGATTTATGGTTACTTGAATTATTCACTTAAATCAGAGTAGTTCTGTATTCTGATCTTTAAAACCTCATATACTCTTAGATTGGCAGTACAAGATACACTGAACTTCAATAACTTTCTACGTCAGAACTTTACAAAGTTGAGTTGAAAATGGGTTTTACATTATGTTAAAGAAAATGTATTTATTAAATTTTTTAGAAAACATCCATAACTTTCAAAAGAAATGTATTTTCACATGTAAAATTTGTGATTTATGTGATTTCTCAAGGTCAATATACTTCTCTTTCTTGATAGTATCTATGATTGGATACAATATAGGGATACACAACTCAAGGCCTGCTTTTCCCAAGAGAGACATACAATCTTATATCTCAGAGTGAGAAAAATATTGCATAAAATTGAAGGAGAAACTATTACTGTGAAGACATGCAGTGGAAAGCAACAGGCATCATTGTATCAGCAGGTGGGACCATGATGGAAGAGGAGAAAGACTGTTTAAGTAACAGTTTATAAAACCAGTAATCTGGCTTTCCAACTGTGAGAAAAAGAGTTTCTGAGTTGGTGAAAACTCTGAAACTGAGATCTGGTGTACAAACATACTGGAGGAGGATGAAGAGGAGAAGTAGGAAGAGGATGAAGAGGAAGAAAAGAAGGATGAGTAGGAAGAAGAGAAAGTAAAATTAATTTAAAGCTTTTGTTTAGTGGCAATTGCACCAACTCTCAATCCGTCTCCTTCTGGAAATAACTAGATAATTGAAAGAGACATGTTCATTACTCAGCCCTAACAATGAACACAATTCTTTTCTAGAATTTTTTATCTTTATAAACTGTATATTAAGACTCAGAAAGCCATTTAGATTAGACCTCTTTTTTTATCACAATAAATGAGAACAGAAATCAACAAAATAATATTTTCTAAACAAAATATTTCTAAATAATAGTCTGGTCAAGAGATAAGGCAAGTAACAAGAAATGTGGGCAGCAATGAAAACAAATATATGAACTATCAGATTCTATAGAATTCAACAAAAACAGTATTAGAAGTAAAGTTGAATATACCATAAGTCAACATAAATAAACTAATAAAATCTCAAAAAATGATCTAACCAGATTGATAAATGAAACAGAAAATAACAAACTTAAATAAAGCAGAGGAAAGCACACACAATTAGAGCAGAAGAATATGATATAAAATGAAAGATTACATATAATATAAAATTTAAAAATTGCCTTAAATTGCCTTGTTTGTCATGCCCAAACCCCCACTCTTCTATTCCTGTAGTTCAGGCCAGTAACTTGTTCCATTTTCTTTTCTCTTTTAAACACCTTGATTACCAATATGATTGTAGTTGGGTTTCAGTCATGTAAAGAACACCCCCCTTCACCAGTGCAACATTCCCACCACCAATGTCCCAAATCTTCCTCCTCTCTCCCCCATCCCCACCTGTACTTGAGACAGGTTTTCTAATTTCCTCCATTCATTCACATTGTTATGATAGTTCTCAGTGTATTAATTTCTCTAATTGCACTCATCTCTCTTAGTAATGAGCTTCATATCGTGAGCTGGACCTTCCAGCCCTCCTCTCTTTTTTCTCTGAGAATTAATGCAAAAAGTCTTTTATTTTTTTCTTAAAATTCATAGATGAGTGAGACTATTCAAGTCTATATCTCTCCTTTTGACTTTTTTCACTCAGCATAATAGATTCCATGTACATCTATGTATTGGAAAATTTCATGACTTCATCTCTCCTGATGACTACATAATACTCCATTCTGTATATGTATAGCAGTTTCTTTAGCCATTCATCTGTTGAAGGGCATCTTAGTTGTTTCTAGAGTCTGGCTATTGTAAATAGCGCTGCAATGAATATAGGTGTAAGGAAGGAATTTTTTAATTGAAATTTTGTGTTTCTGTGATATTTTCCTATGTGTACTTTTTGAGATAATCAGTGAGATTGATAAACGCCAAGGGCAAGAGAGGTAATATATCAGCTATGCCCTGGCCTTGCATACACCTGACTCAGCTCCAATCCTTAGCGCTACTATATATATATATATATATATATATATATATATATATATATATATATATATATATACCCTGCTAGAAGTCATCTCTGAGCACAGAGAAATTAGCATTGAATACTACTGGGGTGGCTCCACAACCAACGTTTATTGAAAAATACCTCAAAAAGATTCCTAAGTAAACAAAAACATGTATAGAAATGAATATCACTAGCAATGAGCCATAAATCATACATAGAGACTGAGTTGTAAAATGCTTCTATTTTACAGCACACAAAGTTTTCATAGCCATTTAATGATATTCATAAATACTCATAAGTGAAGGAGATAAAGAAAAACTGATTTGGTGGCACTGATAAATGACTCAGGGAGCTATAAAAGAACAAACATCAAATTGCTGAAAAGAAGTGCAATGTACATTTTAAAATAAGAAAATATAATATTTTAAAACTAAAATTAGCTGCAAATAAATTCTTGTTATTAGGCATAACATGGCCACATTATATCTCCATATTGTATAATACTCCAAGTTAGTGGGAACACATTAACTTTGATAGGAAAGTTGCAAAAAGCTCACCAAGCTTAATGAGAAATATGATTACATAAAAGGCTCAACCAGCACTAACCAGTTAGTAAATCCTGAGTAAGACTTTAATCCCACCATCATGAGATAAAAGGAATATCACAATTTAATTTTATTGCTCTATTATTATCATTCCATGTTACATTTTATTATACAAATAGATAGGAAGTAAAAGCATTTGTAATTACTAAGAGGGCAGCCTTGGGCTGTGGTAAAAAAAAATGACAAATGGAGGAAAGGCTTCAGTGGTGGTAGCACTAGTGTTGGGATATTGACACCTAAAACAACTATATTATAAACAAAATTTTTTGTTGGTTTTGTTTTGTTTTCTGTTTTGTTTTTCTGTTTGTTTTGCATCCAAACTCAGTGATGCTCAGGGGCTGCTCCTGGTTATGTTCAGAAATCGCTATTGGCTAGGTGGACCATAGGGGATGCTGGGGGATTGAACCACGGTCCATTTTAGATCAGCCACCTGCAAGGTAAATGCCATACTGCTGTGCCACCACAATGACCCCTATCAACAAGTTTTTAAATTAAATACTTAAATGACTTTAAAAATTATGAAATGAAAATATGCTGGTATTTGGAACTGAAAATTCATAGAAATTCCTCAGTACAAATCCAGAAATTTTGTTGAATATTCAATGATACTATAAAATATGGGATATTATATGATTGAAAAGTACATTAATTATAAAAATGTATTTAAAATAATTTGGCTTGGATGCAGAGCTATCACACAAGAATTAGGTTGCCTTAACTCTGAGTTAACCTGAGGTAACTAAATTAACCCTGAGTGCAACTGGCCTGGGTTTAACCACAGCAATGCATGTGATCCTGAGCACCACCAGGAGCAATCCCCTGGACACTTCCAGTTATGTTCCCCAAACTCACAAAAGTATTCTAAATATCACTTTTATAAAAAAAATATGTATGCTTTGGAATATTACTCAGTCACAAGAAAAGATTAAATTATGAAGTTGTTACTATGTGGATAAAATAAGACAAAGTATTACACTGCTTGAAATCAGTAAAAATGAAACTAATAGTGAGTGAATTTTTAGTATATGGAATATAAAGAAAATAGCAAGAATCAAAAATTATCCTGTGGTAACTTAACACCTTGGATGTTAAGCTACTGTAATGATTTTGCCAAGCTGGCAAAACAGAGAAGAGGTATTGACTTAAGACATTGATGGAGGACATTGGAAGTTTAGGGAATATGTCTATGTCTATGTTAGTCTATGTCTGAAACTACTACAAATGGTATTAGAAATCATTGTGCCTAATTAAAACCTGGAAGAAAACAATTGTTTGGCAAACGTAAATTCATAAATTTGAATTGAGAAGGGCCTTAAGAGTTATATAAGGTATCTGAGATGCAGATATTTAGAAAACCCTACCTTACTAAAGAAATATGATGAGCTGCTTCATTAAAAATAAAATAACAATATTTTTAAAAATTTATATTTACAATGGTGTACAAATCCTATTATTTTCCTGTTCTTTTAAAAGTAATTAAACTTAAGGTTATTATTCTATGATCCTCTAAGACTGTGTGTACTTTCATTCTAGTATATATAAAATAATGAATATTTAATTTTCTATATTACACAATTATTTCACAATGAAACAGTTTTCTTAAACGGCAACTTTAGTCTAGTATAAAGTGGCCTAAGATTTCAGCTTATGAAACAGATTAGAACAATATATTAGTTAAAACAAAATATAGAGGGGCTGGAGTGATAGCATAGTAGTAGGGTGTTTGCCTTGCACTCAGCCAACCAGAATGAACCTGGGTTCGATCCCTGGCATCCCATATGGTCCCCTAAGCCAGGAGCAAATTCTGAGTCTATAGGGAGAAGTAACCCAAATGTCACAGGGTGTGGACAAAAAATAAGCTAACTAAAAACAGAAGAGTTTTATTTTCTATAATTTTCTTCTCTTCTTTTATTCGACTCAATAAATAATTCTCTGCCACTTCTTTATCAATGCTAGACAGTACGACTCATTTTCACAGTCATTTAGGCAGTATTATCTGTCCTTTCTAGTCCTGTGAGTTTCGTATTTTCTCTTGGTCGAAGATGCTAGAATAGATCCATCTTCAAACTTACTAACCTCTGACAACCTGAAACATTTAATATGTGATTAGGCAGGTAGTACAAATTAAAAAAGAATATAATCTTAAACTCTTAGTTTTATCTTTATGCTCAGGATCACTCCAGATCATGCTCAGGGATCTTCAGTAACAGATTGAACAATTCTAGTCAAGCATCTTATTTTGTTTCTATAGCCCACTTTGTGGGTGTGGGTATTGTTTCCTTCTTTTTTTTTTTTTTTGAGAGTGAGAGAGGGGTTGGGGGAGAGAGGTGGAACTAAGCATTTACTCCTGGCTCTGTGGGAAGTAATTACTCTTAAAAAAGGCTCTGTGGTGCAATGAAAACACTGTGCCTGATGTGCTTGAATCCCATTTTATGGTTCTTAAAATCAGAAAATGTTACCAAAGTCAATAAATAAGATTGCACATTTCCAGGCCATCCAGCCAAGAAAACTATTATTTACTTGAAAACATTATAGTAATATTAATTTGATTCCAATTATGTAAATAGGAATTAAATAATTAGGAACTAAAAGAATATGAAAGGCCCATGCTTATTAAATATTTCTGTTGAGTGATTCAGGTCATAATTAGCTTTTTATACATTGTAAATTATATAAATTTTTATATCTGTAAATTATATGCAATGTTTGACTCCAGATTAAGAGTAGACCATATACTCGCAGTAGTGGGAGACCAAATTATTAAAATGGCTAGTGATGACGAAGTGGGAATATTTAATTTAGTTAGTTTGTAGTAGCTACATATTAAAACAGTTTTTCAAGTAGAATTCAAAAAATATATTATTTTGACTTTGTTTCTCAAAACTGCTTTAGTATTTCTAATTGTTAAAATTAAAAAAATGGTGTCTGTTCCTTTCTTAGAGAAATTATTTATAAATTGTTTATAAATTACATTTGAAAAATTTATTTATTTATTTATTTATTTTTGTTTTATTTTATTTTAGGGTCACACCCATTGATGCTCAGGAGTTACTCCTGCCTATGTGCTCAGAAATCGCTACTCACTTGGGGATACTGGGGGAACGAACAGTGATCCATCCTAGTCTAGTGCTTTGTAAGGCAGACGCCTTACAGCTTGAGCCATTGCTCTGCCCCAAAAAATATATTTAACATTTATTTGGACTTATTTATAAAACTTCGATCATTAAATGGCATAAAATTTATTGTATTGTTTTGCATCATATTTTGTTCTTTCTGATTATTCAAGTCGTTCAAGTAAATTCAATTATGCTTTCTTTGACAGTGTGATAAATGCAGAAAAAAATTTTTTGAGGGCAGAACCTGAGCAATAGCACAGCAGTAAGGCCTTTGCCTTGCACACAGCTGACCCAGGACTGACCTTGGTTTGATCCCCCACTGTCCTTTATGGTCCCTCAAGTCAGAAGTCACCCCTGATTGTCACTGGGTGTAGCCCAAAAACCAAAAAAAAATTTTTTGAGGCTATGAGGCAACAAAAATCCTCATCTTAACCTACATTAAATGTTGTATCAGATCTTTATCATAGGAAACAATAATATTTAAGAAGCTAAGTAGATAGATTGAAACATTATATGTATTACCCTCTAAGATTTGAGGGCTATGCATAGTTCTCTGAAATGCTGGGAGGACAAATGCCATTTGGGGTCTTGAGACATTTAAATTTAAGGGAATGAGAAGAGAGGAATATGCATGTTAAGTGTATGCAGGAAAACACTGATCTGGCATATTTTGTCTTCTCTAGTGCTCAGCGCTGCTTCTCCAGGCCTGGGGCACCTCATTACCTGCATCCTCATCAATGGTGCCCAATATTTAAGCACATCAGTGAGTCAGGCATCAAGAAAATGTGCCTGAACATCTTTGTCCTTCAACAGAACCTGACCAACATTACCATGTCTCCAGAAGCTGACCTGGACTTTGAGCAGTACTATGAGATGCTGTACAACACAGCTGAAGAGCACCTGAACCCGATGGTGGACCAGGGCCTGAAATACACAGAGGTGGAGTAGTACATCCATGCATTGACACTGCTGCACTGCAGTCAGACAGATATGGGGGAACCATACCACCCAGAATCTGAGGCTGCAGAGACTCAAAAACATAATCTGCAAGCAGGTTGCCATCAAGCAAGCCTCCAAGGACAAAAAAATAACCAGTTTAGGGCATGCTGAGGGGGAAGGGAAAAAATGGAGAGGGCAGTCACCACCTTCTTTCTCAGGCACACTTCTTTCTTTGGTCTGTTATTGGATATATTGAGTGGGCTTGTTTTCTCTGTGTTGATGAAGTGAAGGTGTAAGAGTTTTACTTTTCATCTTTATTTTTTTTTTCATCACAATGATAAAAGTGGGGATAGTCATAATACAGAATGTTTTGATGTACTTTAATGTTTCAGGGCTCTAGATAGGATTGGGAAGCAAGTGTCCAACTGTTATTTTAAACACAAAAAGTCACAAATGTTTTTATCTTGTTCTACTATCTTTCAAATTTGATTGCTAACTAAGTCTTTATTCTCTTCTTGGAGCCATGAATATGGTTTCCTATGTAAAAGTAGGAATTTTTTTATTCCCTTGTCAGTGACCAAATTAATGAAATAAAAAAATATTTGATTTTCATTTACATTGCCAAGTCAAATTAGAGGCTTCTCACCTTGTCTGCCATTTTCAATATGTTTTTTTAAACAAGACAGGATTTCTTTGGACCAAAGGAGTAATAACCTTTGACTTGCTCCTTACAGAATTAATATACAATAAATTATACACAGATTGCTGGTTGGTTTATTGCCATTTTTGCTACTACTTCTACTACTGTAGCAAGACTGAAAGTCATAAAAGTAGTGATAAATAAAAGATTATTTAATCTTCTTCTAGAACTTTCCTTTTTCCTTTTTTGGATTCCAAGAGAAAAAAATATGATTAGAGAAGTTTGAATCACACATAAAAGAGTTATCTAATCTTAAATGGGCTGTTTCTTACTTTGGGAAGTAACTACGACTCTGGCATACTCAGCAAATGGTAGGCAAAGAGTCAGTCTTTATACCCATCTTCTGTATATCCCCTCGCTGAGTTTATTTCTGAAGTACTCCCTTAGATCTGTGGGTACTCTCTACTTCCCTACTTTTGGTAGGTTGGACTCCAGACTTCCAAGCTCTCTCACTGCTCACAGAACTTTTGTCACAAACAATGCACTGAACATTGGGCTGTCAAAGACTCTCCAAATCTTAAAAACACCTGTTGATAATGAGCTAATATCAGGACTTTCCACTGATATGTGTCTTAATGTTCTGGTGGTCTAGAATTTGTCACCTGTCTGTAGAGATTATGGTTGCTGGAAAAAGTACAAAATTAAAAAATTAAATCTTTAAAGAAGAAATAAAAGAACCATGTGCTAAAAATGTAAGAATTTAAGCAGATAAATCATGTTTTATTATTATAAGATGATCATCACATGAAAATATCCCTAGTGTGTAGTAGACTAGGATCTCAAAGATGACTGGTAATTCTATCTGCTAAAATTACTTTATCATTTGAATTCTGTCTGGAATAGTAATCTTGCTGCATACCTAGAAAATCATTATTCTATTTCTCAAGAAAAGAAAAAAATCAATATGGAAAATCAAAATATTTTCGTAACAGACTTTTTTTGGTAAGAATTGTCCTCCTGAAAATTTTCACATCTATACAATTGTTTTGATAAGAATGTATATGTGTGTAAAAGATCTCACCATCATATGCAAAAAAGACTGTGTTCACAGTATTTCTTAGTATTTGTTTTTCTCATATACAGATTTGATATCTCTATGGTATAATCAAGAGATGAGAAAAGTAATTAATTATACATTAAGACTCAAGGTGGACATTCTTTTTCTTTGTTTGTTTTATTTTGGGTCACACTTGGCAGTGCTCAGGGCTTACTCCTGGCTCTATGCTCAGAAATTGCTCCTGGCAGGCTCAGGGGACTATATGGGACGCCAGGATTTGAACCACTGTCCTTCTGCATGAGAGGCAAATGCCTTACCTCCATGCTATCTCTTCGGCCCCTTCAAAGTGGACATTCTAAGAAGTGTTTCCGAGTACTTGATTTTACTTTAATACTTTCAGAAGTATATCAAAGGATCACAATGTTCCTGTCTCTGAGAACTAATAATATTTTGATCATATACCATGAAAAGTTATTTATCTGTAAAAGTAATTATAGGTCTGGAAATTTATGAGTACAAAAGATTGGTTTGGAAATTTATCACTCAAAATGAAAATAAATATCTACCATAATATGTCTCATGTCTTTTTTTTTATCTTTACTCACTTGCTATTTAGTAAGGTGCTATTTCTATTTAAAATGAAGTTCCCACATAAAGGAGGATATTATGTGAAATGATCATATCATTATTATGAATCTTCTTTTGTATAAAACAGAAATCCTAGCTACCCAACTGAAAAGGGAAGTCAGCCCCGCCTCCACCAACCTTGGCGGATGTCCCGCCCCTTTAGGAAGTTGTCACTACCTCGACCCCACCAATAATTCATTTTACCTTGGCAGTTGTCCTGCCCTTAAGGAAGTCCCGCCTTTACCCCTACCTCACCAATAATTTGTGCTACCGTAGCGCAAGTCCAGCCCTCAAGGAAGTTGTCCTGGAATCTAAAAAGAAAGAAAAATTTTGAGCACTCAAGGAAGTGGCATCACTCCTTCTCCTCCCACTTCCCATCTTATATAAGGAGGGAACAGCAGGACCACGAGGTCTTTTTGACTCTGCTTCGTTGGGAGTAAGCTGGAGACCCTGGTATACCAGAATAAAAGAATTCACCAGAGCATTTGCTGGGGCCTCAGCCTCTTCATTTCTCTGTGTCGGGCAGCTAGACCTTTCATTGGCGAGCCAGCCAGAATTCCTCATCCTGCCCAGAACAGAGCTGTGAACAGGCGGCCTGGTGAGTTCTGATGTGTGTGTGTGTGTGTGTGTGTGTGTGTGTGAGTGCGCTTTGCTTCGTGTCTGTCTTAGTCTAAGGTTATGTTGTATTCTGTGACCAGTGGGAAGCAGACTTTGTGGTGGCTTAGTGACTGAGGGTATTAGTTCCCTACTCGATGTGGAAACCGAGTAGTAGCAGACTTTGTGACTGATGGTTTGAGTCCCCTACTCAACGAAGAATCTGAGTAGTAGCGAGCTGATGAGCTCTGGTGCTATAGGTCACAACCCTGGAGGCGCCCCAGGGGATCCGTAAGAGCAGTGGGAAAACGTTCCCGAGCTGCTGGGAGAGGTTGTCTGCCTGTGATTTGTGGAGCTCAAAAAAAAAACTTGGTTGTTAGTGGCATTGCCGTCTGTCTTGGATTTATTGTTGGTATTTACAGTCAAGAATTAATCTGTGAATTTTTCAGTTGTGCCTCTGAATGTTCATTTGACTCCCCTCTGACTGCCTCCTTTGTCTGTCCACCTTCGTGGTGATTCTACAAGTTTGATTTCTTCCCATTTTCTTTTTCTATGGTTGTATTTCAAATTGCACTTTGGGTTGCTCGCCCTTCATATTGTCATGGGCTCTGGAATATTTTTCCTCCTAGTGATTTGCTGTATTAGCCACTGTAATAGAAAATTTCAAACTCACTAAAATGAGGCAAAGTCTATCCACCCCACTTACTCTGACACTAGAAAATTGGGCAGCAATTACTTGAATGCATTCTTTGGGGTTGTTCCAGTGTGGCGCCACTGTCTGTCTGTCTGGTTTTTTTTTTTTTTGTTTTGTTTTGTTTTTTTTTTTTTTGTCTGTGTGTTCTAGGTTTTTCTTTGGTCTGACCATGGAAAGAAACTCTAGGGAAATGGCAGAGGGTGTCAGAAATCGTAAACCCCAGATTTCTCAATGGCCATCGGGGATAAATTTTCCCTGGAGAATTTCTGGACTTTGCGATTACCATGTGTTAAGACCAAAAAGAATCGGGAGCAACTGGCCGCTTTTTTTTTCCTAGCTGAAAGAAAAAAAAGGGTGCTTTTTTTTTTAACTCTCCAGCCTGAAGAAATTCACAAAAACCCCAGGGCAAAGGCTATTGTCCTCCCAGACTCATCTGGCTGGGAAATGTGTTTGTAGGCAAAGTAATCCCAGTAGATCTTTTACATATCAAAGAAAAATTTAGCTAATGGTTTGGAAGTCGAAAAGAATTTTGAGCATTTAAATTTCTAATTTAAATGTTTCTTAAAATGAATAATTAGGATGTTGCAGATTATTGTGGTTGTTTTTTAAACAATATTGTTAACTTTGTGGATGCATATTATTGTTTACAGTGTCTCAATTACATGTTGAATTTATCTCACCAAATTTAATGGTGGATTTTAAGGTAGCTTAATGTGAAAATTTTGATGGTACTAGGTTGTGAATACCTAAAGCAAAAGGAATCAATGCTAAGTTCTAGTCTAAGTTCGGTGCATGTGGAGGTTTTTAGCAGCAAAACCACTCCCAAAGGATGAGTGAAGAAGTTTAAAAAAAAATAAAAGAAGAAGAAGAAGAGAAGGAGCCAGAAAGCAGATGGCTTTCCTCTCAGCGTGAGGAGTGGTCCCCATGCAGACAGAAAATTCTAAAATTAGTGAGGGGACCCCAAAGCCCTCTTTCAGAGGAATAATTGGAGTTGATGTGGTGTGACAAGCAGGCACCCTTAAGCATTTAGCTGTAAAGACCGGAAAGAGACCAATATAAATGGCCTGAGTAAGGAAATTGAAGATTTCCTAGAAGATTCTGGAGCAGCACTAACTGACCACAGCCTGTGGGCCCTGCTCTCACCTTCCACCCTCAATCTCAAGAGAAAGAGAATTAGAGGTCAGTCTCTTCCAAACCTGGAGAGGAGTGGAACAGACAAATCACCTCTGAAAATTCCTACAGAGGGTGAGATGCCCACGGCCAGCCACAAGATCCTCATGCTGAAATAACCAACTCACCAGCCAAACCTGAATGACTGTGATGTGACAAACCTGCTGTGTCTACAACCTATCCTCAGAAAATCTCTGTAAGTAATGGGGGTGCCCCAGATGGAGATTTCTCCAACAGTGTGGTATATATGCAAAGGAAAAAGCCAAGTTACTCAAATACCTGGTAAGGTACAAGGTAAAGTTGCAAAGAAAAACTATTTTTGGTAGCTAATTAAAATTCTAGTGGGCCTAACTTAAAATCCACTTCCTTGAAGTAACTTATGTGAAAATGCTCTTACTAGTTGTACTGAACCAGTTCATAAACTGTAAATGCAAATGTTAGTATAACTAAAGTAACTCAGAGCTGTGTTTATTCACAATGCTATACTGCTTTGTTTTCTGTTGTTTAATTTGTGCTATCATTACAGACAATAAGGATAGCTGTGCCATTCAAGTTGTACTATTTACTGCTCCAAGGCCTGATTGGGTTAAGTAATATTCCCCTGTATAATTGATCTGATCCTTTTCAGGTGTTAAGACTGCAAAAGTGAACCAGTTAACTGCTCCTTTAGGGAAATATGAGATTTAACCCTATCTAGAGATTGAGACTGCAGTCCCCTGTCAGCCTGAAGTAGCTACAGAAAATTGATCTTTGACCATGTTCCCTCTAATGACTTCTAGGGTGATGAAATATCTAGGAAAAACATGAAGCAAAATGTTCATCAGGAAAAGCTATGAGGGAAATAAGGGGAAAAGAAAGGCCACAGGAATTAATAAGCCAAGTTATCAACTAAAGATAACATTATGCCTATCTATCCCAGAGGTTAAAGCAGGTAGCAAAAATAAACCAACCCTAACATTTAATAAACATGGGTGGTAAAAGGAAAGGAGCAAAAATTATGCTTCCCTTGGTAATGTTAAAAGTAAGACGATTATTACTAGATATGAAATTTCTTCATCTCTGTCTGACCCAATGCAGGAAAGGCAACTGGAGTTTAGGGCTCTACTGTTCTCTCTACCCCAACAGCTGTTTAAGTTGCAGGATTGAAGAAAAGGAAGCAGAAACCTCCTTATCTTCATTGTGGAATTCACAGCCTATAAGAAGAAAACCCTGAAGATCCAGTGAGTCAGCTCATAGGACCAGAATAAAAGTTCTGGTCTTCCTACAGCAGCAACCATATGGCACCCCCCCCCAGTGCAAATGCTTTCTGAGCCTGTTTTTCTCTCCCCCTTCCACTCTGCTAGCAGCTCGGCTGGCCGCCATCAATGCCCTACAAAGCCAAGTCTGAAAGGGACTCAGACAGGCATGTGAACCCCAGAAGCCGGGAGACCAGGTCCTGGTAAGACAGCACCGCTGGCAGAGCCTAGGTGAAAAGGACCTTATGCCGTACTTCTGATCACCCCAACTGCTGTTAAGGTGGATGGCATGCTTTCTGGATTCACGCCTTCCATTTAAAACCTGCCCCTGCTGATCTCAACCAGGATGAGTGAAAAGTGGAGTGCACTGAGAATCCCCTCAAGATTCGGGTCTGGTGGGCATCAACTCAACAGTAGGCTTCTGTACACTCGATCAGTAGACTGAAGCTAGAACTGCTTACCTCTGGTCCCCTACTTTTTCCCATGTGGGGGGTGGAGCTGGAATGGGTGTGTGAAACAAAACCTCAGCCTTTGCCTTCCTCTTCGGAGGTGGGGGGAATGCCTCGCTGGATGTGTGGAGCTTAATCAAGTTCACTCCCGGTGCTATAGGGAGTATCGAGAGTGTACCAAAAATAAGACAGGAGCTATTAGACAGTCCCTTATGGTCTTTATGGGGTGGAATTCTCCCCTATCTAATACCCCTACTGGGGCCCCTAGCACACTGGCTTCTAGGATTAGAAGCCTTTCTACAAGAAGTGGGGATTGAAAAGGGAAGTCAGCCTGCCTCCACCAACCTTGGCGGATGTCCCCCCCCCTTAAGGAAGTCGTCACTTCCTTGGCCCCACCAATAACTCGCTTTACCTTGGCGGATGTCCCACCCTTAAGGAAGTCCCGCCTTTACCCCTACCTCACCAATGATTCGTGTTACCGTAGCGGAAGTCCAGCCCTCAAGGAAGTGGCGTCACTCCTTCCCCTCCCACTTCCCATCTTATATAAGGAGGGACCAGCGGGACCATGAGGTCTTTTTGCCTCTGCTCCTTTGGGAGTAAGCTGGAGACCCTGGTATACCAGAATAAAAGAATTCACTGGAGCATTTGCTGGGGCCTCAGCCTCTTCATTTCTCTGCATCGGGCAGTAGATTAGGATGCCCGGACCTTTCACAACTAGGTAAAATATTGAAATTTTTGGGTTCACTGAGAATAATTATTGCTCATCTATAGACAAGTATAATAGCTTTTCTGTCTTTCTTAACAAGTTGAATAATAAAAACTTTAATTCTGCACATTATATAAAATAACAAGCAGGAATATAACCAGTGCACTTCTAAAATACCATTAAACTACTTATTACACAAAAGTAATTTATCTTCTAAGATTATGGAATGAAAAACTTTAGGGGAAATGTACCAACTTTTAAATATTGAAGGCTATGTCTATAATTTCAAGAAATTCTCATTATTATAATAATATTCATTAAAAGTCTTTTTCAAATCTCTCTCACTTCCTATGAGATTCTATTTTTGTTTGCTTCAGCTACTGTATTTTCAATAAAAAACTAAAAATAATGAACATTTTGAAGCATATAGTCTGGACATAAAAATGACTTGCCCAGGACACATATAAGTGTTCTATTACTTCTTATATATACTCATATGCTCATATGCTTCTCATATATACTCTCATACTCAGATATAGATTATCTGAGTAGTAACGCATCTAGTGTGCAAATCAACTCATAAAATGTTAAAAGTACACACTAATATTTGCTTGTCAATGAAGTTTGAAGAGATATTTTATTATAGACAACTATAATAAAACCTCATTACTATGTATTGCTTAGAGCTAGAGATGCAAGGAAGAATGAGATAGCTAAATATTTTAACACCTAAAATAAAATAACCTTGTAATTTAATTATTTTATACTAAAAAATCAGATAAAAAACTTTAACCACCTATGAAGACATTTATGGTAAATTACTAGCTAATGTGTTAAAGCCTAATCTAATAATTAAAGCCTAATTTAGCTGCAATCAATCCTTTCACCCTTAAACTCTTCAGTATAGTTGATTTAGTCTATACATAGCAAAATATATATTCGCAGAGCAACACTTTCTAAGTATCCATCCTTTTTTCTTCTTTTAAATGTTATATGCCATGAATTATCTGTCAGCTGTAATAAAAGATTACAATTTTTCTGAATCCAAAAGAAAATTAAGTAAATACAGTTATAAGTCACTCATATACCCTACAAGTGCATTTATTATATATAACTTCCATTTTAATTGTCTTTATAGAGAGTAGCAAGTGATTGCCAGACATTGAGAAGCAGAAGAGAATGGAGGGAAATAAAAATAGATGACAGGGCCACACCCAGTATGCTCAATCTTAGTTCTCTCTCTGTACTCAGAGATTATTCGTGGTGAAACTCAGAGGACACTGAATTGAATTGGAATCAGCTATGTACAAGCTATTTAATATGGATTATGTGCTCTTGGATTAATCCTGGTAGTGATCTGGAGAACACTGATAGTGTCTAGGACCAAAAGTGAATCAGCCATATGCAAGAATAAGTAAGAATTTGGGATCAAAACCATGCAGAGAGTAAAAGAGTTTCTGCATTGGAAGCATTCTTGAAATCCAACCAGACAGACATATATCCCATTATAGTGAAAGAATGAATGTGTCTCTAGGGCAGGGAGCAATCACACTTCGTGAAAATCCAGGGATCCTATGAAGTTCGAGGGATCAAACCTAGATCAACTGCATACAAACCAACTTCCAGCTATCTGCATAAATTTATTTTGTGTACCCAACTTACTTAGTGCTTCATTCATTTCATTCCTAGAGAGTGAAATATTGATTCAAAGAACATAGCAAAATCAGCTCTCAATTACCTAACCTCAGGTAGGTGTGCTCCACCCACAAGGACAGGGGCCAATTCCTGCCTGACTTTGGGCTACAGAGGACTCTTTTAAAAGTGACACCTGGGGCTACTACTGAACCCTGGTGACTTTCAAAGAAGAACACAGCCAAATCAGTTCTCAAGTGCCTAACCTCTGGTAGGTGTGCCTCCACCCATAAGTACAGGGACTAATTTCTGCCTGTCTTTGAGCTACAAAAACTTCTTTTAAAATTCTTTTAAAAGTGACACCTGGGGCTACATCCCCAGTGGCAAAGAAGAACACAGCAAAAATAGAAGAGTACTTCTAATAGAACCCATTGAAGCACAGATTAAAAATCACACTTCAAGAATGGCAATGGGGAAACAATGCAGGACAATAACATGCATATAGAATTAAAATGGCAGCTCTGATGACCCAAAACCAACTAACTAACTAACCTCTCAGATAAGAAGTTTAGAACAGAAATATGGAGGATGTTCATAGAACTCAAAGAAAGCATAGATTGATCTGAATAGACCACAAATACAGAAATCAGAAAATTCCAAACTGAAATAATGGGACTGATAAAAGCAGTATAGGAAATGAAAAACTCTCCGAGAGATTAACAGCAGCTGAAGACAGAATTAGTGAGATGAAAGATGAGATGCCTAAAAGTTATTATTCAGCAGAAGATATCGGAAAGAACCTTAAAGCAAATGATCAGACAATAAAAAATACTAAAAGATTGTGAACAGATAAATATAGAAATGTTCAATGAATTCAACAGAAACAACATAAGAATAATTGGAGTCCCAGAAACCCAGGAACAAAATCCCCAGAAAGAATCAACAGTCAAGAACATCATTACAAAGAAACTCCCATAGTTAAAGACTGCATACAACCAAATTCTGCATGCCAGAAAAGTACCAGCTAAAAGAAACCCAAAGAAAAACATACTAAGACACATCCTAGACATGATGATGAATCCCACAGATA
Source organism: Suncus etruscus (assembly GCF_024139225.1). Taxonomy (NCBI): domain Eukaryota; kingdom Metazoa; phylum Chordata; class Mammalia; order Eulipotyphla; family Soricidae; genus Suncus; species Suncus etruscus. The sequence goes on along the minus strand of NC_064858.1, from coordinate 65,319,703 downwards.
GGAATAGAATACTAAAAGCAGCAAAATCAAAAGGAGAAATTACATTTAAAGGAGCATCCTTATAATTTACAGCAGAAGTGTCACAAGAAACCTCAAGGCCAGAAGGCAGTGGTGGGACATAATAACAAAACTCAATAAAATGAATGCTTTGCCTAGAATACTGCACTTAGCTAGACTCACTTTTAGGTTTGAAGGAAGTATGCATGGCTTCATGGATAAACAACAGATCAGACCTTTACATATTCAAAACCAGCTCTAAAAGAAAAACTGAAAAGTCTATTTAAAGAAAGAAAGAAAGACCAATAGATACAACAAACTTCAACACAAAGATGACACTAACTCCCATGACAATTATCTCTCTCAACTTCAATGAACTAAGTGCACCTGTTAAGAGATAGAGTGACAAAATGGATCAGAAAGCTTAATCCAATATTTTGCTGCTTACAAGAAACATATCTAAATAATCAAATCAAGCATAGAGTCAAAATTAAAGGCTGGAGGAAAATCATCCAAGCAAACAACACCTTTAAAAAAGCTGGAGTGACCATATAAATATCAAATGAAACAAACTTTAGACTCAGAAAAGTTGTAAGGACAACTTCTAAGGACAAAGATGGTTATTTTATACTAATCGAAGGATATGTACAAGAAGAAGAAATCAGACTCCTAAATATATATGCACCAATGATGAACCTAAAAAATATTTAATATACGTATTGACAAACCTGAAAAAAGATATTAATACCAGCACAATAGTAGTGGGATATCTCAACACTGCCCTGATATCCATTGATACGTTAACCAGGTTGAAACCCAATATATATTATTATTAGCTCTGAAAATAGAAATGAAGAAAGTGGAATAGTATAGATAGATGATAGATAGATAGATAGATAGATAGATAGATAGATAGATAGATAAAGAGATAGAGAGAGATAGATTAGCACTCATCTCCATAAAACTGGATACACATTCTTTTTTATTGTGATCAAAGTGAATTACAAATCTTTCACAATAATATTTAAGGCATATTGTGTTAATAAATAAAGGACATTCCCACCATCAGTGTTGTCCTCCCTCCACCCCTGTTCCCAGCTTCCATCCCACTTCTTCCTTTACCACTCCATAATGCTAGTACAACTGTTCCCTATTGTACAGCTTGATGTAGATTGGGTATTGATTCTGTTGTCGTTGACTTTGGATTTGGTATTTAAGTCTGATCATTTTTTATTCCTACTAACTGAACATACTATAGTCTGGTCTTAGTACCATCCATTTTTCTCCTTCCACTAATGATGCTGATCAAGATGATTTCAGTAATGTGACTTTATTGGAGACATAAGAAAGGATATGGGAGGAGTTAGTCTAGGTGCTGTATCTATCTGGAAAAAGAAAGGGGAAAAAAGAAAAAAGTAACAAAACAAAACACCAATAACAAAGTGACAACAAAAGTACAAAAAGAATGAAAAATATAAATAAGCCAAGAATCAAAACCATCAGCTATGATAAAAACAAACAAAAAACAAAAATCAAGAACAAAAACAAAAGCAAAAACAAGAATAAAAAACCTAGACCAGCAACTTCTTATAAAAATGTTGTCTATTTTTTTTCTTTTTTGCATAGGCATATTAAATATTGGGTAATTATAATGGGAATTCCCTTGGCCTAAGAGATACATGGTTTCTCTGCCCTTGAAGCATACTGCCATGGGAACAACTAAAGGCTACTTACTCACTTTTTTACACACCCCAAAGTCTTTTTATGGTGCCAGAAGACTTTCCACTCAGCTGTAGGTGATGACGCCTTGCCTCTGCGTAGGTCATAGGGTGAAGGCTAAGAGAGATTTTCTTTATGGTTCTAGTATTTCTGTTTCATCACTGTTGTTATAATCAGTCTTCTGTAATAAGTGGACTTGATTTTTGCTCAGATCCTAGGTAAGACCCTAGGCTGTAGTCTTTCAGCATGGTTTCAGAATTCCTTTATCTAGTTACAGTTGTCAAAGTCAGAACTCTGGAATTAGAGATCTTGATTTTTGTACAAATCCAAAGCTGAGGCCTAGTCTAGGAACTTCCTATTGGTCATTTCATAGGTTCTGTCCAGTCCATGTTTGTCAAAGTCAGGCTTCTGTAAATAGCAATTTTATATCTTGCTTAGGGCAAAGGATGACTTGTCTCCCAATTGTATCATACCATTAGGTGGTGAGATAGGGCAGCCCTCTCTTACTCAAGTTGTTGGCGTTTTCTCATGTCAGGATATTATGGTAAAACTGGTACAAGTTGGGGCCAAGAGATAGCATGGAGGTAAGGCATTTACCTTGCATGCAGAAAGACAGTGGTTTAAATCCCGGCATCCCATATAATTCCCCGAGCCTGCCTGGAGCTTTTTCTGAGCACAGAGCCAGAGTAACCCCTGAGCACTGCCAAGTGTCGCCCAAAAACCAAAACAAAACAAAACTGCTACAAGTTGGTGCTGGGACGGTATTTGGAATTTCCCTGGGTGGAGTCTGATTACTGGTGCTGTTGCTGGGACTTGTGTCAGTTTCATGCTGGGATCTGAGGTTCTGGGTTGAACAGTCACTGTCTGATTACATAGTGTCTAAGTTGGGTCCACATGACATATGTTCAGGGTGGAAGGTGAGCCTATATTATAAAAATTATGGGTTCTTATCCCTAGTAGATAAGAGCTTGTCATTAACAACAATGTTGTTTACGAGGCTAATTTACTTTTGGAAATAAACAGACTAGGAGGTATTATTATGGAGGTATTAAACACATAAAGGAAATATAGGCTTCCTCATTGAGTCTTTTGAGGAATTCTTGTGTAGGGTAAAATCCAGGGCAGTTTATCATCACACACTGTGTCTTGGGTTTGCAAAGTTATTTGTAGCCATGAGAGAAGTGTCATTGGGCTTGGGTCCTTCTGGAGCTAACTCAGTATCATGTGATAATCTATGATTAGGAGGGTAAGAAGAAGAGCCATAAAGCATGAGACATCAGTTGTGTTGGTTGTAGTTTCTTGCATCAGCATGTGATGTGGGGCTGGGATAATATACTTTCAGTTTGGGAGCTTGGTGGTGGTTTATTGGAGCAGGAGGTTGGTCTTGGTACCTAATGGGTTAATAACTGAGGTAAAGAGGGTTAAATAAGGAAGGGTGATAGATCAGGATTGGGAATGAGAGAATAGAGGGATTTCTAAAGGGGTATGGGGTAATCTTGGGCTAGTACATTGGTATTGGCGGGTTTTCCTCTTTTGAGGCTCTTCATCACTGACAGGAGTGGTTTTTACTAAATAAAGATTTCAGGATTATATAGTGGCTGGAGCTTTTTAGGATAAGCACAGTTTTTGCATCTAGAGTACTAAGCAATGTGGTGGTGAGGACTATAGGCTGTGGTTACCCTATGTAATATTGTCTGCTGCAGCTTAAGTATAGAGGTACCTTTCCTATGGAGCAACTGACAGCTAGAAATTTTTATGAAATGGATTGAATTTATTAGGAAGGATAAAGGAGAGAGGGAAAAAGAAGTAGAGGTAGTAAAGTACTGATAGTGAAGAAGAAGAAGAAGAAGAAGAAGAAGAAGAAGAAGAAGAAGAGAAGAAGAAGAAGAGAAGAAGAAGAGAGAGGAGGAGGAGGAAGAGGGCGGAGGAGAAGAAGGAGGAGGAGAAGAAGAAGTAGAAGTAGAAAGAAGAAGAACTGGAAGTAGAGAAAAAGAAAAAATTTTAAAAAAAGAAATAGGGAAGTAGTGATTTACCGAAATGTGTTTGGTGAGTGGGACCTCTAACATAGGTCTTTGGTGCACCATTGACTGTTCCAGTGGTCTGAATGATCATATGCTTTGGGTCCTGATAGAAGACTTAAACAAAAGGAACTGGGTAAATTAGAGTATTTTATCAAGATACTGACATAATGGGCACTGTATATGGTAACTGGCATAATTGAACACTGTGGTTTAAAATTAGCGTGTCCACCTTTTGTCCCAAGGACAAAGAAATTAAATGATTATTTTATACTTGTTAAAATTAAGGCATTAAAGCATATTGTTAGTAAGCACTGCAGCAGAAGTCCAGGCTTCCCATTATATTCTGCATCTGGATCTGTGGATAAATACATTAGGATATTATACTAGACCTTTGTGGTTAGAGGTTAATTACATACCTATTCACTAAAAACTGCTGCTTCTGTCGTTGCTGATTTTTTTCAGATTGTAATGTGGGTATTTGCTTCTTTGTGTTGCATCTCTTCCACTTTATTTGAACACTTCTCGTTATATGCTTTTCGTCCTATTTCCTCTAATTTCTCATTAAGGGCTCTTATTTTTTTGCTAGTTTTCTGCCTGATGGATCTGTCTAGTAAGTATTGGAATATCCTACTATCACATTTCCTTCCATGTGTTTCTCTAGATTTGTGAGCAAATACCTTACATATTTTGCTGGCTCTGCAGTTGATGCATAAATATTGATTAGAGTTAGTACTTTTGGTCTAATATTCCCCTGATCAGTAGGTAGTGACCCTCTTGGTCTCTGAGCACTTTCTTGAGGTTGAATTCAATTTGGTCTGATATAAGAAGGGCTGTTCCCCACTGTTTTTCCCCATTGGCTTGAATAATTGATTTTCATCCTTTAATTTTAAGCCTGTGCATATTTTGATCTTTAGGTGTGTTTTTTGATCCATCCCTCTACTCTGTGTCTTTTAATGGGGATTTTAGCCAGTTGACATTTAAGGAGATTATCACTAGAGAGGGTTGCTTTGCTTTTGTATTGAGTAGAGTGGTGGTTGTTATAACCGGAGGTTTGGATTGTATAGTGCATCTTTGAGAAGTTCATTTTGAGATGGTTTTGTTAGCTCAAATAATTTGAGTTCTTTTTTTGTCTAAGAATGTTTTTAGGGATTTTCATTCTCCGGTCCTTTTTCTCTTGTGGTTCCCTTCCGGGCCCCATGTGAACTAATGGTGGAAGTGCCTTGTTGCTTCTCTTTGTGAATAATTCAGGTTGGAGAAGATGGGGTCACACCATCTGAACTCCTGTGCCCAGGTAGGGGATGTGGTGACCTTCTATTATAGCTGTGAGCTTCTCCCAGGAGGAGTGGCCATAGCTGGATGCCTCTCAGAGGAAGCTCTACAGAGATGTGATGCTGGAGATCTACCAGCACCTGCAGGCTATAGGGAAGCAGCAAACCCCAGTGGGACAGAGGTATTCCTGTGTTGTGGAACACAGTCAGAAGGGCACAATCCTGCCTGCACCCTGAAAGAATTGAGCACTCATGGAGCATCTGTTCTGGAGGAGGCCAGAATGAAGTGAGAATTCTCTCTGATAATCCCCATTCCACTGGGCACAGCAACAATAAGTCTAATCTGTCCAGTTCCTGTACAAAAATCACCACACTTGGGCCACCCTGCCCTGAGCAAACAGTGTTTGCTAGAATTCCCTCACAGTGAAAGTTGAACAAGCTCATTCCCTGCGGAGTGGAGTCCCCAAAGTGTAAGCACTTTTGGGGGACTTTCCCACATGCTTGGCATTGTGATTTACTATCAGACACCCTGAGTAAACAGAATCTCTCTGAAAGTGAGCAAGGTAGACATGGTCTTTGCCAACTGTCTCACCCAAGTGACCCTAAGGAGGTCTGTATGTAAAGCAAATGTCAGACACTTCCAGCAGGTGGCAAGGTCTCTCACTCCTCAATCCTTACTACACCTATGAAAATTTAAATAGGAGAAAAGTCTTATACATGTCAGGAGTGTGGGAAGGTCTTTCCTCACTCCTCATTCCTTACTAGGCACAGGATTGTTCATATAGGATAGAAATTTTATATATGTAACTATTGTGGGAAGGCCTTCAGTCAAAGCGGACATCTTTCTAGGCACATGTATATTCATACAGGAGAAAAACATAAATGTCAAAAGTGTGAGAAGGCCTTCTCTTCATTCTCAAAACTTAGCATAAACATGAGTATTCATTCTGGAGAGAAATCTTATTCATGTCAGGTTTGTGGGAAGGCCTTTGCTTGATCCTCACACCTTTTAAAACCCAAAAATATTCATACAAGAGAGAAACCTTATACATGTCAGGAGTGTGGAAAAGCCTTCGCTCAATCCTCAAGCTTTTTAACTCACAAGAAAATTCATACAGGAGAGAAACCTTATAAATGTCAAGAGTGCGGGAAAGTCTTCGCTCGATCCTCAAGACTTTTATCAGACAAGATAATTCATACAGAAGAGAAACATTATACATGTCAGGAATGCAGAAAAGCCTTCGCTCAATCCGCTGGCCTTTATTCACACAAGAAAATTCGTACAGGTGAAAAACCTTATACATGTCAAGTGTGCGGGGAGGTTTTCACTCGACCTGCAAACCTTTTAACACACACGAAAATTTATTTAGGAAAGAAACCTTATACATGTCAGGTATGTGGGAAGGCTTTTTATTATTCTGAAAGCCTTTATAACCATAAGAAAAATTCATTTTAGAGAGGCACACAGTGTCTAAGGAATATGGGAAGTGTCTAAGGAAGGCTCTTAACTCCTTAACAAGTCACTTTATTAGTATTTAAAATTATATTAGTAGTATTGCAAACTATCCTAATAATGAGAATTTATGAGGGAAACAATAGCCAGGCTCCGGAAACAAACAAGAAGCTCTTCAACAGACGAATGGCTAAAGAAATGTGATACATATACACAATGGAATATTATGCAGCCGCCAGGAGAGATGAAGTCATGAAATTTTCCTATACATGGATGTACATGGAATCTATCATGCTGAGTGAAATAAGTCAGAGGGGGAGAGAGAGACGCAGAATAGTCTCACTCATCTATGGGTTTTAAGAAAAATAAAAGTCATTTTTGCAACAATCCTCAGAGACAATGAGAGGAGGTCTGGAACTTCCAGCTCACCACAAAGAATGGTGAATGCAGTTATAGAAATAACTACACAGAGACCTACAATAATCATGTGAATGAATGAGGGAACTAAAAACCTGTCTGGAGTACAGGTGGGTGTGGGGTGGGATGGAGGGAGACTTGGGACATTGGTGGTGGGAATGTTGCACCGGTGAAGGAGGTATTCTTTACATGACTGAAACCTAATTACAATCATATTTGTGATCAAGATGTTTAAATAAAGAAAAAAATTTTAAAAAAAAGAAAGCCTGTCTAGAGTACAGGTGGGGGTGGGTGGGGAGGAGTGATATTTGGGACATTGGTAGTGGGAATGTTGCACTGGTGATGGGGGGTGTCATCCTATATGATTGAAACGCAACTAACCAAAATCATGTTTGTAACCAAGGTGTTTAAATAAAAAATATTATAAAAAATAAAAATAATAAAAACTAATGTTTTTAGTTCTCATAAAAATGAGAGTTTTGCTGGGTAGTGTATCCTAGGTTGGAAGTTTTATTCAGTATTTTAACTATGTCACTCCACTGTCTTCTTGCTTGAATTGTTTCAAATGAGAAGTTTGGTTTGATTCTTAGTCCCTTCCTTTGGATTTGAGGGTTTCTCTCTCCCTTATTGCTTTCTAGAGTTTCTCTCTCTCTCTCTTTCTCTCTCTTTGCCAGTGGATTACGATATGTCTTGGTTTTGTTCTGCTTGGGTCTATTTTATTAGGTACTCTTTTTGCCTCCTGGATTTGTACAAGTGTCTCTTTCCAGATGGTGGGAAAATTCTCTGCTATTAATTCCCTCACTACTTGTTCTTCTTTCTCTTTTTCCTACCCTTATGGTATTCCTATAATTCATAGGTCATTTCTTTTATCTTTATTCATTAGGTATCTAACTTTTTCTTTCAATGTTTTGTCTCTTGCTTTCTTATTGACCTTTTTGTCATTGTTATTTTGTAGTTCCTCTATGCGTTCTTCTAACTGTGTAATTCTGCTATTATGGATTGCTAGCATGTTTTTTTTATTTCTCTTAGTTCCAGTTGTATGAATTCTTTCATCTGTTGTAAAAGTTCTTCTTTGAGTTGGCTGAATTGTTCATCTATAGATTAATCTCTCAGATTAGTGCTTCCTTGATTTCCATTGCTAGGGCATTCATTGTTGCTCTTGGATTCTCATCTATTTGGCTCTTGTATTTTGGTGGACATAGAAACTTAATAGACTTTCTCTTCATTTCCCCAGCTGCTAGTGTCTTCCTTAGTTTACCCATATTTTTTTGCATCTGGTGGTTTTTAATGTTGTTTTCTGATTGTTTAATAAAGATGTCTAATGTACTGATTGTATTTGAGCTACTCGGAGGTATATTTGGTTTAGAGTTTATTTTTTCTTAGCCAAGTGTTTTGTCTAAGTATGACAGGGAATTACAAGCTGTTTCAGTGTTTTGCTATACTTTTATGGGCTGTGGATTATCTGAAGAAATTAAGTGTTAGGTTTGAGCAGACTGGGTCTGTGTCAGGGGTCTCAAACTCGTGACCCGCAGGCCATTTGCGGCCTTCTGTAGAACATTTTGTGGCCCACGGCGGGCCTTCAAATATCGCAGTATTCACAATTATTCAATTACCAAATAATCCCAATAAAAATCACATTACTAAGAAAAAAGTCACATTAAACATTCGCATACCCTGAGTAGTTTCGTTCAGGGTATGCAATGTTTAATGCGATTTTTTGCAATTTTTTCTTACTAATGCCATTTTTACTGTAAATATTCGGTAAGCAAATAACAGCAAATATTTTGCGCCTAATGCAGATGTCATTTCTGCTGTTCCTGCCCGCTGCCCCTTGCATTATCAGAGGCCTAAGGGAGAGAAGAGAGAGAAGAGGGAGGTTTATTACAGAATTAGATTTTGTCATACCTTCATCATGACTTCATCAAAACCTGCAGTGAAGAGAAAGATTGATGACGAGCACAGACAATTTCAGGAAAAGTGGGAGATGCAGTATTTCTTTGTTGAGCACAGGGGCATCCCACATGTCTTATTTGCTCAGAGAAAGTTGCAGTGCACAAGGAATACAACTTGAAACACCATTATTCAACTAAACATGCTGAGGAATGTGCAAAATATCAAGGAAATGAGAGAGACAAGTGGGTTGCCAGTCTTAAAGCATGTCTAATGAGGCAACAAGATTTCTTTAAGAAAGCAACCAAAGAGAATGTTGCATCAGTCGAAGCTATTTACATAGTTAGTGAGATGATTGCTAAGGCAGGGAAACCATTCACAGAAGGAGAGTTTGTTTAAAAATGCATGTTACATGCTGCAAGTATTATCTGTCTGGAAAAGAAAGGTCAGAGGAGCTGCTCACAATAATTCCAATGCATGGCCAGACCACCGCTAATGAGATATTTCGGCATCTGTGTGATGCCATTGAGAATACAGGTTTGCCATGGGAGAGTTTTGTTGGAATAATAACTGATGGAGCGCCATCGATGACAGGGAGGAAAAATGCACTGGTAGCACTTGTTCAAAATAAAACTTGAAGAGGAGAGTATAGAGAAGGCCATTGCTCTTCACTGCATTATCTATCAGCAGGCCCTTTGCAGTAAATGCCTGCCGTGTGACAATGTGATGTCTGTTGTTGTGAAATGCATCAACCAAATCAGATCCAGGGGCTTAAAGCACAGGAGGTTCCATGCTTTTTTAGAGGAAATGGAGACATAATATGGAGATGTGCTCTATTTCAATGAGGTACATTGGCTCAGCAGGGGAAATGTCCTAAAAAGATTTTTTTGAGTTGAGAGAAGAAGTGAAATTTTTCATGGAGAAGAATGGGAATGCTGTTTCTGAGTTGAGTGATCACGAATGGCTCATGGTCAGTTTTTTTTTGTTGACATCACACATAAGCTGAATGTACTAAACAAGATGTTACAAGAACCAGGGCAGCTTATCAGTGCTGCCTATGACAACGTGAGAGCATTCTCCACAAAACTTGTGTTATGTAAATCCAGCTCTCTCAGACAAACCTTTGCCATTTCCCAACATGCAAGGAACTTGTGGATGCAGGCACACCATTCAGTGGTGAGAAATATGTTGATGCCATTTTTAAGCTAGAGAAGTATTTTGATCACAGATTTGAAGACTTCAAAAAAAAAAAAGCACAGAGCCACTTTCCAAATTTTTGTGGACCTCTTTTCCTTTGATGTACAAGATGCTCCTCCTGTGCTTCAAATGAAGCTCATTGACCTGCAATGCAACTCTGATCTCAAAGCCAAGTTCAGGGAGATTAGTGGAAAAGCAGACATGCATGGGCAATTCTTGAGAGAATTGCCCCCCAGCTTCCCTGAGCTTTCCCAAAATTTCAAAAGCACCATCTGCCTTTTTGGGAGCACATAACTGTGTGAAAAGTTATTCTCCACATTGAACTTCAATCAGTCAAAGTACAGGAATAGACTTACTGATTATCATCTTCAAGCCATACTGAGGGTCTCAACTGCTTCCTCTCTAAAGCCAAATGTGGTTCAGATTTGTGAGAATTAGCGCTGTCAAATCTCTGTTAGCAAGGAATAGGCAAAAGATGCCATATTCAGAAGAACTGTTCATGATCTTCACTCAATGTTCTATTCATGTTCAGAAGAAATAATTAAAACTGTTAATAATGACATTTGAGGACTTTTTTTGTGAAATCCCTTATGTGACCCTGCCTCACCCTGACTTTGCCTCCTGTGGCCTCCACATAAATTGAGTTTGAGACCCCTGCCTATGTGGTGTAAGTTAGACTATTTGGGCATGTGTGCAGTTTGTGGCCTGCAAGTTGGGGGGCAGGCTGTCTACAGCCTGCCCAAAGTTCCCAGATGCATGTTGCACATGTGGGGGGAGTGGACAAGGGCAGTCTCAAGAGTGCCATTGGTTCCAGCCATGATTAGCAGTGGGGGAGGACAGTCTCGAGTCTTCCACGAGTCCCAGGCACAGGAGAGCATGCTTACTGGTCAGCAGGGGAGGGAGGGCAGTCTCAAGGCTGCCACACTTTCTGGACACAGGAGTGTGATCTGGACACAGGTTGGTAGGGGTAAGGACGATCTCAAGCCTTCCACAGTTCCTGGGGGCAGGAGTGGGAGCTTACCCTCCAAGGCAAGGTGTGGGAAGCAAGGGCAGTCTCAAGCCTGCCATTGGTCCTGGGCACAGGAGTGTGCACTTATCAGTCTGTGGGGGTGGGACGAAGGGCAAGCTCAAGTCTACCATAGGTCCTGGGTGCACTTACTGGTCAGCAGGAGGGAGTGGGGACGGCAGTCAAGCCTGCCACAGATCCCTTGCGCAGAAGTGCACACTTACGGGTGCAGGGTGGAGGGCTGTCTCGAGCCTGCCACAAGTCCAGCTGGATACACATTCTTATCCAATGCACATGGGTCATTCTCCAGGATAAACCACATGCTGACTCATAAAGCATATCTCCATAAAATCAAGAGGATAAAATTGTACACACTAACTTCACTGACCACAGGGCACTGAAATTAGGTGTGAACTACAAAGAAACACAGAAGAGCTTTAAAACATGGGAACTAAACAGTTCACTACTGAAGAACCAGTGGGTCAGAGATGAAAGCAAAAAGGAAATCAAAACAATCCTGAAAACAAATGACAATAAAAAAAACAAATTGTCAGAATTTATGGGGCACAGCAAAAGGAGAACTAAGAGGAAAATTTGTAGCTTTGCAAGCCCACATCAGGAACGAAGAAGGGACCTGTACAAAGAGCTTAATAACACAGCTTTTAGAACTAGAAAAAGACCAACAAAAGTAATCAAAAATAGATAGAAAGAAGGAAATAACAAAATTTAGAGCAGAAATCAATGAAATGGAAATTCAAAAGAAATAATTCGAAAGATCAACAAAAGCAAAAGTTTGTTCTTTGAAAAAATAAACAAGATTGATAAACCACAAAAAAAGTGGAGAGATAGAAATCAAATACACCGGATTAAGAATGAAAAGGGGGAGATCAATACAGATAGTGCAGATTCAAAGGGTAATCAGAGACTACTTTGAGAAACTCTATGCCACGAAACATGAAAACTGTCTGAGAATAAATTCTTGAACTCTTATAATCTTCCACGGTTAAACCAGGATGACCTTGCATATTTACACAGACACATCAATACTGAGAAAATTAAAATGGTCATCAAGAGTCTTCCCAAAAACAAAAGCCCAGGCCTAGATGGATATACTAACAAATTCTTTCAAAGCTTTCAAGAGGAACTTTGAAAACAAAACCTCTTCAGACTCCTTCATGAAATTGAAAAATCAGGAACACTTCCAGTTATTATGAAGCTAACATAACCTTGATACCAAAACCAGACTGAGGTGCTGCAAAAATAAATAAATAATACTACATATCAATATCCCTGATTAACACAGATGCAAAGATCCTCAACAAAATTCTGGCAAACAGTATCAAATATGTCATCAAGAAGGTCATTAACCACAACCACGTAGATTTTATCCCAGGAATGCAAAGATGGTTTAATATACATAAATCAATCAACTTAATACACCATATTAACAAAAAGAAAAATAAAAACCACATGATCATATCAATAGATGCAGGGAAAACATTTGATAAGGTCCAACACCCATTTTTGATAAAAATAAACTCTCATCAAGATGTGAGTAGAAGAAACTTTTCTCAATATAATAGAGGCAATATACCACAAGCCAATGCCAAATATTATTTTCAATGGAGATAAATTAAAAGCCTTTCCTTTAAATACAGTAGAAGACATGGTTGCCCACTCTTACCATTACTATTCAACATAGTGCTGGAAGTTCTTGCCATAGCGTTAGGCAATAAAAAGATATCAAGGGCATCCAGATAGGAAAGGAAGAAGTCAAGCTCTCAGTGTTTGCAGATGACATGATACTATATTTAGAAAACATTAAGGACGCTGCCAAAAAATTTCTAGAAACAATAGATTTGTATAGCAAAGTTGAGGGCTACAAAATTAACAAAAAAAATATACAAGGCACTGACAGAATTTAAAAATAATCATCTAACCCCATCAAAAATGAGGAAAAGAAATGAACTGTCACTTTGTCAAAGAAGAAATACAAATATTCAAAATGCACATGAAAAAAATGCTCCAGATCACTAATTATCAGAGAGATTCAAATCAAAACAAAAATGAGGTACCATCTCACACCACAGAGACTGGCACACATCACACAGAACAAGAAAAATCAGTGCTGAATGGAATGTGGGGAGAAAGGTATTCTCATTCACTGCTGGTGTGAATGCCATCTAGTCCAGCCCTTGTGGAAAGCAATATGGAGATTCCTCAAAAAAGTGAAAATTGAGCTTTCATCTGACCCAGCTATAGCACTTCTAAGAAAAAAGAAAAGAAAGGAAGGAAGGAAGAAAGGAAGGAAGGAAGGAAGGAAGGAAGGAATGAAGGAAGGAAGGAAGGAAGGGAGAGAGAGAAAGAAAGAAAGAAAGAAAGAAAGAAAGAAAGAAAGAAAAGAAAGAAGAAAGAAAGAAAGGAAGAGAAAGAAAAGAAAGAAAGAAAGAAAGGAAAGAAAGAAAGAAAGGAAAAGAAAAGAAAAAAGGAAAGAAAGAAGAAAGAAAGAAAAAAAGAAGGGAAGGAAGGAAGGAGGAGGGAGGGAGGGAGGGAGGGAGGAGGGAGGGAGGGGAGGGGGAGAGAGAGAGAGAGAGAAAGAAAGAAAGAAAGAAAGAAAGAAAGAAAGAAAGTAAAGAAAGAGAAAGAAAGAAAGAAAGAAAGAAATAAAGAAAGAAAGAAAGAAGAGAAAGAAGGAAAGAAGTAAGAAAGAAAGAAAGAAAGAAAGAAATAAAGAAAGAAAGAAAGGAAAGAAGAGAAAGAAAGAAAGAAAAGAAAAAAGAAAGAAAGAAAGAGAAAGAAAGAAAGAAAGAAGGAAAGAAATAAAGAAAGAAGAAGAAAAGAAAGAAAAGAAAGAAGAGAAAGAAAAGAAAGAAGAAGAAAGAAAGAAAAGAAAGAAAGAAAGAAAGAAAGAAAGAGAAGAAAGAAAGAAAGAAAGAAAGAAAGAAGAAAGAGAGAAAGAAAATAATATGGGGTCGGAGATGTGGCGCTAGAGGTAAGGTGCCTGCCTTACAAGTGCTAGCCAAGGAAGAACCGTGGTTCAATCACTGGCATCCCATATGATCTCCCCAAGCCAGGGGCAATTTCTGAGCATTTAGCCAGGAGGAACCCCTGAGCATCAAACGAGTGTGGCCCAAAAACCAAAAACCAAAAAAAAAAAAAAAAAAAAAAAAGAAAAGAAAAGAAAAAAGAAGAAGAAAATGTGGTACATAGTTACAGAGGAGAATCTTTTCTTAATTACTTTTGGTGGTTTTAATAATCAAGCCATTCAAGTCTGGTTATTAGATTCATAATTCTTTGTGTTCTTCTACTTATAAATATTAGGGCTTCTTATTAAAATTAATTCCTTCACTTGGCCAGAGCGATAGCGCAGCAATAGGCATTTGCCTTGCATGTGGCTGATTGAGAACGGACCTCGGTTTGATCCCTGGCATCCCATATGGTCCCCCAGCCAGGAACAATTTCTGGGGACATAGTTAAGAGTAACCTCTGAGCATCACTGTGTGTGCACCCCTCAAAAAGAAAATAATTCTTTCATAAGTGCTATGTTTGGAGGAAGTCTTTAGGGCTTTCTATTTAATGTTCTTTGGTGATGGGTTGGGTCACTTGTGGCAGTACTCAAGGATCACTCCTGCCTCTACACTCAGAAATAGCTCCTTGCAGGCTCTGGGTACCATATGAGATGCTGGGAATCGAACCAGGATCGGGCCTGGGTTGGCCTTGTGCTAGGCAAACACCCAACCACTATGCTATCACTAAGACCCCTAGTTGATATTCTTGTTCTCATATTAAGATTCTCCTAACTTCATATTATATGTAAGGATTTTAGGTCATAATATCTTTTGGGCACTCTCTGGTTGTCCTTGTTTAGCATTTTGTTTTGTATTGTTTTTCCTATTATAATTTAATTCAATTAGATTGTTCAAATAAATATTTTATGTTATGAGGTACTAAAATAAATCCTTGAAGTTAGAACAGTGATGTGTTAAACATATGTATTTGTTCTTGAACTTCTTGTATATTCTAATGATATTTCAAATCAAAGGAGGAATATATTGTACAATATGTTTCCCATAAAATTTAACTATAGAAAACTAAACTCAGTTTCTTAGGTTTAAAAAATAATGTTATCAAATGATACCCAGGAATCACTTTCTGTATAAACTACCCCCTTTGTCCCTATCTCTTTGACTTCCTACCATCTGCAGTTCTATTATTTTGTAGTTCTCCTGCAGTATGCATCAAGTTAACCTTTCTCTTTTATACATGCCAACCTAACTTTTCTCATGTTTTTCTTTTTCTCTTTGTTTCTGTAGATTCTCCATATGCACTCTTGACCTCAAATTTTAAATTTTTTTACCAGTTTTCAGAAAGCAATTAGCTTGATGTTTGCTTTAATTATGCCTGTTGACTGTTCTCTCTAGCCAGAACAAAAATATTTTTATTTTTTTCTGCCTCCTGATTTTAGAGTTGAGATTAAGACAACAGTAGTAAAATACTCAATCTAATTTAGATTGCATACATAAAAAAAATTCAACATTTTCAAAACCTATTACAAATTTCAACCTTCACTGTCAACTCTATTATAATGTAAATGGATCATTTAAAAATATCACCCATGCCAAATCTCTTTAGCCTATGGTAACTAATTTATTCAGGTACTAAATTTTGAGTTGTGTACAAAAATATTTTCAGATATTTTGATAAAAAGCAAGAAATATTGAATTGAATTTAGAGTTAGTCATATTTGGCAATTTATGGTTGGTTGATTTTTACACATTTATTGAAAGACTGAATACATATAGTATTGAAAATAAGTGTATTTGTGTCTGTGTGCATTTAAACAGAGATACAATTTTCTTTCAGATATTCCAAAATTATTTTGCATGTATGTTGTCTGATACTTGCCTAGCTTGCATCCATATACCTGAGTAATTTGCTCACTCTTTCTTATTTTTTGACTCTTGTACCTTTACAGGGTCAAACAGTGTCCTCTTATAAAGCAGTGGCTCTACTTTAAGCTACTTTAACGTACATTGGGATCAAAACTTGGGCTCTCATGCTGAGAGCAGCCCTGAAAATTAGCACAGGCTGTCAACTCTGATAACTGTAAACAAAACTTACTTTTTATTTTTCTAGCTAACAAGAACTTTAGCTATCTATTTAGTTGAGTTTTACAGCCTAAGGCTGAAAGATTATACAACAAATTACTGCTTTCAGTATAAAAGAAATTTCACAACATTTTTCTAACAGCTTATAAATCAATGAAGGGAGAGGGATACAGGAAGCATTACAGAGATACACATGTCAAGACGAGTTCTGATAAAACTCCAGGTACTTGTATTTTAAGACAAAATTCTGTGCAACCTATATCCTCAAGAAATCACTTCCCTAGTATGAAATAAAACCCTGTTATTTAGGCTGTGAAACTAAGTTACATTCAAATATATGAAACTAAGTTAATACTAGAAAGAGAGGTTAATGAGTTAAATATGTAATTTACTTTCTGGAAGGCAAATGTACATTTCTAAGAACCTCTAAGAATCACTGAAAGTCATGTCTTGTACATGGAGCATGAAAAACTCCCAGGAATAACCAAAATCCAAAATTTAAAAAAAATATTTTGTAAAATGAACTATTGAACCTCAAAAGATTTGACTGCTACCAAAACAAAGAGGTTTCATTATAATGCAAGTTAACTATAAAATATCCAGTATAAATTTCCTAGAGAAATAGACCTGATATGGACATAAGCAATGTCACTCAAGTCAACAAGTGTATCATTCAATTAGCAGTAAAAGAGGAAGGTTGTGAATAAATGAGATTAGTTTGAAAGAGCAGTTCAGAATGCTTCAGAATTTATTGTCTAAAACATTACTTTTATTTGTTTGGGACACACCTGACAGTACCCTTTGCTAAATAAGCAATGCATTCTTTCTGCACTAAAGGGTCACTACTAGGTTGAGGGAACCATATGTGATGCTTGAAATCCAACCAGGGTCAGCCATATGCAAAGCAAGTGCTTTAACCTCCATATTCTCTTGGGTCTGAAACTATGCTTATTAAACATCAAGCCCATGGAATAGGAGTCCAACCTCTCCGAATAGAGACTTAAATAATAATTATAACAGATCTGAAAAGATCAGAAATAACCAAAAGTAGGAAGCCAAAAGCATCTTTAACTTAATTGATTCAGCTTCTATCTAACTCTGTTTTTAGAAATGCATTGTTCAGGCCCCTGAGAAGAGTAATTTGGACCTAGTTTTTCCCTGCATATATAGTTCATTTATTTTTATTTTACCTCTCCTTGTGTTTCAGTCTGTTTATCAATAATCAGAGAATCCTTTTGTTAAATTGATCATTTAAATCATTACATCTTAATTACTCATGTTTCTCAGTAAACTTCATTACAATTTCAATATACCAAATCAGATCATGTTCAAAATAGTTAATTAACACTAGACAGTGCCTTTTGTCTTATTTATTTCCTTAGTTCTAAATAAACAAGATAAAAATTATTACATGGGGGCCAAAAGGGTGGCACAGGTAGTAGGATGTTTACCTTGCTCCCAATAACTTAGGACAAACAGCGGTTTGATCCCCCAACTTCCCATAGGTCCCTCAAGCCAAGAGTGATTTCTAAGCACATAGCCAGGAGTAAGCCCTGAGCATCACTGGGTGTGGCCCAAAATCTCAAAAAAATATTATTACATAAAAAGAGAAAATGAAAAGACAATCATTCATATCATACACCATTAACAAAAAATCCAATGAAAAATTATAGCAAATACTCAACAGAACACTAAGATGCTATTAGCAGTAAAGTGAGGGAGGTCTCTGACAAAAATTAAAACATTAATTGTGCCTACATTGAAAATTGTGTCCCTTTTCAAAAGAAGATAGAGAACCACCTAGTTTAATACCATTTTGATTTATTTTAATTATATTTATTTAAACACTGTAATTACAAATGTGATTGTAGTTATATGATTTCAGTCATGTAAAGAGCAGCCCCCTTCACCAATGCAACATTCTCACTACCAATGTCCCAAATCTCCCTACTCCCCATACCACCCACTACTGTACTAGAGACAGGCTTTCTACTTTCTTCATTCATTTACATTGTTCAGATAGTTCTCAGTGTAGTTATTTCTCTAACTGAACTCATCATTCTTTGTGGTGAGCTTCATGTCATGAGCTGCACCTTCTAGTCCTCATCTCTTTTGTCTCTGAGAATTATTGCAAAAAAGTCTTTCATTTTTCTTAAGACCCATAGATAAGTGAGACTATTTTGCATTTATCTCTCTTCCTCTGACTTATTTCATTCAGCATAATAGATTCCATGTACTTCCATATAAAAAAAATTCATGACTTCATCTCTCCTGATGGCTGCATAGTATTCCATTGTGTATATGTACCACATTTCTTTAGCCACTCATCTGTTAAAGGGCATCTTGGTTGTTTGCAGAGTCTGGCAACTGTGAATAGCATTGCAATAAATATAGTGTGAGGAAGGAATTTTTGTATTGTATTTTTGTGTTCCTTGTAAATATCCCTAGGAGTGGTATAGCTGGATCATATGGGAGCTCAATTTCCAATTTTTGGAGAAATCTCCAAATCGTTTTTCATAAAGATCGGACTAGATGGCATTCCCACCAGCAGTGAAAAAGAGTTCCTTTCTCTCCGCATTACAGCCAGCACTGCTTGTTCTCATTCTTTGTAGTGTGTGCCAATCTTTGTGACATGAGGTGTTATATCATAGTTGTTTTGATTTGCATCTACCTGACAATTAGTGTTGTGTAGCATCTTTTCATGTGCCTTTTGGCCATTTGCATTTCTTCTTTTACAAAGTGTTCATTTTTTTTAATGGGGTTAGATAATCTTTTCTTGTAAAGTTTAGTCAGTAACTTGTATATTTTGGATATTAGTCCTTTATCTGATGGGTATTGGGTGAATAATTTCTCCCACTCAGTGGGTGGATTTTGTATTCTGGGCACTATCTTCTTTGAGGTGCAGATGATTCTCAGCTTAATATAGTCCCATCTGTTTATCTCTGCTTTCACTTGTTTGGAGAGTGCTGTTTCCTCCTGAAAGATGCCTTTAGTCTCAATGTCATGGAGTGCTTTACCTTCATGTTGTTCTATATACCTTATAGTTTCAGATCTGATATCAAGGTCTTTAATCCATTTGGGTTTTACCTTCATACATGGTGTTAGCTAAGATCTGAGTTTGCTTTTTTTGCAAGTGGCTAGCCAATTGTGCCAAAACAACTCGTTGAAGCGGCCTTTCCTTGCTCCATTTAGGATTTCTTCCTCTTTTATCAAAAACTAGGTGGTTGTAAGTCTGGGGAATATTCTCTGAGTACTCAAGCCTATTTCACTGATCTGAGAGTCTGTCTTTATTTCAATACCATGCTTTTTTGATAACTATTGCTTTGTAATACAGCTTAAACTTGGGGAAAGTAATGCCTCACATATTCCTTTTCCTAAGGAGTGCTTCAGCTATTCCAGGGTGTTTATTGTTCCAAAAGAATATCAGAAGTGTTTGATCCACTTCTTTGAAGAATGTCATGAGTATCTTTAGAGGGATTGCATTAAATCTGTACAATGCTTTGGGGTGTATTGACATTTTAATTATATTAATCCTGCCAATCTATGAGCAGGCTATGTGTTTTCATTTCCATGTGTCCTCTCTTATTTCTTGGAGCAGTTTTATTCTTTTCTTCATATAGATCCTTCACATCTTTAGTCAGGTTGACGCCAAGATATTTTAGTTTGTGTGGCACTAATGTGAATGTGGTTGTTTTCTTAATGTCCATTTCTTCCCTATCATTATTGATGTATAAAAGGGCCATTAATTTTTCTGTGTTAATTTTTAGCCTGCCTCCTTGCTATATAAGTCTATTGTTCCTAGAAGCTTTTTTGTTGAGTCTTTAGGGTTTTCTAAATAGAGTATTATGTCATCTGCAGTGAGAACTTGATTTCTTCCTTTCCTATGTGGATTCGCTTGATATCTTTTTCTTGCCTAATCGCTATAGGAAGTACATGCAGTACTATTTTGAATGGGAGTGGTTAGAAAGGACAGCCGTGTCTTGTACCAGAGTTTAGAGGAAAGAATTTATTTTTCACCATTGAGGATAATACTTGCCATTGGCTTTTTGTAGAAGGCCTTGACTAGATTGAGAAAGGTTCCTTTTATTCTTATCTTGCTGAGAGTTTTTATGAAGAATGGGTGTTGGACCTTATCAAATGCTATCTCTGCGTCTCTTGATATAACCATGTGATTTTTATTTTTCTTGTTGCTTATATTGTGTATTATGTTGATAGACTTACAGATATTAAACCATTCTTTGCATTCCTGGGATAAAACCTACTTAATCATAGTGAATGATATTCTTGACGAGGCATTGGATCCTGTTTGCCAGGATTTTGTTGAGGATCTTTGCATCTGTATTCATCAAGAATATTGGTTTGTAATTTTTTTTTGGCAGCATCTCTATTTGGTTTTGATAGTAACGTGATGTTGGCTTCATAAAAGCTCTTTAGAAGTGTTCCTGTTTTTTCAATTTCATGAAAGAGTCTGGCCAGTTTGGTAGTAGTTCCTCTCAAAAGGTTTGAAATAATTAATTCGTGAATCCATCAGGGCCTGATCTTTTGTTTTTGGGAAAATTTTTTTATTACAGTTTTAATTTCCTCAATAGTGATGGGGGTGTTTAGATATACTGCATCTTCTTTATGCAACAATAGAAGATTATATGATTTCTAAAATTTATCCATTTCTTCCAGGTTTTCATATTTAGTGGCATAGAGTTTCTCAAAGTAGTCTCTGAATACCTTTTAAATCTGTAGTGTTCACTTTCTTTTCATTTCGAATAGGTGTTATCAAGTTTCTCTCTCTCTCTTTCTTTGTGAGTTTTGCCAATGGTCTCTCACTCTTATGTATTTTTTTAAAGAACCAACTTCTGCTTTCGTTGGTCTTTCAGATTTGGGGGGGGTTCCACTTCATTGATTTCTGCTCTCTGCTTTGTTATTTTCTTCTGTCTCCCTATTTTTGCTCCCTTTTGTTAATTATTTTCTAATTCTATAAGCTGAGCAATTAGGCTATTTATGTATGCTCCTTCTTCCTTCCTGATGTGTGCTTGCAAAGTTATAAATTTTCCTCTCAGTACCGCTTTTGCTGTATCCCATATGTTCTGATAGTTTGTATTTTCGTTTTCATTTGTTTCCAGGAAAGCTTTGATTTTCTCTTTGATTTCATCTCGGACCCACCAGTTGTTCAGTAGTAGACTGTTTAATTTCAAGCTGTTAAAATTTTTCTTGTTTGTTCCTTTGTAGTTCACATCTAACTTCAGAGCCTTGTGGTCAGTAAAGGTAGCCTGCAAAATTGCTATCCTCTTGATTTAATGGAGGTATGTTTTATGTGCCAGCATGTGGTCAATCCTGGAGAATGACCCATGTACACTGGAAAATAATGTGTATCCAGGTTTTTGAGGATGAAGTGTCCAATATATATCTACTATTCCTCTTTCTTTCATTTCTCTTTTCAGGTCCAGTATTTTTGTTGGGTTTCAATCTGGTTGACCTATCAATTGTTGAAAGGCCCGTGTTGAGGTCTCCCACAA
Source organism: Suncus etruscus (assembly GCF_024139225.1). Lineage (NCBI taxonomy): Eukaryota > Metazoa > Chordata > Mammalia > Eulipotyphla > Soricidae > Suncus > Suncus etruscus. Next base: position 65,298,117 of record NC_064858.1, on the reverse strand, counting down.
TTATTGTGTTGTTATTTATATCTTTTACAACTTTTCTGAGTATAAAGTATACTTTATATATATAATATATAGTATATATACTATATATAGTATAAAGTATAAAGTTTGTGTTATCTGATATTAGTATGGCCACGTCAGCTTTTTTAAGGGTGTTGTTTGCTAGGATGATTTTCCTCCAGCATTTTATTTTGAGTCTATGTTTGTTCTGACTATTCAGGTGTATTTCTTGTAGGCAGCAGAAGGTTGGGTTCAGTTTTTCACCACTCTTTGTCTCTTAATGGGTGCATTTAGTCCATTGACATTAAGAGAGATAATTAAAAGAGATTTAGTGCCACCTTTGAGTAGAAGTTTATTGTGTTTGTTTTTCTGTGTTGTCTTAAAGTAGAACTTTCAGTTTTTCTTTTAAGGCTGCTTTTGTGTCTGTAAAGATTCTTAGCTGTTGTTTATTTGAGAAGCTATGTATACTTCCTTCAAACCTGAAAGTGAGTTTTGCCTGGTGCTTTATTCTAGGTGAAGCATTTATTTCATTAAGTTTTGTCACTATATCCAACCACTGCCTTCTGGCCTTGAGTGTTTCTGATGACAGTCTGCTGTAACTTTCAAGAATGTTCCTTTGAATGTCATTTCCCTCTTTGATCTTGCTGCTTTCCGTATACTGTCTCTATCTATGGGATTCATCATAGTTATTAGAATGTATCTTGGGGTATTTTTCCTGGGGTCTCCTTTAGCTGGTACTCTTCGAGCATGCAGGATTTGTTCACATGTATTCTTTAGCTCTGGTACATTCTCTGTGATGATGTTCTTGTCTGTTGATTCTTCCTGGAGATTTTCTTCTTGGGTCTCTGGGACTCCAATGATTCTTAAGTTGTTTCTGGTGAGCTTATCAAAGACTTCTATTTTCATCTTTTCTTATACTTTGAGTAATTTTTCTATTGTCTGATCATTTACTTTAAGACTTTTTACCAATCTCTTCTGCTGTATGGAGTTGTTATGCATCTCATCTTCCAGCACACTACTTCTATCTCAGTTACTATTACCCTGTGGGACAGCTTATTCATTGAATCCTTCAATTTGTCTACTGAGTTTTTCAGACCTGTTCTTTGACCTGCTATTTCAGTTTGGAGTTTTCTGATTTCTATCTTCATATTCTCTTTATTCTTATTAGTGTTCTATTCTATACTTTCTTTGAGTTCTGTGAACATCCTCCATATTTCTTCTCTAAACATCATATCTGAAAGACTGTTGGTTCACCATTGTTGGGTCATCCAAGTTGCCATCTCCATTCTCTATACCTGATGTTGGTCTGCATAGTTTCCCCCATTTTCACGCTTGTATTGTGGGTTTTTCTATATGTTCTGGTGGTATTCATTGGCTAGGTGGAGTGCGTGGCTGTGAAATGAAGCAGAGAGGCCACACTCTTCTGCTTCCATGCCTTAAGAGGTGGATTTAAGTGGCACAGCAGAGTCAGCTTTATCCACAGTCTCTGGCCCGGGAAGACTCTCCTCAGCCAAAGCAATCCCTCAGGGGATGAATGCCAAGACGACCAAAGTTCCCAGGCTGGAGCAAGCCAGGGGAAGCCTCAAAATGTCTGCCATGCTTAAGGGGTCCAGCAGAGTCAGTTTTATCCACAGTCTCTGCCCGGGAAGACTCACCTCAGCTGACTCAAGCCCTCAGGGGGTGAATGCCAGAAATAATCAAAGTTCCAAGGATGGAGCAAGCCAAGGGAAGCCTCCATTTAATTAAATTTCAATAATTTTAATAAAAAATGTTTTTTTGAAAGTAAAGGAGAGACATACAAGCACTGGGGCTCATGCTTTTACTGCAGGAATACCAGGACTGATGTACAATATTGCATAAAGCCTAAACTCTTTTGGGAATTTTTCCAAGCACTGATTGATTAGTAGTCCCAAACTATGTCAGTACAAACCACAAAATAGACAAAATATAAATTGCTTTAATTTATAGTGGAGGTGGATATAAGCCATTCTACTAGAATGTAGTAATTGTGGAAATTGTTCCATACATGAATTTTGCTGTCAATAGAAATTAACCTCTCTTCCACTGCATATTATACAGTTTAGTTGCCTATATTATGTCCTCTGGGAGGAAACATGCGAGTGAACACAAAACAAAGACATACAGTAAACACTGGAAAAACAAAGAGACACAGAGAGAGAATGGGAAGTTTCCATTTATTAAAACAGCAAAAGCACCTTAAATTAAAGCAATTAATATTTTGTCTATTTTGTGGTTTTTACTGACATAGCTTGGGACTACTAATCCTTTACTTTTAAAATATTTATATTAAAATTATTGAAATGTAATTAAATGGAGGCTTCCCTTGGCTTGCTCCAGCCTCGGAACTCTGTGGAAGCTCCTCCACTGCAATGGAAACTTTCTTCCTTGCTAAGGGTATCAGCTTCATTTTCACTGTCGCTTCCTGGCAGAGGAGTGTATTTGGGCAAATGATGTAAATTACAGCCTAAGTCATGGCATGATGACACAATACCTAGTAACTGAAAAAATTTCAAACAATCAGGCAATGTGTCATTAAGTTTCTACCAGTTAGCCATTAGCTTCTGCGCATCCAAAGGCATATGTCTATCACATACCTATTTGGAGTCTTGTTCTGATTGGAGTTCCTGGCTAGAAACAGCCTTATCTCTTTCTGTATGCAGTTTAAATTTTTGCAAATCCAAGTCAGCTAGTATCTTATCCTTTTCATTCTAAATCTGCAGTTTTCTCAATTACTTACAAAGAGAGCTCTTTTTCTGCTCTAAATTCAGCTTATGTTTTAACCCAGCAAGCTGCTTGTCTGTAGGAGGAAATGGAGTGTATGGGTCCTAATTAATGGGATCTGAGGAGATGATGGTACAAAGCATCTAAATATAGGAGTCGGTTCAGAAATTGCAGGGAAATTATAAGGAGGTTGCCTTTTGTTTTGATATTGATGAAAAATTTCTGAATCACCGAGGGTTTACTGATCCCCTTTAGGAATCTGACCAAAATCAGAGTGAAAATCGGCATCCTTGTTAGTAACCACTGTGTTTTTTACTCCTTTGAGGCAAGCACTGCCTACTGCTCCTAGTAAGGTTTCATATTCCTCATCTTCACTGTCCGAATTACTGGTAGAGGAGTAGAGGGGGTACAAGTTCTCATGCATAAAGAATCCCTTTTCGGGCCCGGAGAGATAGCACAGTGGCGTTTGCCTTGCAAACAGCCGATCCAGGACCAAAGGTGGTTGGTTCGAATCCCGGTGTCCCACATGGTCCCCCATGCCTGCCAGGAGCTATTTCTGAGCAGACAGCCAGGAGTAACCCCTGAGCACTGCTGGGTGTGGCCCAAAAACAAAAAAAAATTCCTTTTCACTTTCAGTTTGTAAATATTGCTCACATTGTTGAACTGTTTGCTTAAAATCATCCAGCCATGCATTTTCAGTAAGTGCTTCATTAATCAAAGACCAGTATGTATGAGCAGTGACAGGGTTTAAACATTTGCTAAAAGTCCTGAATAGCCTGTCCTACTCTTTACCACCTTTGTTCATTAATAATTCCTTCTTGTGGAAACCACAGACAGACCTCTTGTATAAACTAAAAAACATAACCATTTCCTGATGTTACACCTTGTTAGCTCTATCTTTCAAAGCTTTTTGAACACCAATAACAAATTCCTCATGCATACTAAGTTATGGTCCCATTATTCAAACCCTTCTTCCACAACAACTATTAAAATAAAGAAAAATATTTCAAACTTTTCTTTCACAACGAATGGTATAACAAGCAAAAATAATCATAGGTATAATGAGACAAAGTAAAAGTTCAAAAAACAAAGAGAATAGTGGAAATTTTAGGAGAGAGGAAACAACACATAGAGCTTCAGATTTAGAGACACAGCTAGGAGGGCAGATTGGAGAAGACATGAAAGGAAGTGTCCAACAACTATATGGGGCTTGTGTTTTGAATAAAACAATATGAACCTATTGAAGCTCTGCTTTATCTTATGCCAGGGACAAGCCTTTACCTGGAGAGGCTTGACTGAGACCCACTCATTCTTCCCCAGAGTCTTTCGTACTGGACCTCGCCCTTTGGTGTATAAGTGCAGTATCTGGTTCCAGGGGACTAATGGAAGGTCAGACTTAGAAGAAATAAGAAACGCTCAAGAAGATGATCAAAAGAAAAGAAGCCAGAGGGAAATTTCAAGGTGAAGGAGAAAGAGAGAAACACTATAAGGCATTACAGTAAAATTGTCAAACAATATCATATGCCACTTTCAGGGAGGGCCTTTAGGACCCTAAGGGAGAGGTCATCCATATCTTTCAAAGGCGTCGTCCTAAGAAATCTTCCATATCTTTCAATGGGAAGGTGTCCTGAGACCCTTGAGGAGGAAAATTCATCCATGTCTTTAAATGGAAGGTGTCTCAGGACCCTTTACAATAATTAAAATACTACCAGCCTTATTGGCTTTTTCACAGGCCTTATTCACAGCCTCACTTTTTCTTTTTTTACCAGCTTTGATATGGGCTTTATTTCACCAGGGCTCTATATACACTGACCTGTTCTACAGGCTCTCTTTCCTCATCTGCCTAAATAGCAGGAGAGTCCTGAGAGGACTCCAAGATTAATTATATATCCCGTAGTCTTCTTATGCTCTTGCTTCTCTGCTTAATGTGGCCACAGTCATCTTCCATTGGGACTCATCGCAGTCACCGCCCATCCCAATATGGACTTTTGCGAGCCAATATGTCCCAACCTACAGGACTCTTTTCTTGTGTGTGTTTCTGGGGCAGAGAGCATGCGAGTGAACACAAAACAAAGACAAACAATAAACACTGGAAAAACAAAGAGACACAGACAGACACCCTCAATCCTAGTAAAACATCTATAATTGTTTTATTGCATAGAGAAATTTTCTTCAGGTGAGCTTTCCTAACAGGAAGGACTTTCCTTAGCTCTGAACTTACTAGAACTATTATTTTCAGGTGAGCTTTCCTAACAGGAAGGACTTTCCTTAGCTCTGACCTTACTAAAACTTTGGCTGCTGGCAATATTATATACTATAAAATGAAGGATAAATATACTAGACCTAGAAAAGAAGCAGAGAGCCAATGTAAATATCACTTTAAGGAATATATCTAAAATAAATTAACCATTAGAATTAAATTGCTGATAAAGATACTTTTATTAATTTGTTTTATATAACTTTATTTAAGCACCATAATTACAACATATCTGTAGTTGGGTTTCAGTTATAATAAAGAACAACCTCTTCACCAGTGCAACATTCCTACCACAAATGCTCCCCATCTTCCACCTTCCCCATCCCTTGCCTGTACTTAAAAGGGGCATTTTATTTCTTTCACTCACTGCCATTGTCATGATAGTTGTTAGTGTAGTTATTTATCTAACTGAATTTACTTCTCTTTGCGGAAAGCCTCATATCGTGGGTGGTCCTTCCAGCACTATTGTTTGAGTGTTATTACAGTAATGTCTTTTACTTTTCTTATTTCCCACATATTAATGAGACAATTATATCTATCTCCTTCCCTCTGACTTATTTTAGTCAGCATAATAGTGTCCATGACCATCCATGTATAGAAAGATTTTATGACTTCTTTTTAGTATTCCATCTTATATGTGTACCACAGTTTCTTTAAACACTTTGTTGTTGATCATCTCGGTTGTTTCCAGATTCTGGCTGTTTTAAATAGTGCTGCAATGAATATAGTTGTGCAGAAGACATTTTTATTGTGTTTTTGTGTTCATAGGCTATATCCTTAGGAGTAGTATAGCTGGATCATATGGAAACTCGATTTTCAGTTTTTTGAGGAATCTCTGTATTGTTTTTCATAAAGGCTGGACTCGATGGCATTCCCAGCAGCAGTGAATGAGAGTTTCTTTCTCCCTTATCCTGGTCAGCACTGATTGGCTTTGTTCTTTCTGATATATATTATTCTCTGTGGTGTGAGATGGTACCTCTTTGTTGTTTCGATTTGTATCTCCCCGATAATTAGTGATGTGAAGCACTTTTTCCTTTTTTATTTTCTTTTGGTTTTTGGGTCACACCCAACAGTGCTCAGGGTTTACTACTGGCTCCACACTCAGAAATCGCTCCTGGCAGGCTCAGGTGACCATATGGGATGCCGGGATTTGAACCAATGACCTTCTGCATGAAAAAAAAAATACCTTACCTCCATGCTATTTCTATGGCACCTGTGAAGCACTTTTTCATGTGCCTTTTGGCCATTTGAATTTCTTCTTTGTGGATGTGTCTATTTATTCTCCTATTTTTTTGATGAAGGTTAGACTTTTTTTTCATAATTTCAGTCAGTACTTTGTATATCTTAGATGTTAGTTCCTTATATGATGGGTATTAGGAGAATTGTTTCTTTCATTCTGTGGGTGGCCTTTGTATTCTAGTTACTATTTCCTTTGACACAGGGAAGCCTCTCAGTTTTATGGAATTACCCATTTGTTGATCTCTAATTCCACTTGTATAGACAGTGATATTTCCTCCTTGAAGATGCCTCAAAGTTATGGAGGGTTTTACCTATGTGTTCTTCTATAAGTACCTTATAATTCTTGGACTAATATCAAGATTTTTAATTCATTTAATTTGACGTTTTTGCATAGTGTAAGATGTCATGGAGTTCCAAGTTTGCTTTTTGCATTTGGCTGAGTAGTTATACAAGCACCATTGTTAAAGAGGCTTTTCTTGCTCTATTTTGCACTTCTGCCCCTTTATCAAACATTAATTAAACACCCACGAATAGCTAAATTAACCATTAAAGGAAGATGGGAGGCATCACTTTCCCCAACTTTAAATTGTACTACAAAGCAATAGTCTTTAAGACAACATGGTATTGGAATACATACAGTTTCTTAGGAAGTGGAATAGTTGAGTATTCAGAGAATGTTGCCCAGACATATATTCAATTAATATTTAGTCAAGATACTTTAAAATTTGAAAGAATAACAATAAATACTGGCAAATAATGGAGAAAACAACTTATAAACCTTAAAAATTGACAGGCCAGCCTGGAAACTGGTGAGGAAGCGAGCACCCCAGGTACCCCTGAGTTCACCCAGGACCCCACACCAACCTGAATATCAGTGAGGGAGCGATCACCCTGGACCTCCCCTGTGCTTGCCCTGGACCCACATGCCCCAGACCCACACACCGGCCTGGAGCCAGTAAGGGAGTGAACACACAGGCACTCACTGCAAACACCCACACACTGGCCCAGACACAGGTAAGGGAGAAATGACTTCCAGGCGTCCCCTACATGTGATCCACCCACCACAACAGACACGTGCAGACACGGGTGAGGGACTAATCGCCACCTAGGCACCCCCTACCTGACTCCCGAGCTACCCGGCTATGCTGGGACAGGCTGGGATCTGTGGAACTGAGGGGATCATGGGACCGCTCCACTGACCATTGGGTGGATTAGAGCAGCCTGCCCCCCCTGAGCCCAGGAGTGGACCTCTAACTCCTGGGGACCAAAGGAAGCTGCCAGGTGGGTCTGGTTGAGGGAATTTCTTTGGCTGAGACCTGGAGGGGGCAGAGCGCCGCTGACTTCCAGACAGGGGAGATAGAGCAGGGACATAGGCTCAAAAGCGCCCTCCACCATGGTGGCCAGGTGCAGAACTGCACCAGCTGGCAGGAATAAGCAGAGGGAATTGACCAGACCCACTGAAGGAAGTGGCACGGCTGACTCTCAGAAGGGGGGGAGAGGCAAACGGGCTAGGCTCAACAGTGCCCTCCACCACTGTAGCCAAGAGTGGAACTGCACTAGCTGGCAACAAAAGGGAAAAACAACGGACCAGGCCCCATAGAGAGCACAGGAGGAGCCAAAACTCAGCGAGCTCACCCAACAGCCCCCTCAAGAGCCATGTTCAGGGAGGGGACCCATCCCCACACCACAGGAGGAAAAAGCGGGCTGAATTCAGAAGGCATCGCACTCCAAACCACACCAATAAATGCAAAGAAATATGGGTGAATTAAGGAGAACCCTAACATCTGGAGGTACAGAGAGAAACGCTAGCAAGTTTCCAAGTCCACCAAAACGAACAGATCCATTGGAAGAAGATCTAAAAGCAGCCATGAGAAAGGAAATGCAGAATTGATAAAGATAATGAAGGAAACGCTAGCCACTGAATAGAAGAAGTCTAGGATGAACAAATCAGCCAAATTAAAGAAGAAATGTTAAAGAACATGAGAGATTCCATACAAATAGAATTGAATGAATTAAAAGAATCCATACAAGCTATATGAGTAGATTTACACAGTTGGAGAAGCACATTGAAGAACTCGAAGAAAAACTTCAAACAAAAAACGACCAAGAAACCAACAAAGAAATAACAGGCAAAGAACTGAAAGGAAAAGTCCGGTAGCTAATGAACAAGGGCAAAAGAAATAATCTAAGAATTGTAGGTAAACAAGAAGGGGAGGAAATAGGGAAAGGGGAAGAACAAATAGCCAGAGAAATAATTGCAGAGAACTTTCCCACTCTCTGGAAAGAATCTTCAGTGCAAATCCAGAAAGTGAAGAGAGACCTTAATAAAATAGACCCTAATATACCAACACCAAAACATAGTAATCCAAATGGCAAAAAAACAAAGAGAAAGATGAAATCCTTAAAGCAATAATGGAGAAAAAAACCCTCAAGTAAAAAGGAAGGGAGATAAGAATAAAACCAGATTTCCCATTTGAAAGAACTCAAGCAAGAAGACAGTGGATTGACATATTTAAATGACTGAATAAAAGAATTTTTCAACCTAGGGTTTAATTCCCAGCAAAACTATCATTCATATGGGAGGGCAGACTAAAACCATTCTCAAACAAGAACGAACTTGAACTATTTGTGCAAACAAAGCTGATCCTAAAAGACATACTCAGAGACAAATTACACAATCCAAACCCCTGATTGTAACAACAACCACCCCACACAATACAACTGCACAACAGTCATCTCTGTCAATAATCTCCATAAATGTTAACAGACTAAACTCTCCCATTAGAAGACACATAGTAGAGAACTGGATTAAAAACATAAACCAGACTTCTGATGTCTGCAAGAAACACACCTACAACTACAGGATAAGCACCGGCTTAGAATAAAAGGATAGAAATCAATTATTCAGGCCAATGGAAATCAAGAAAGAGCAGAGACAGCCATTCTTATATTAGACCAAATTGCATTCAACCTCAAGAAAGTGATCAGAGACAAAAAGGGTCACTACTTACTGATCAGGGGAACATGAGAACAAGAAGTACTAACCCTGGTCAAAATCTATGCACCTAATGTAGAGCCAGCAAAATATGTGAGGCAACTACTCACAAACCTGAAGAAACACATGAAGGGAAATGTGATAATAGTAGGAGACCTCAATACTCCACTATCACCACTGGACAGATCCACCAAACAGAAAAATAGCAAAGAAATAAGAGCTGTAAATGAAAAATTAGAAGTTCTAAGGCTAATAGATTTATATAGGTCCCTCCATCCCCAGAAAGCAGAATACACATTCTTCTCAAGCCCACATGGAACCTTCTCCAGAATAGACCATGTCTTAGGATACAAAGCCAACCTAAGACCACAAAGGTAAGGATCATTAGAAGTGCCCTTTCAGATCACTATGCAACAGAGGTCAAAATTGACGTCAAGAAGAAGCAGTGGAGAAAAAATAATACCTGGAGATTAAACAACATGCTGCTCAACAACAGTTGGATAAAAGAGCAACTCAAGGAAGAAAGAAAAAGATTCCTTGAGACAAACAATACTGAAGAGACAACTTGTCAAAATTTGTGGGACACAGCAAAAGCAGTAGTTAGGTAGAAACTCATAGTGATACAGGCCTATGTCAAAAAACAGGAAAATGGCAAAATCAACAGTTTAAAGGATCACCTCAAAGATTTGGACCACCAGCAGCAGAGAAATCCAACCAAAACTAGAAGGCAAGAAATAATAAAAACCAGACCAGAAATAAACAGCATAGAAACTAAGAAAACAATTCAAAAACTCAATGAGATCAGGAGTTGGTTTTTCAAAATAAATAAATAAATAAATAAATAAATAAATAAATAAATAAACAAGATAGACAAACCACTGCCAAAACACACCAAAAAAAAAAGACGGAAAACACCCAAATCAGTAGGATCACAAATGAAAGGGGAGTGATTACAACAGAACCCAATTAAATTGAACATATCAGAAGATCATATTATGAACAACTATACTCAGTTAGGCTAAAGAATCCAGTAGAAATTGACAGATTCCTGGAAAAATAGCATCTTCTGAGACTGGAAAAGCCTAAACTGGAAAGCTTAAACAGACCAATCACTTCAGAGGAAATTGAAGATGTAATTAAAAACTCCCTAAGAACAAAAGTCCAGACCCAGATGGATTTATACGTAATTTCTATTAAACATTCCGAGAAGATTTACTACCACTTTTCCATAGACTCTTCTAAATCATAAAAAAAAAACAGGAATCCTCCCCAACTCCTTTTATGAGACTAATAACACATTCTTTCCCAAAGATGGCAAAAACACCAACAAGAAAGAAGTCTACAGACCAATCTCACTAATGAACATATATGCAAAGATACTCAATAAAATCTTAGCAAACCGAATCCAGCACTTCATCAAAAAGATCATACATTATGACCAAGTGGTTTTTATGCCAGGAATGCAAGGTTGGTTCAACATAAGCAATCAATCAACATTATACATCAAATCAACAACAAGAAAGACAAAAACCACATGATCATATCAATCGATGCGGAGAAGGCATTTGAGAAAATCCAACATCCTTTCATGTTGAAGACAATCAGCAAAATAGGGTTAGAGGAACCCTTCCTCAAGATAGTTACAGATATCTATGAAAAGCCCACAGCCAACATTATCCTTAATGGTGAAAAACTAGAAGCATTTCCACTAAGGACAGAAACTAGGCAAGGCTGTCCATTCTCTCCACTCTTATTCAATATAACCATAGAAGTCCTAGCAATAGCAATCCGACAAGAGAAGGGAATCAAAGGAATCCAAATTGGGAAAGAGGAATTCAAACTATCTCTATTTGCAGACGATATGATGCTATACATCGAAAACCCTAACGAGTCCACAGTAAGACTCCTAGAAACAATTAACCAATACAGCAAACTGGCTGGATACAAAGTCAATACACAAAGGACAGTAGCGTTTCTCTATACAAATAACAAAGTTGAGGAGAGAGAGATTAAAAATACAATTTCATTTAAAATAGTATCAAAAAATATTACGTGCCTAGGAATCAACCTTACAAGGGAAGTGAAGGATATATACCAGCGAAACTTCAAAACACTTCAGAAAGAAATTGAAGAGGATCTAAAGAAATGGAAGAACATCCCATGCTCGTGGGTAGGTAGAAAAAACATAGTCAAAATGATTATCCTACCCAAATTACTATCTAGATTTAATGCAATCTCAATCCAAATTCAGACATCATTCTTTAAAGAATTAGAACAATCAATCAGAAAATTCATCTGAAACCACAAAAGACCCAGGATAGCCAAAAACATACTGAAAAACAAGAAGCTGGGTGGCATCTCCTTACCTAACTTGAAACTATACTATAAAGCCATAGTGATCAAAACATCATGGTACTGGAACAGAGACAGGACCTCAGACCAGTGGGTCAGAACAGAATTCCCAGACATAAACCCCCAGATATACAACCAACTAATATTTGACAAAAGAGCCACGGACTTGAAATGGAACAAAGAAAGTCTTTTCAACAAATGGTGTTGGTCTAACTGGAAAACCACATGTATGAAAGTGAAAATTGACCCATACCTCAGTCCTTATACAAAAGTCAACTCAAAATGGATCAAAGACCTTAAAATCAAACCCGAATCTAGAAAGTTTATTGAGAATAAAATAGGCAGAACACTCGAGGACCTAAATATTAAAAAGGTCTTCTAGGATGGAGCATTAATGGCAAGAACTTTAGCATCAAACATAGACAAATGGGACTACATCAAACTAAAAAGCTTCTACATGGCAAAAGAAACCCTACTTAACACAAGAAGACAGTTAACTTAATGGGAAAAAATCTTTGCACTCAACACATCAGATAAAACCTGATATCCAGAATATACAAAGCACTCAGAAATCTGAGCCCCCTCCCCCCCCCCAAAAAAAAACAAATAAAACCATAAAAATGGGGAGATGATATGTATAGACACTTCTCTGAGGAAGACAGAAGGATGGCCAACAAATGCATCAAAATATGCTCACCTTCACTCATCATCAGAGAAATCCAAATCAAGACAACAATGAGATACCAACTTAGACCAGTGAGGATGGCTCACATCAAAAATAATGGGAACAATCTCTGTTGGTAGGGATGTGGTATGAAAGGCACTCTCATCCACTGCTGTTGGGAAGGCCCCCTAATCCAACACTTTTGAAGAACAGTCTGGAGAGTGCTCAAAGAACTCAGAATTGAGCTGCCATTTGACCCAGAAATTGCTCTCTTAGGTATCTACTCACAGATTGGAAGGACATTCAATCCAAACTACATGTGCAACCCACTATTTATCGCAGCATTAAGTATAATAGCTAACTCTTGGAACCAACCTTGATGTCCAACAACAGATGAATGAATCATTAAGATGTGGTATCTATACACAATGGAATACTACATGGGAGTCAGAAATGATACATTCACAGACTTTGCAGCAACGTGGATGGACCTAGAACATATTATGTTAATCGAAGTAAGTCAGAAGACAAAAGACAAACAGAATGACAGCACTATTCTGCAGCACCTAGAACATACACCATATAAACAACTAACACTCAACAATCAAATAACAGAGTTTAACAGGGTAGAAACTCCAAACACTGTAACAATCAACATATACAGGAGAGCAGTGCCCAAAACACATAAAAGAGGAACAACATAAATTTTTTACTACACATTATACCACAAAGAAACCATCAACAGTAGAAACAGCAGTATAGAGAGAACAGGTATGATGTAATCAGCCTTCTACTACAAAGGCCCATAATAATCCCTTAGGGATCTTATACAGGATTACAGTTAATTAAAATTATTACAGGTAAAGAATACCATGGGAAATCACTGACTCCAATGAAAACATTTCATAACAATATGTTTTAAAGCTTTAATCTTACTATATTTAAAATAACCTCTCAGCTTTTCTGTCCACAGGCATTCTTGGATACAAAGTGTGGACAAACTAAGATGGCATCTCAGGTCTCAGTCACACAAGATAACATACCCAGCTTGTACTATGAGAATGTTCCTAGAAAAATCTTTAACATACCCTTTATATAGGTTATACCTTCTTTTAACACTTGAAGCACGTGACCAGCCAGAACACCGAAGCACCAACTATGACCTCTTATACTACAGGCCCTACTCATCAAACACAACCAAGCACACTAGCATTCCCTTGCTCTTCTCTCCTCTCTTCTCACTACTTTCTTTTTTTTTCTTTTTCTTCTCCTTTTCCTTTTAATTTATTTTCTTTTTTCTTCTTTCTTGCCCCTTTTATATATTTTTCCCTTTCCCCCCTTTGGAAATCCAACAATCCCTTCATCCTTCAATCCCATTCAGATTTCACACCTTATTAAAACTTTTCACCCTCTGGTCTTAATCCAGTAGGCATCAAGACTCACCTCCTACCCCAACAAACCAGTACCCAGATCCCAAGCGAAGGGACACCCAGACAAACCCACACCTCGTCCCTGGCAAGAAAAGGAAACCAATTCCCCTGCTGACTCATGCTGCACGGCACTTCTTACCAACTCTTCCTAACATGGACTGTTACTTGAAATCAAACTTAGCTCTAAAAGTATCCCCAAAGCAAGAACACTTCCCAAAACCTCACTGCCGAAAATCTTTTGCCAATCTCAAGAAAGCCAGTGTGTGTGATGAAAAGGCACCCAGGAACACACACACCACAACAAATCTCAAAAGACAATGGGGAAACCTATACTTCCATCATAAGTATAAGACTTGTATTACACTACTTCTTTACCTGCTTTTTTCTAATGTAAGTTAGTCTTTTGCATCGCTTTGTTCTTTTAATTACTTTATTTCATTTTTTAAAAATCTTTTTCTTTTCATATATATATATGTCGGTGTGTGTGTGTGAACACATATATTTTTATTTCTATTTTTATATTTTTTGGGTGTGTGACGTCTTTCTGTTTTCTTCTCTATCCACCTCAAAATTCACCAGCAATATAATGTAGCACCATTTCTCCCTGCAAAGGCATGCTAAAAAAGGGGGAAATTACATATAAAAATGAGCTCTTATCTACTAGATAAAAGAACTCATACTTGTTTACAGTACAGGGACATCTCCCACCTTGAAAATATGCCATGTGGACACAACTTAGACCCAAGTGATTAGACACCAATAGTCCAGACTTGAACCCTTGATCCCAGACATAGAAATGACACAGTTCTTCACAACAGCTACAAGAAAAAAATCCCATCCAGGAAATCCTTAATACTGCTCAGACACCATGTGCCAACTCTTATATGATATCCTGACAACAAGGAAAATGGGAAAAACTTGACCTAAGAGCAGGTTATACTACCTCACCAGCTAACGATAGGACAAAATCAGAAGACTTGTCACCCTTTGGTCTGTCCAAAAGTCAAGATCGCAATTTACAGAGGATAATAATAATTTACAGGCTGATAAATCCATCGCCAGACTGTATGTATCCTGGGACCAATAAAAAAAGCCCTAGTTTAGGGTTTGAGCTACGACCTTCACAACAATCATGATCTCTAGTTCCAGACGTCTGTCTGAGACAATTGCAATAAATTGGGTCTTCTGGAAACAAAACGAAAGACGTTTCCTAGGCTCCATCCTAGGATCAGCGCAAAGACCAAGACCACCAACCACAGAAGATGGATGAAAATGACACTGAGGGAACAGAACTTCTAGAACCACAAAGAAAGACTTCATCATAAGATCCACTCCTTGACCTGTGCATATACCGAGATCTCTAGATACAGAGGTCTGATTTTATCACACAGGACGAAGCAGAAGTCTTCCAAACACCACGTAAGCACTAAGGGGAGTGTAAATGAACCTGAATGGAGTCTATAGTTAATCCCATGACAATATACTCCAAGGGGTGAATAAACCTGTATCTCTTAAACCAAGGGAATTTCTTTTCGAATAACCCCACAATTTACTGTGCCTGTGCAGGAGGGGGAAAAATGCAAAAAGCACAAAATAATTTTTTAATTAACTAATTTTTGTAAATTTATTTGTTTTGGTGTGGTTATTGAAGTCGTCTCCATTTGTTTTTTCTTTTCTTTTCTTTTCTTTCTTTATGTGCCTGTCATGTTTATTATCTCAAGATAAAAAACTTTTATGTGGTACTTTTTTTTTTTTTTTTTTTTTTGGTTTTTGGGCCACACCCGTTTGACGCTCAGGGGTTACTCCTGGCTATGTGCTCAGAAATTGCCCCTGGCTTGGGGGGACCATAT
Organism: Suncus etruscus; assembly: GCF_024139225.1. Classification (NCBI taxonomy): domain Eukaryota; kingdom Metazoa; phylum Chordata; class Mammalia; order Eulipotyphla; family Soricidae; genus Suncus; species Suncus etruscus. Next base: position 65,282,591 of record NC_064858.1, on the reverse strand, counting down.
GGGACGCCGGGGGATCGAACCGCGGTCCGTTCCTTGGCTAGCGCTTGTAAGGCAGACACCTTACCTCTAGCGCCACCTTCCCGGCCCCGTGGTACTTATTTTTATTATTGGAGTGCTCACTGGATATTTTATTTGACACTTCTTTTTGTACTGTTGGGGTGTTTCATCTTCTTTTTCCCCTTTGTCTCTCAAACCAATGATGAGAGCCTCTAAGGCTCCTCCCATTTTCAGCATATTTGATTTTTACCCCAGTTTATTAATTTTCTCTTCTATAAATAAAACCACATAACTTGAACTATCTAGTCCTGCCTCCCTGTTAGAGGGGGAAATAAGGGAGGTACCAAGACCAAAGAGGTGTAAAACCACTAATTAGTAAGCTAGGCACAGAGGGGACCACTTATTCTAGCAGAGCCAGGGGAAAGGGAGGAGGATAGGGGAGGTAGGACGGGAATGGAGGTGGAGGGAGAACAATTCGGTGATGGGAATTTCCCTGATTTTATGTTAATATGTACCTAAAATATTATTGTTAACAATATGTAAGCTACTATGATCAAAATAAAAATTATATTAAAGAAAAAACTTTAAAAAATTGAAGAAATTAAGGGGAAAATTCTTCTACATCTGTCTGCCTGTGCCTGTGCTTCTGAATCTCTGAATGTCTCATCAGAGATCTAGGGAGCACACACCCAAACAACTGCATTTTGAAGCTGCTGAGTAAGTACATTCTGGCTGCCGGGGTCACTGTCCAATAAGCTGAGGTCTCTGGCCTGTGGAGGCTCCGCACTGCTGTGCTTTGTTCACTCTGAGGACTGTCAACTAGAGGCAGCACTCTTTCTTATCAATGAACCCCACCACAACATGCAGGATAAAACACACTACAAGCATGACAATGGGAAAACCTATCAGGCAAACACCATCCACAGAGAATGAATATGAAAGCTTGGATGTCCTAATAAATTTCAACCACCAGATTAACCTTTCAGATAAGGAGTTTAGAAAAGAAATATGGAATATATTCGTAGAACTCAAAAAAAAAAAGCATAGATAGATCTGAAGAGAACACAAAGAAAGAAATCAGAAAACTCCAAACTGAAATAACAGATCTGAAAAACACAGTTGCTCAACTGAAAACCTCAATGGATAGCCTCACCAACAGGGTATCAGTAGCTGAGGAGAGAATCAGAACTGGAAGATTTGATGCAGAAAAACTCAACACAACAGAAGATTGGAAAAGAACTTTAAGACAAACGAACCGGCAATGGAAAAAGTACTCAAGGCATGTGAACAGATGAAAATAGAAGTCTTTGATAAACTCAACAGAAACAACATAAGAATCATTAGAGTCCCAGAAACCCAGGAAGGAGATCTCCAGGAAGAATCAACTGTCAAAGACATCATCAAACAGATACTCCCAAAGTTAAAGACTACATGCAATCAAATCCTGCATGCCAGAAGAGTGCCAGCTAAAAGAGACCCAAAGAAAAACACCCCAAGACATATTCTCATTACAATGACAAATCCCATAGATAGAGATAAAATACTGAAAGGAGCAAGATCAAAAAGGGAAATTACATTCAAATTAGGATCGCTAATACTTACAGCAGACATGTCACAAGAAACTCTCAAGGCCAGAAGACAGTGGTGGGATATTGTGACAAGACTGAATGAAATTAATGCCTCACCGAGAATACTGCACCCAGCCTGACTCACGTTCTGGTTTGAAGGAAGAATACACAGCTTTATGGATAAACAACAGCTCAGAAACTTCACAGATGATAAACCAGCCTTAAAGGAAAAATTGAAAGGTCTACTCTAAGACAAAAGAGACCGACAAACACAGCAAACGTATCTACAAAGATGACATTAAATCCTATGACAATCATCTCCCTCAATGTCAATGGACGAAATTCACCAATTAAAAGACACAGCGTGGCAAAATGGGTCAAAAAGATGAATCCAACCTTCTGCTGCCTACAAGAAACACATCTGAATAGTCAGAGAAAACATAGACTCAAAATCAAAGGCTGGAGGAAAAACATCCAAACAAACAACACCCACAAAGGGACAAAGATGGAAACTATGTACTAATCAAGGGATATGTACAACAGGAAGAAATCGGACAATTGAACATATACGCACTCAATGAGAGACCAGCAAATTATCTAATAAAATTACTGACAAATCTGAAAGAAGAAATCAATAAAAAAAACAATCATTGTGGGAGATTTCAACACGGCCCTATCAACACTTGACAGGTCAACCAGACTGAAACCCAACAAAAACATACTAGCCCTGAAAAGAGTTATGGAAGAAAGAGGACTAGTACATATATACAGGACACTCCATCCCAAAAAAACTGGATACACATTCTTTTCCAATGTACATGGGTCATTCTCCAGGATAGACTACATGCTGACATATAAAACATACCTCCATAACATCAAGAGGATAGAAATCTTGCAGGCTACCTTTGCTGACCACAAGGCTCTGAAATTAGATGTGAATAACAAAGCCACACAGAAGAAAAACTTTAACAATTGGAAATTAAACACCCTGCTACTGAACAAGAAGTGGGTCCGAGATGAAATCAAAAAGGAAATCAAAACTTTCCTGGAGACAAATGATAATGAAGACACAAACTGCAAAGTCTATGGGACACAGCAAAAGCGGTCCTGAGGGGAAATTTATAGCTTTACAAACACACATCAGGAAGAAAGAAGGAGCATACCTGAATAACTTAATGACACAGCTCAAAAAATTAGAAAATGACCAACAAAAGGAACCAAAAATAGGGAGACAGAAGGCAATAACAAAGCTGAAAGCAGAACTCAATGAAGTGGAAAACCAAAAAGCAATCCAAAAGATCAACGAAAGCAGAAGCTAGTTCTTTGAAAAAATAACAATACTGATAGACCATTGGCAAAACTCACAAAGAAAGAGAGAGAGAAATCTGATAACTCGTATTAGAAATGAAAAGAGGGAGATCACGACAGAAATTGCAGAGATCCAAAGAGTAATCAGGGACTACTCTGAGAAACTTTATGCTACAAAACATGAGAACCTAGAAGAAGTGAAAAATTCTTGGACACTTATAACCTTCCACATTTAAGTAAGAAGGATGTAGAATATCTAAACACCCATCACTACTGAGGAAATTGAAACTGTAATCAAACATCTGCCCAAAAAGAAAAGCCCAGGCCCAGATGGTTTGCCTAATGAACTTTTTCAAATCTTTTAAGAGGAGCAACTACCAATCCTAGCCAAGCTCTTCCATGAAATTGAAAAAACGGCAACACTCCCAAACAGCTTTTATGAAACCAATATCACCTTGATACCAAAACCAGACAGAGATGTTGCCAAAAACTAAAATTACAGACCAATATCCCTGATGAATGCTGATGCAAAGATCTTCAACAAAATCCTGGCAAATAGGATCCAATGCATCATCAAGAAGATCATACACTACGACCAAGTAGTTTTCATCCCAGGAATGCAAGGATGGTTTAACATCCATAAATCTATCAACATCATACACAACATCAACAACAAGAAAAATAAAAATTACATAATCATATCAATAAATTCAGAGAAAGTATTTGATAAGGTCCAACACCCATTCTTAATCAAAATAAAAGCAAATGGGAATGGAAGGAACCTTTCTCAATCTAGTTGAAGCCATCTACCACAAGCCAATGGCAAATACTATCCTCAAGGGAGAAAAACTAAAAGCTTCTCCTCTAAATTCTGGTACAAGACAAGGCTGTCTGCTCTCACCACTCCTCTTCAACATAGTACTGGAATTTCTTGGTATAGCGATCAGGCAAGAAAAAGATATCAAGGGAATCCACATAGGAAAGAAGTCAAGCTCTCATTGTTTGCAGATGACATGATAACTCTACTTAGAAAACCCTAAAGACTCTACCATAAAGCTTCTAGAAACAATAGGTTCATATAGCAAGGTGGCAGGCTACAAAATCAACCTACAGAAATCAATGGCTTTTCATTCACCAATAATGATAAGGAAGAGATGGAAGTCAGGAAGGCAATCCCAGTCACAATAGTGCCACACAAACTCTTGGAGTCAACTTGACCAAAGAAGTGAAGGACCTATACAAAGAAAACTGTAAAGCCCTGCTCCAAGAAATAAGAGAGGACACATGGAAATGAAAACATATACTGTGCTCAACGATTGGCAGGATTAACATCATTAAAATGGCAATACTCCCCGAAGCATTATACAGATTTAATGTGATCCCCTTAAAAATACCCATGACATTCTTCAAAGAAATGGATAAAACATTTATGAAGTTTATCTGGAACAATAAACACCTTCAAATAGCTAAAGCACTTCTAGAGAAAAGGAAAATGAGAGGCATTACTTTCCCCAACTTTAAACTGTACTACAAAGCAATAGTTATCAAAACTGCATTGTATTGGAATAAAGACAGACATTCAGATCAGTGGAATAGTCTTGAGTTCCCAGACATACAATTACCTAATTTTTGACAAAGGAGCAAGAAATCCTAAGTGGAGCTGGGAAAATCTCTTCAACAAGTGGTGCTGGCAGAACTGGTTAGCCACTTGCAAAAAAGCAAACATAGACCCCACAGTTAACATCATGTACGAAGGTAAAGTCCAAATGTATTAAAGACCTTGATATCAGACCAGATACCATAAGGTATATAGAACAACACGTCGGTAAAACACTCCATGACATTGAGACTAAAGGCATCTTCAAGGAGGAAACTGCACTTTCCAAACAAGTGGAAGCAGAGATCAACAGACGGGAATACATTAAACTGAGAAGCTTCTGCACCTCAAAAGAAATAGTGCCCAGAATACAAGAGTCACCCACTGAGTGGGAGAAACTATTCACCCCACATCCTTCAGATAAGGGGCTAATATCAAAAATATACAGGGCACTGACAGAACTTTACAAGAAAATACCATCTAATCCCATCAAAATATGGGGAGAAGAAATGAATAGACACTTTGATTAAAAAATTACAAATGGCCAAAAGGCACATGAAGAAATGCTCCTCATCACTAATCATCAGGGAGATGCAAATCAAAACAATGATGAGATACCATCTCACACTGCAGAGATTGGCTCACATCACAAAGAATGAGAATAGTCAGTGCTGGCGGGGATGTGGAGAGAAATTACTCTTATCCACTGCTGGTGGGAATGTCGTGTAGTACAGCCTCTATGGAAAGCAATATGGAGATTCTTTCAAAATCTGAAAATTGAGCTCCCATTCGACCCAGCTATTCCACTCCTAGGGATATACCCTAAGAACACATGAATACAATACAAAAACCCCTTCCTCACACCTATATTTATTGCAGCACTATTCACAATAGCCAGGATACAACCAAGATGCCCTTCAACAGACGAATGGCTAAAGAAACAGTGGTACATATACACAATGGAATATTATGCAGTTGTCAGGAGAGATGAAGTCATGAAATTTTCCTATACATGGATGTATATGGAATCTATCATGCTGAGTGAAATAAGTCAGAGGGAGAGAGAGAGACGCAGAATAGTCTCACTCATCTATGGGTTTTAAGAAAAATGAAAGTCATTTTTGTAACAATCCTCAGAGACAATGAGAGGAGGGCTGGAACACCAGCTCAATCCATGAATCCCACCACAAAGAGTGGTGAGTACAGCTATAGAAATAACTACACAGAGAACTACCATAATCAAGTGAATGAATGAGGGAACTGGAAAGCCTGTCTGGAGTACAGGTGGGGGTGGGGTGGGATGGAGGGAGATTTTGGACATTGGTGGTGGGAATATTGCACTGGTGAAGGGGGTGTTCTTTACATGACTAAATCCTAATCACAATCATTTATGTAATCAAGATATTCAAATAAAAAAGAAAAAATGAAAGTTAATTATTGGGTGATGGTTAAATTCTGCCTAATTGATAGTTAAAGCCTAAGTTTGTGTGAGGGCTACTACATGTTTAGGGTTACTATAGATGTTAGGGTTAGGCTAGGGTTAAACTCAGTACTTGTGAAGCATTTAGTGACTTCATTTAACTGTGTTTAAATTTAAAATGCAAGATATGCATAGAGAAATTATTACATATTAAAAAAAGAAACTGAGGTTAAAAAATGAAGAAATTAGGGACAAAGAGAAAATGACTCTAGGATATATATAAATGTGTGTATCATTTCAGTAAGATTGAAATGTTTCAGAAAAGTTATGCAATTGATTATATATAAGTATTAATAACTATATGTTGTTTCTCTGATATTTCAACTTTATTAAAATATCATTTTCAGCAATAACAATAAACCTTTGTTAAGTTACAGCTTGTTCAGATTTTAGACCTATATTTACCAATATATTATCATCATTGTCACTGTAAAATAAATAATTTTTCTTAATTGAATATACCACTGTCCTCAAGTAACTACTGATATAATTTATTGGATTGATTACATATTAATCATATTGTTCCTAAATTGTCCTATAAATAAAACCATACAATAAAGACAATTTTTTTTGGTTTTTGGGCCACACCCAGCGGTGCTCAGGGGCTACTTTTGGCTGTCTGCGGAGAAATAGCTCCTTGTGGGCGACCAAGCACCCACGGTTTCTGTGAAGAAGCTTACACCCACCAGCCATATTCTTGCTTTGCTGGCAGTTGTGGTTTTTTGCCCCTGAGCTAACAGGAATAGCAGCATGTTTAAATTTGGCCCTTGCAACAGGAACTTGCTCAATGCATATTCCATTTGTTATTTGCCCTGGGGACTTGAACCCTCTTCTACTTCTGAACAAAACATCTTTACAATGTATTGCTATGTTTCTCCACTCCCTCTTTGACCTTAAAGTTGTTTATAACATTTGCCTTTTGAAGCTAGTTCCTGTAACTGAAACCAGATGTCCTGCTTAGATAAGGAAGTCCTATGATCTGTTCCTCCCCCACTGTCGCAATCCAGCTTCCTGCCTTGTACCCCAGAAAAACAAATTAGCCGTATTTGCCTTGTGAGGAAGAAATGTTATTATTGGATATTGTGTATGTATCTGGCCAAATGTGATTGGCTAAGTGATGCTTCCTGCTTTTCGTGAAACCTCCCCTAATTGCTAGGGGATAAAAGACCCAGCTTTTTCCTGAATAAACGCTCTTGAATAGCAACTGTCATCTTGAGTCTTTCTTATTAACCTCTCCTAATTCGGTTTGTAGGTGCTGGGTGATTCAGGCCATTTGCGAATAATTTGGAGATGTCCTCTGGCTGTTCCCTGGGTTGAGAGAAACTGCTGGCTGGAATTCTCTCCCCTTAGGGGAAGCTTCCAAGGGCATTTTCAGCTCCTGGCAGGCACGGGGCACCATATGGGATACCAGGATTAGAACCAAACACCTTTGGTCCTGGTTGGGCTGCTTGCAAGGCAAACACCACTCTCTGTTATCTCTCCAGACCCACAATAAAGACATTTTCATTTTTTAGCATATTTTATTAGTTGCTGCATGTATATTATTTTTTGTATGAACCGTGCATTTATTTAGTTTTATTGCTACATAATGTTTATGTACATATATATCATCATTAATTTATTTGAAAAGAAATTTGTACTGCTTACAATTTTATATACTATTTAGTGCTTAAATGTTGTTTTTAAAATAAAATTACAGGACACATAAAAGTATTTTGCTTAATTAATTAGGAAAGTTAAATTTTTATTTCTGGACAAATCATTATGCTCTTATTGATTTATTTGTTTTTTTTTTTACCTTTTATGATATATCTTGATTCTTATAATTTTATTCTAACTTTGATGTCCTTTAACTTTGTATATTTTCTAAATTCTTTTAGGCCTCTCTACTTTCTTTCAAATTTATAATTCATTTTAGCAGTCTACCATTTTCCAAAAATATCTGAAAAGACGTTTGTTGGAATTGAGATTGAAGCAATAATGCGTTTTAAAAAAACTACACATTCATTCATTAAACTATGAATATTTTGTTTACATCTGTTATATTTACTCCTAAGTATTTTATTTATTAATACTACCATAAATGTTTCAATTTTCTTTTCTTTTTTTACTTTACAGTAAGACTACAAACATACAATTATATTTTATTTATTGTTTACTGTTAATATACTAAAATTAGTAAATATTTGAAATACTTAAATATTATTTTTCATTTATACTATCATCTTGTCTTCATATTTATATTATCTTTACTTATTTTCTTACTATACTGTATGGACCATATCTCCAAATTAAAGTTTATATGGAATAGCATGGATAAAATCTATATATTTTCTTCCATTAAATATATGCCATTGAGTTTTGTAAAAGCTAAAATTTTCACATATAGTTTGAAATTTAGAAATCTGAATTAGTTCTGGTTTTTCTAAGAGTACTACTCTGACTGCTGTTAGATACATAATTTGTGTAGTATCTTTTTTTAATATATGGTTTATTATAATAAATCATGTTAACTAATGTGAAAAATGTAGGTGGGGGCAATGCACTACTCTTGGTTGTGATCAAACTTATTTCTGATCTATTCTCAGGAATCTTATAGGTGAATCAAAGTAGAATCTACCACATTTAAGCCAAGTGCCTTAAACCTATTTTATGTTTTTTGTTAAAATGTAAATTTGGGGCTGGAGAGATGGCACAGCAGTAAGGCGTTTGCCTTAGACGCAGAAAAATGGTGGTTCGAATCCCAGCATCCCATATGGTCCCCTGAGCCTGCCAGGTGCGATTCTTGAGCATAGATGCAGGAGTAACTCCTGAGCGCTGCCAGGTGTGACCCAAAAACCAAAAAAAAAAAAAAAAAGTAAATTTGAAGGTTTGGGTATACACTAAATGTATTTTTATTAATCATGGTTATGATCATGAAGATGGTGGTGATAAAGATAATAAATCTACCCATTTTTTCTCACTGTCCCGTTTTAGGTTCTCCAATGATAAATTTTATTTATGCCCTCACTTAGTATTATCCAAGATACAATTTTACATTTAACACTTTTAAAGGATTACAACTAAAGAAAACAAGAAAAGCATTGAAGATCCAGCAGAAGTCCTATATCTGCAAAATCTAAAATTTTGCCATATAAACTTGACATGAAAGGATATTAACTCATTATTTAATTATATCCAAATAATGTATGGATTTACTTTGCCTTTAACAAAGTGGTCACCTCACAGTCATTATACACTGTCTACTTGAAAAAAAAAGAATTATACTTTCATTGATTATCTTAGTTCAATAGCCAGGATGGTTCTTAAAGCACAGGGTAAGCCCAGGAATCAAATTCACAATCTCATACTTACAAGGCAGGCTTCATCACTGAATTATCTCTGAGGTCTCCTTATTGAACTTGCTGAGATTACCTCTGTAAAAATTTTTAAAAAACTACTAAGTTTTACTATTTAGTAATAGTATTTACTATTACTACATACTATCATATAGTAAGATGTTCATTATTGTATATCATCAAATTATAACATACCTATATACTCGATTATAAACCAATCCAAGTATATGCTGACCCCCCTATTTTTAGAAACTGAGGTGGAAAATGCAGCAGCCACTGGTAAATTAAAAAAATTAAAATATATACCCAAATCAATTACAATAATTGAGAAATTAATAGGTTAAATGTTTTTCAATATTTATTGCTAAAGAAAAACTGTAAACTAGCAACAGTAACTTTAAAACTTTAAATCAAGTGCAGAAAATTGTAGCTTAACAGGTAATCAAGCTAAATCACAAAGTTTAAAATCCTTCAAAACTGAATTCCTCATCATCATCATTTGTATGCCCAAACAGAGCTTCAGCTGTATCTGATGTGACGGTATCAGAATAGACATTGTCATCATCACTGAGTTCGGAGATATCATCATCACTGAAGTCAGTTTCATACAGAGAGCAGAATATTGTGGTTTAAATAGTTGCATACAGTTCAGTTCAGCCGCCTACCTCTTCATCTCAGCCGCAACTTGTGGACTGAGCTGAAGCACAGTGCCCTCCACCGTACAGCAAAAGATGACTGGAGACTACATAAATTTAATTCAGTGAGTGCACACAAGATGAATTAACCTGCATGACATGAGTATAAGCTGAGTTCAAGTTTTTCAGCACAAGATTTGGTTTATACACTAGTATATACCATATTTCTTTTTTTCCCTTGTCTTCCTTTGAAGTCAAAATATATTTTTACTCTTTTTTTTATAACCTATATTTTAAGGAGAAATTAAGGTTTACAGAGAAAGTCAGGAGAACATAGAGTTCCTATCTACCCCTTCTGCAGTGTTACCCACGCCTATATTTCTTATTATCAACATCTTTAATTCTTGTGGTATATTATCATTGACAAACAATATTAATACATATTATAATAAAAGACTGAATTTAAATTAACTTTAATTTTTTTCTTTTCTTTTTTTTTTCTCAAGATGCATTTATAACTCTTTGTGGTAAGCTTCACATGGGCTGGTCCTTCTGACCCTTATCTGTGTTCATCAGTTTTCTTTTCTGCACCATCTGTCTGGTTTTGGTATCAGAGTTATTTATCTTCATAAAAACTATTTGAGCATGTTTCTGATTTTTCTTTTTTTTTTACCTTCATAATGGTTTATTTTTATTTGTTTACTTATTTTCTTAGCACTCCACACCAGCCTGTACTTTAGACAGGCTTTCTACTTTCCTGTATTCACCCAATACCAAATCAGCTTTGAAATTAGAAAATGATCAACAACATACTTTTTACTCTTTTTTAAAAAGATACATCTAATGGCTCTGGATTTGAACACAGATGCACGTATTCTATACAACTACTTTATCACTTGAGACATATCCCAGGCCAAAGAAAGTATAAATTATTTTGGTTTTTAGGCCACATCTGATGGCTCTTAGGAGTTACTCCTGGCTCTGCACTCAGAAATCACTCCTAGATAGGGGGACCATATGGGATGCCAGGAGCAAACCTGGGTCAGTCCAAGATCATCTGCATGCAAAGGAAATGCCCTATCATTGTGCTATCAATCTGGCCCCAGAAATATATATAAATATATATAAATATATTTATAAATATATAATATATATATTTTGGTTTTTGGGCCACACCCAGCGGTGATCAGGGTTACTCTGCTCAGAAATAGCTCCTGGCAGGCTCGGGGGACCATATGGGACACCGGGATTCGAACCAACCACCTTTGGTCCTGGATTGGCTGCTTGCAAGGCAAACACCGCTGTGCTATCTCTCCGGGCCCTCCCCAGAAATATTTTATCTAGGTTTTCTTCAATTAATTTTATAGCTATTTACATATTTTATATGAACCCTGGGTCTTGTAAACTGTAATACAAACTTGTGTCACTCAATATATTATAAGGTTATAAATATTTAATTAATTATAATTGTATAAAATGCATTTGTATTTTTGGGAGGGAGTTTGGTTTTGGGGACAAACACTGCATCACTCAAGGGTTCCTCATGGCTCTGCTCTCAGAATTTAATCCTGGCAGACTCAGAAGATCCTATGGGATTCCAGGGAAGCTCTTGAGGACCAATAAGGGATGACATGACTTGAATCCTCATGGGTCATGTGCAAGGAAAATATCCTACCTGCTGTGCAATCACTTCAACTCCTATTTGTGTATTTTTATGATGCATATTGAATGCATGTTTTATGTACTAGAGATGCTATTTTCATTTTTATTGGCATTTTTATATAATATACTTATTTTCTACCTGCTACCACATTCTTTTTGTACTTCTGTATTCTGACACTTACTCCCCTTTATTTTAAAAATCCACTTTTTGAGACTTAATAAAATTTATCTATGTGGTTAACAATTTTGCTTGTGTTTGTTAAAATATCCTTTTTGATCTTTTAATTTTAAATAAATTTTTGTTTTGCAGAGAATTCTAAATTAAACAGTTAGTTATTTTTGGTTTTGGTATTTTAAAATGGTTGTGATTGTCTCTGGGTTCCACTATTACATTTAAAAGTGAAACATCTCATTCCTCAGTAAAGGAAGACCTTAGAAGCCAGTGTAACTTTTTCTTCTATAACTTCTCTCAGTTATTTTGAAATTGTTGATAATGGATATTGCTAACATTTTACAAGAGACATAAAATGCAAACAATTGAATATATACTGAACAATTTATTTATTCTGCATATGTATGGAAATATTAGGATACATGTAATGTTAAATAATTACTAATTCCTCTTCTTGATTAACAGAGTATTAAAATTATTAAAAGAATGTATTAAAGTAAAATCATCTTGTTGTCATTATTAAAATTATGTTTAAGTAATTTCCTCTTTTTCTGAGATATGCACAAACCTACCAACCCCTCACCAGTTTTTTTATATGTAACAAATATATGGCAAACACCACATCTCATTGCCCTTTACTTACTAATAAGTCTCTGGTTAGAATTTGAATTCCTTATTAAATTCTTTTTTAATATCTTTATTTAAGCACCATGTTACAAGTATGTTTTTAGTTGGGTTTCAGTTATAAACAGAATAGCCCCATCACCAGTGCAATATTCCCACCACCAATGGCCCCCTCTCCCCCATCCCTGCCTGTATTCGGGAAAAGAACTTTACTTAATCATTCTTAAACATTGTATGTTAGCTTTTAATGTAGTTATATTCCTATAAGAGTTCACCACACTTTGTGGTGAGCTTCAAATTGTGAGCTGATCATTCCAGCCCTTCCAGTCCTTAACACTACTGTCTCTAGGTCTTATTTTAGTAATGTCTTAATTTTTCTTAAAAGCCATAGCTGAGTGAGACTACTCTGTGTCTGTCTCTCTCCCTCTGACTTCTTTCGCTCAGCACAATAGATTCCATGTACAACCACATATAGGAAAATTTTGTGACTTCATCACACCTGACAGCTACATAATATTCCATTTTGTGTATGTACCACAGTTTTTTAGCCATTCCTCTGTTGAAGGGCATCTTGGTTGTTTCCAGAGTCTGGCTATTGTAAATAGCACTGCAATTAATGTAGGTGTGAGGAAGCGATTTTTGAATTGTATTCTTGTGTTGCTATGGTATATCCCTAAAAGAGGAATATCTGGATTATATGGGAGTTTAATTTCCAGTTTTTTGAGGAATCTCCATATTGTTTTTCATAAAGGCTGGACTATACAGCATTTCCACCAGCAGTGGATAAGAGTTCCTTTCTTTCCATATCCCTGCCAGCACCAATTGTTCTTGTTCTTTGTAATGTGTGCCTTTCTCTGTGGTGTGAGATGGTACCTCATAATTGTTTTGATTTGAATCTTCCTGATGATTAGTGAAGTGGAGCATGTTTTCTTGTGTCTGTTGGCCATTTGTATTTCTTCATACAGGAAGTGTCTGTTCATTTTTCTCCCCATTTTTGATGAGGTTATATATTTTTATTAAGTTCTGTCAGTATCTTGTATATCTTAGATATTAGCCCCTTGTCAGATGGGTATTGAGAACAAGTTCTTTTTATTCTGTATGTTGCTTTTGTATCTTAGGCACTATTTCCTTTAAAGTGCAGAAGCTTCTCAGATTAATATAGTCCCATCTGTCTATCCCTGCTTCCACTTGTTTGGAGAGTGCTGTTTCATTCTTGAAGATGCCATTAGTCTCAATTCATAGAGTGTTTAACCTATGTGTTGATATATATATATATCTTATGGTTTCTGGCCTGATATCAAGGTCTTTAGTCCATTTGGATTTGATCTTTTTACATAGTGTCAGATGAGGGTCTAAGTTCGCTTCTTTGCAAATGGCTAACCAGTTGTGCCAACACCACTTGTTGAAGAGGCTTTTCTTACTTCATTTTGCATTTCTTGCCCCTTTATCAAATATTAGTTGATTATATGTCTGCGGGATATTCTGAGTATTCAAGTCTATTCTACTAATTTGAGGATCTCTCTTTATTCCAATACCACGCTGTTTTGATAATTATTGCTTTGTAATACATTTTAAAATTAGGGAAAGAAATGCCTCTCATGTTTATTTCCCAGGATTGATTTAGTTATTCATGGTTGTTTATTGTCCCAAATGAATTTCAGGAGTGTTTGATACACTTCTTTGAAAAATGTAATGGGTATTTTTAGAGAGATCATATTAAATCTGTAGAGGGATTTGGGGGAGTATTGCCATTTTAATTAAGTTAATCCTGCCAATTTATGAAAGGGTATTTGTCTCCATTTCCTTGTGTCTTCTCTTATTTCTTGAAGTAGGGTTTTGTAGTTTTCTATTATAGGTCTTTCACCTCTATAGTTAAGTTGAGCCCAAGATATTTGAGTTTATGTGGTGCTAATGTGAATGGAATTGTTTTTTTAATGTCCATTTCTTCTTACTGCCTAAGAAGGCCATTGACTTTTGCGTGTTAATTTTGTAGCCAGCCCCTTTCTTATATGAATCTATGGTTTCTAGAAGCTATTTAGCAGAGTCTTTAGGTTGTCTAAATATATTATCATGTTATATGCAAAGAGTGGGAGCTTGACTTCTTTTTTACCTATCTGGGTGCCCTTGATTTTTTTCTTGCCTAATTACTATGACAAGTACTTCCAATACTATATTGAATAGGAGTGATAAGAGAGGGCAGCCTTGTCTTGTACCAGATTTTAGGGGAAAGGCTTTTAGTTTGTCTCCATTAATAATAACATTTGCCATGTGCTTGTCGTAGATGACATTAACTATATTAAAAAAAGTTCCTTTCATTCCCATCTTGATGAGGGATTTTTTTTTTATTAAGAATGGATGTTGGAAGTTATCAAATGCTTTTTCTGCATCTATTGATATGATCACATGATTTTGTTGTTGTTGTTGTTGATATGGTGTATTATGTTGATTAATTTATGGATAGTAAACCATCCTTGCATTCCTGGGATGAAACCTACTTGATCGTGGTTCATGACCTTCTTGATGAGGCATTGGATCATATTCACCAGAATTTTGTTGAGGATCTTTGCATCTGTATTTATCAGAGATATTGGTCTGTAATTTTTTTGGCAGCATCTCTGTCTGGTCTTGTTATTAAGGTGATTTTAGCTTCATAAAAACTATTTGGAGGTGTTCCTGTTTCTTCAAATTTATGAAAGAGCCTGGCCAAGATTGGTAGCAGTTCCTCTTGAAAGTTTTGAAAAAATTTATTTGTGAATCCATCTGCTCCTGGGCTTTTGTTTTTGGAAAGATTTTTGATCAATATTTTTATTTCCTCATATTGATGGGGCTGTTAAAATATGCTAACTCATAATTTTTTTAATGATGTGAGGTTATAAAAATCCAAGAATTGGTCCATTTCTGCCAAGTTCTCATGTTTCGTGGCATAGAGTTTCTCAAAGTAGTCTCTGATTATTCTTTAAATCTCTGCAATATCTGTAGTGATTTCCCCCTTGTTTCTTTTTTTTAACATTTTATGTTTTTTGTATAATAGTAATTTTTATTTTGACCAAAGTGGATTACATATCTTTCACAGTAATATTTAGTACATATTTACATTGAATCAGGGGAATTCCCACCACCAAAGTTGTCCTCACTCCATCCCCATTCCTAGCATGCATACCATATCCCCCTCCTTATCCCCAGGCTGCTAGTATAAGTGGCCCCTTCTGTGTCTAGCTTGTTGTAGATTGGGTATTGTTTCTGTTGCCATTGACTTTGGATTTGGAGTTTAAGTCCCATCATTTTTATTACTACTTAGTGATATACAACTGTTTGGTTTTGGTACCCTCCATTATTTTTTCCTCAATTTGAGAGGCAGAACAAGATGCTTCAAGTTATGTGGTTCTGTTTGAAGAAAAGAAAAAAATAAAATGGGGCAAATGTCAAACAAGCAAAAAATGGGAGGAGTCGTTCTAGAGGCTGCAAATTTCAATTTGAGAGAAAAAGGAAAAAGGGAGAGAAAAACAATACAAAAAGAAAAATTATACAAAAAATCCAAAATGCACTACTGCAATAAAGACAATCACCAATAATAACCATGGTCCTAAAATAAAAACAAAACAAGAACACAAATGTAAACAACAACAATAACAAAACCAAAAAATTATTATGTGCTTATTTTATGTTTTTCTACATAGGCACAGTAAATATTGGGGAAATTAGAAAAGGAATTTCCTTGGCTAAGAGATACATGGTTTCTCCACCTTGATGTATACTGTCATGGGAATAACTACAGAATCCATATATGTTCATTTACTCTCCCCTAGGTCCTTTTATGGTGTATGGAAACTTCTGCTTCATCACGGATGATGAAATCAGACCTCTGTACCTAGAGATCTCGGTATCTGCACAGGTATAAGAATGGAGCCTATGGGGCCTGCGAGGTGGCGCTAGAGGTAAGGTGTCTGCCTTGCAAGCGCTAGCCAAGGAAAGGACCACGGTTTGATCCCCTGGCATCCCATATGGTCCCCCCAAGCCAGGGGCAATTTCTGAGCGTGTAGCCAGGAGTAACCCCTGAGCATCTAATGGGTGTGGCCCAAAAACTAAAAAAAAAAAAAGAATGGAGCCTATGATGAAGTCTTTCTTTACAATTCTAGAAGTTCTGCTCCATCACTGTTGTTTTAATGTCTTCTGTAGTTGGTGTCTTGGTTTTTGCACTGATCATAGGATGAAGCCTAGGATAGTCTTTCGTTGTTTCCAGAAGACCTGTTCAGTTGCAGTTGTCTCAGTCAGACCTCTGAATTTAGAGATCTTGGTTGTTGTTCAGATCATAGGCCAAATCCTAGACTAGGGCTTTTATATTGGTCCCAGGATACGTTCTGCCCCATCATGGTGGTCACAGTCAGTCTTCTGTAGATAGTGAACATGACTTTTCCTCAGATCAAAAAATGACAAGTCTTCTAATTTCATCTTATTGTTATATGGTGAGGTAAAACAAACTGCTCTTAGATCAGGTTGTTGCCATTTTCTCATTGTCAGGTTATCATATCAAAACTGGAGCATGTTGGTGTCAGAGCAGTATTAAAAATGTCCCAGAGGTAATTTGATTTCTGGAGCTGTTGTGGAGAATTTTGTCAGTTCTATGTCTGGGATCTAGGGTTTGGGGCTGGATGGTCGCTGTCTAATCACCTGGAGTTTAAGTTGGGTCCACATGGCAATGTTCAAGGTGGGAGGTGCCCTTGTATTCTAAAAAAAGTGTGAGTTTTTATCCCTAGTAGATAAGAGCTTGTTTCTATACGTAAAAGTTTCCAATTTCTTGCCTTTGCAAGAAGAAATCGTGCTATATTATATTGCTGATGAATTTGGGGGTGAGAGTGTCAGGTTCCATCCTATCTGTGCCCTGTTTTTGACTTGAGCTATTATACCAGGCAAGACTTTTTATTGTAGGTTTTTTGTACCAAGCAAAACAAAAAGAGGTGAAGTTAAGGAAGAGAAGAAAACAGAAACAAGCCAAAATAATAAACACACACACAAACATATATATATATATATATATATATATATATATATATATATATATATATATATATATATATATATATATATATATACACGCTGCACCTTATGTTTCGAATTTCCTTTCCTAAAGAGAAAGTAACAGTGTGGTTTTTATTTGACATAGATTGAATTGTTGATAATGAGGAAGAAAAGGGAGAAGAAGAAAAGGGAGAAAGAAAGGAGTAGTGAGAAGAGAGAAGAAAAGAGAAAGGAAATGTTAATTTGCCTAAACGTGTTCGATGAGTAGGTCCTATAATAGAAGTCTGTGGGTCACAACTGACTGCTTCAGTGGTCTGGTTGGTCACGTGCTTTAGGTCCTAATAGAGGCCATAACCCAGAGATAAAGGGTATATAAAAGTGTTTTATCAAGACATTTTCATAATGCAAACTGTGTATGGTATCTAGTTGTGATTGGGCACTGAGTTGTCAACTTAGATTGTCCGCCATTTGTATCCAAGAACCCCTTGGATCCCTACCCCAGACGTTTCCCTGGGTATGGAATTTGACCGAATCCTCAGCTTCTTCCAGATCCCTGCCCCCTTTTTCATTTCTAATTCGATTTATCAATTTTCTCTTTCTTGATTTCTTTGTGAGTTTTGCCAGAAGTTCATTAATCTTGTTTATTTTTTCAAAAAACTTACTTTTGCTTTTGTTGATCTTACAGATTGTATTTTTTGGGTTTCTACTTCATTGATTTATTCTCTAAGCTTTGTTATTTCCTTCTGCCTACCTATTTTTGGTTCATTTTTTGATTATTTTCTAATTTTATGAGCTATGCCATTAAGCTATTAATGTAGGCCCCTTCTTCATTCTTGATGTGTACTTGCAAAGCTATAAATTTTTCTCTCAGTACTGCTCTCACTATGTTCCATAAATTCTGATAATTTGGTCTTTATTGTCATTTGATTTCAAGAATGTTTTGATTTCTTTTTTATTTTTATTTCTGACCCACTTGTTGTTCAGTAGTAAGCTGTTAAATTTCCAGGTGTTAACGTTTTTCTTCTGTGTCCTGCTGTAGTTTATGTCTAATTTCAGTGCCTTGTGATTACCAAAAGCAGTCTGCACAATTTCTATACTCTTGATTTTATAGAGATATGCTTTATGGACTAACATGTAGTCTATCCTGGAGAATGACCCATGTGCATTGGAGAAGAATGTGTATTCAGTGTCTGAGAATGGAGTGCCATATATATATATACCTACTAGTCCACTTTCTTCCATTTCTCTTTTCAGAGCTAGTATATTTTGTTGGGTTTCAGTCTGGTTTACCTATTAAGGGATGACAGGGCAGTCAGTGTTCAGGTCTCCCACAATTAATGTGCTGTTATTGATACCTTTTTTAAGATTTGTCAACAATTGCATTAAATACTTTGTGGTCTTCATTGGGTGTCTATATGTTTATGAGTATGATTTCTTTCTGTTGTACATATCCCTTTATTAGTTCAAAATGTCCATCTTTGTCCCAAACAACATTTTCTGAGTCTAAAGTCAGTGTCACCTGATATTAGTATGGCCACTCCAGCTTTTTTAAAGGTTTTGTTTGCTTGACTAATTTTCCTCCAGCCTTTGATTTTGAGTCTATGTTTGTTCTGGCCATTCAGGTGTGTTTCTTCTAGGCAGCAGAAGGTTGGATTCATTTTTGATCCATTTATCCACTCTGTGTCTCTTAACTAGTGCATTTAGTCCATTGACTTTGAGAGTGATAATTTCATGGGATTTAATGCCATCTCTGTGTAGAGATTTGGTGTGCCTGTTGGTCAGTCTTGTCTTAAAGTAGACCTTTTAATTTTTCTTTTAATGCTGGTTTTGAGTCTGTAAAGTTTATGAGTTGTTTATCTGTGAGCTATGTATACTTCCTTCAAACCTGAAGGTGAGTCTGGCTGGGTGCACTATTCTAGGCTTAGCATTTATTTCATTGATTTTGTCACTATGTCCCACATTGCTTTCTAGCCTTGAGGATTTCTTGTGACAGGTCTGTTGTAAATCTCAAGGATGCTCCCTTAAATGAAATTTCCCTTTTTAGTCTTGCTGCTTTTAGTATTCTATCCCTATCTGTGGGATTTGTCATTGTGACTAGGATGTGTTGAGTTGCTTTTCCTTGGGTCTCTTTTAGCTGGTTCTCTTCAGGCATGTAGGATTTGGTTGCATGTAGTTATTAGCTTTGGTAATTTCTCTGTGATGATATCTTTGACTGTTGGTTATTCCTGTGCATTTTCTTCCTGAGTCTCTGGGAATCCAATGATTCTAACTTGTTTCTGTTGAGCTTATCAAAGACTTCTATTTTCATCTGTTCATATTCTTTGAGTAATTTTGTTATTGTCTGACCATTTGCTTTAAGGCTTTTTTCAAATCTCTTTTGCTGTATGGAGTTGCTATGCATCTCATCTTCCAGCTCATTAATTCTATCCTCAGTTGCTGATACCCTATTTGAGAGACTTTCCATTGAGGTTTTCAGTTCATCTACTGAGTTTTTGAGACATGTTATTTCAGTTTAAAGAATTCTGATTTCTATCTTTATATCCTCTTGATTCTTATTAGTGTTCCATTCAACTCGATCTATGCTTTCTTTAAGTTCCATGAACATTGTTCATATTTCTTCTCTAAAATTCATATCTGAGAGACTAGGTAGTTGGCCATTTTCGGGACATCAGAATTACCATCTTAATTCTCTATGCCTGGTGTTGGCCTGCATTGTTTCCCCCATTTTCACACTTGTATTGTTGGTTTTTCTATGTGTTGTGGTGGTATTCATCAGCTAAGTGGAGTGCATGGCTGGGCCGGGCTAGTTCCACAGTCTTTGGGCAGGCAAGTCTCACCTCAGTAGAAGGAGAGGCCTCAATGAAGGATGCAGGAGAGGATCAAAGTTCTCAGGCTGAAACAAGCAGAGAGAATAACCAAGATGTCTGCCTTGCTCCAGAGACACAGTAGTCAGCTGGTTCCACAATCTCTGGGTAGGAAAGACTCACCTCAGGAGATGGCAAGCCCTCAGAGAAGGATGCTGGAGAGGATCAATGTTCCCAGGTAAAAGAAAGTAGAGAGAAGGCACAAGATGTCTGCTGTGCTCCAGTGACACAGCAGAGTCCTGATCATGGTCTTTGGTGTTTGGGCCATATCTGGTGATGCTCAGGGGTTACTCCTAGTTATGAGTTCAGAAAAGCTTGACTAGGCTGCAATCCCACCAGCAGTGAATGAGAGTTTCTTGTTCCCTACATTCATGTCATACAGATTATTCTAGTTCATTTTGATGTGTGACAGTCTCTGTGGCATGAGATAGTAATCATTGTTTTTTTTTACTTGTATCTCCCTGATGATTAGTGATGTGGACCATTTAATTATGTGCATTTTGGTCATCTGTATTTCTTTTTGAGGAAGTGTCTGTTCATTTACTCTCCCCATTTTTTTTTCATCTACAATGTTTTTATTTTTTAACAAAAAATTAAACACACATATATGAATGTATATATAAATACATTTTTTTTGACATTTTAAATTGCTTTATTTAAAGACCATAATACAGATTGTTCACAATACAGTCAGGAGTATTTTTTTTACAGTTGCAAAGTATGCATGATTGAATTTCAGTTATACAATGCACAACACCATTTACCAGTGTATGTTTTCTACCACCACTTTCCCTAATTTCCTCCTGCCCTGCTACATCTGAGTGAGATATTTTCTTTTCTCTCTGTATAAGTATATATACACACACATATATATAAACATATATGTGTATGTACATATATTTTTTTTCTTTTCCTTTTTTTTATAATAGCTTATTTTTATTGAAGATCAGAAGTTAATATACGGTTAACATTATTTCTGCACACAACTTTCCAACAGTACCCCCATGGCCTGAGCGCTTCTAACCTTCACAGTAGCCCAAGGGCCCCTTTCATAATAGCTCAATCCAGGGCCTATTTTAGTAACATAGGATTGAAACATAAACCAATCAGATTTGTACAAGTACAACAATTTTAACCAATGGGAGCATAAACACATTTTGATGGCGGGAAGGATAAAGAGGAACCTGGCATGATGGGGGGAGGGGAAGCAAATTCTTAAACAAATAGCTAAATGATATTTACGCAAATACAATTATTTGTTTAGCCTATTTTCCATTTAGATCTATCTTTTGTGCAAGCAATAAGGATCATAATTTAAACTTTACAAAAACATATCAATAACTACATACTTGAGAGCAGTTACGAAAACAGGTTCCATGGAAAGGTTAAGGCATCTGGTTAAGCCAGATTCTTTGTGCTGAGCTAAATTTATTTGCAGAGTTTTCTGTTGGTTCGGGGCTATGCAAACTTTTGTGGCTTGAATCAGACAGGCGGTGGAAAATTCTTTCAGAGTTCCTTTGATATGTGGGGTGCTCAATCTCCCACATCTCCCCCTGTTTAGTATACAATATAGAAGGGACAGACATGCCTCGGTGGACTGGCCACACTGGGTGAAGAGGTGTGGGGCTTCCAGTCACCGCATCTGCTACCCTTGATTCAGTCGTTTCCAAAGCTTGGCAAGGCACAGATTGAGGTCTATGCGCCAGCTCCTCGATAACTTCTAACTTAAGTGGCGGAGAGTTGGCAGGAGGGGAGATGTCAGGTGTCAGCTGGTCTTCTGAGGTGCATAGTTGTTGGTACAGAACCTTTGAGTCCTTTCTGGTTGCTTCATCCACTTGATTCTTTACGAAGGTGGTGAGTTTGCGAAAAGCCCAAGGACCAAAGGAAACTAGCAACATAAAGCCAATGAAGGGCCCCAAAAAGGCTGGGAGCACTGTTGTTATCCATGGAGTGGTAGAAAACCAATTTTTGTACCATCTTTCACTCTGCTCTATATCTTTTTTGTCTATTTACTAAATTATCCTCTATGTGTTGAATGCTATCTCTAGCTAAGCCGAATTTATTTTAAAAAGCAACATTTTACTCTAAGGATGACACAAATTCCCCCCTCCCTCAAAAAATGTTAATTTTGAACCACGGCGGTTATTCTGCACTCTTTGCTAGGAAATCAACAGTAGTGTAAACTTCTTTAAGTTTGTAAACATTTTTAGCCACAGTTATAAGGCATTAGCAGATTCTAGAGTATGAACCAATGAATAAATATTTGTGCTTACACCAATAACACCTAGGCCTTTTAATAAGGCTAGGGTGATGACAGTGTTTGATTTTTGTACTGCAGCGGGGAGAGACACAAGATTATATTTAAGAGGTAATAAGGCAATTTTTGATCAAACAGTCAATTTAGGCATTAAAACAACCAAAACACAGTGGTACTAGGACTAAAAAGACAAATGTAAAACAATGGGGGAGATAAACTAGTGAAACAGGCAAAAAAACGTTAAATTGGGGGCAATCATAAACTGAAAGGAAAAATCAACAACAAGAATTTGATTACAATTTTTTCAGATTATTAAAATTTGCGGCAGGGAGGTCTTAGAAGAGTTCTTGCAATGGGGATACTTTTGGAGCTAGGCCCAGTTTCAAGGAACAGTCCACGTTAGGGAGAGTTAGTAGGGAGGGCCTCGCAGCATGAGTCCACAGGGGAGTTGGCTGTCTTTTCTTTCAGGAGACAAGGTGTGGGTTTATCTGGGTGTCCCCTCGCCTGGGTGCAGAGTACTGGGTCGTTGAGTAGGAGGTCGATCTTGATGCCTAATAGAATAAGGACTGAGGGTGAAAAATTTTAATATGGTGGAAAATCTGGATGGGATTGAGGGGTAAAGGGATAGTTGGATTTCCAGAGGGGAGTAAGGGGAAGTTATATGGGAAGGGTATGAAGGAAGAGAAAAAAGAAAATACCTTAGAGAGAAAAGGGGAAGAGAAAGAGAAAAAAAGTAATAAGCAGAATAGAGAGAAAAAGAAAAGAAAAGAAAAGAAAAGAAAAGAAAAGAAAAGAAAAGAAAAGAAAAGAAAAGAAAAGAAAAGAAAAGAAAAGAAAAGAAAAGTAGTAAGAAGAGAGGAGAGACTAGCAAGGGAATGCTGGTTTAATTAAAAGTGTTCGAAGAATCGAGCCTGTGGCTTAAGTCTGTACATCTCAGGTACTGCTTCGATGATCTGAATGATCACGTGCTTCAATTCCTAAATGGAGGTATTACCTAGAGATAAAGTGTATGTTAAAGAGTTTACTCGTGGCCATCTCGTAGTGCATGCAAGGTATGGTATCCCGTGTGGTATCCCGATTTGCCACCTTAGTTTGTCCGCCCTTTGTATCCAAGGGCGCCTGTGGACAGAAAAGCTGAGAGGTTATTTAAAATATTGTAAGATAAAGGCATTAAAAGGTAGTGTTATGGTATGTTGCCATTGCAGTCCGTGATTTCCCTTGGTGTTCTATACTTGTGTTCCTGTATACGATCTCCAAGGGATTATTGTGGGCCTTTGTTGTAGAAGTCTGATTACCTACCTGTTCTCTCTATGCTGCCGTTTCTGTTGTTATTGTTTTCTTTATGGCCTATTCTGTAATCAAAATTTTGCATTATTCCTTTTTCATGTATTTTGGACATTGCTCCCACGTATATGTTGACTATTACAGTGCTCGGAGTTTCTACCATGTTAAACCCTGTTATTTGATTGTTAAGTACTAGTTGTGTATAATATGTGTTCTAGGTGTTTCAGAATAGTGCTACCATTCTGTATTTTTCTTTTGTCTTCTGACTTACTTCGTTTAACATAACATGATCTAGGTCCATCCACGTTGCTGCAAAGTCTGTGATTGTATCATTTCTAACTGCCATGTAATATTCCATTGTATATATATATACCACATCTTAATGATCCATTCATCTGTTGTTGGACATCGAGGTTGGTTCCAAGATTTGGCTATTATACTGATTGCTGCAATAAATAGTGGGGTGCATACGTATTTTGGAATGAATGTCCTTCCATCTTGGGGGAATATGCCTAGGAGAGCAATTGCTGGGTCAAATGGCAGCTCAATTCTGAGTTCTTTGAGCACTCTCCAGACTTTTCTCCATAGATGTTGGACTAGGGGGCATTCCCACCAGCAGTGGATGAGAGTTCCTTTCATACCACATCCTCACCAACAAAAGTTGTTTCCATTATTTTTGATGTGAGCCACCCTCACTGGTTTGAGGTGGTATCTCATTGTTGTCTTGATTTGGATCTCCCTAATGATGAGTGAAAGTGAGCATGTTTTCATGTGTTTGTTGGCCATCCTTCTGTCTTCCTCAGAGAAGTGTCTATTCATTTCATCTCCCCATTTTTTATGGCTTTATTTGGTTTTGAGGGGCTCAGGTTTCTGAGCGCTTTGTATGTTCTAGATATCAGCCCTTTATCTGATATATCAGGTGAAAAGATTTTTTCCCATTCTGTTAGCTGTCTTCTTGCGTTAAGTAGGGTTTCTTTTGCCATGCAGAAGCTTTTTAGTTTGATGTAGTCCCATTTGTTTATATTTGATGCTAACGTTCTTGCCATTGGTTCTCCATTCTCAAAGACCCTTTTGAAATAAAGGTCTTCGAGTGTTCTGCCTATTTTATTCTCGATAAACTTTATAGATTCAGGTCTAATTTCCAGGTCTTTGATCCATTTTGAGTTGACTTTTGTATAAGGAGTGAGATATGGGTCGATTTTCACTTTCGTACATGTGAGTTTCCAGTTGTACCAACACCATTTGTTGAATAGGCTTTCTTTGTTCCATTTCATATTCTTGCCTCTTTTATCAAATATTAGTTGGCTGTATATCTGAGGGTTTATGTCTGGGAATTCTGTTCTGATCCACTGGTCTGAGGTCCTGTCTCTGTTCCAGTACCATGCTGTTTTAATTACTATGGCATTATAGTATAGTTTCAAGTTAGGTAAGGAGATGCCTCCCAACTTCTCATTTTTCAGTATGTGTTTGGCTATCCTGGGTCTTTTGTGGTTCCAGATGAATTTTGTAATTGATTGTTCTATTTCTTTAAAGAATTGTGCCTGGATTTGGATAGGGATTGCATTAAATCTATATAGCAGTTTGGGTAAGATAGTCATTTTGACTATGTTAATTCTACCTATCCATGAGGATGGGATGTACTTCCATTTTTTTAGATCATCTTCAATTTCTTTCTGAAGTGTTTTGAAGTTTCCCTGGTATAGGTCTTTCACTTCTCTTGTAAGGTTGATTCCTAGATACTATCTTAAATGGGATTGTATTTTTAATCTCTCTCTCCTCAACTTCACTGTTTGTATATAAAAACGCTACTGTCTTTTGTGTATTGACTTTGTATCCAGCCACTTTGCCGTATTGGTTGATTGTTTCTAGAAGTTTTTCTGTGGACTCTTTAGGGTTTTTGATGTATATCATCATATCGTCAGCAAATAAAGCTAGCTTGTGTTCCTCTTTCCCTACTTGAATTCCTTTGATTCCCTTCTCTTGTCGGATTGCTATTGCTAGGACTTCTAAGGTTATATTGAATAAGAGTGGAGAGAGTGGACAGCCTTGTCTAGTTCCTAACCTTAGTGGGAATGCTTCTAGTTTCTCGCCATTAAGTATAATGTTGGCTGTAGGCTTTTCATAAATAGCTGTAACTATCTTAATGAAGGTGCTTTCTAACCCTATTTTGCTGAGTGTCTTTAACATGAAAGGATGTTGGATTTTGTCAAACGCCTTCTCGGCATCGATTGATATGATCATGTGGTTTTTGTCTTTCATGTTGTTGATGTGATGTATCATGTTTATTGATTTGCGTATGTTGAACCAACCTTGCATTCCTGGTATGAATCCCACTTGATCGTGATGTATGATCTTTTTGATGAAGTGTTGGATTCGGTTTGCTAAGATTTTGTTGAGTATCTTTGCATCAATGTTCCTTAGTGAGATTGGTCTGTAGTTTTCTTTTTTGGTGGTGTCTTTGCCTTCTTTGGGAATGAGTGTGATATTAGCCTCATAAAAGGAGTTGGGTAGGATTCCTATTTTTTCTATGGTTTGGAAAAGCCTATGGAACAGTGGTAATAAGTCTTCTTGAAATGTTTGATAGAATTCACCTGTAAATCCATCTGGACCTGGACATTTGTTCTTAGGAAGTTTTTTAATTACATCTTCAATTTCCTCTGAAGTGATTGGACTGTTTAAACTTTTTAGATCTTCCTTTTCCAGTCTTGGAAGAGGGTGTTTGTCCAAGAATCTATCGATTTCTAGTGGGTTCTCTAGCCTAGTCGAATAAAGTTGTTCATAATATGATCTCATGATATGTTGTATTTCTTGGGGTTCTGTTGTAATCTCTCCCCTTTCATTCGTGATCCTAGTGATTTGGGTGTTTTCCCTCTTTTTTTTTTTGGTGAGTTTTGCCAATGGTTTATCTATCTTGTTTATTTTTTTTAAAAACCAACTCCTGGTCTCATTGATTTTTTGTATTGTTTTCTTAGTTCTATGTTGTTTATGTCTGCTCTGGTTTTTATTATTTCTTGCCTTCTGGTTGTGGTTGGATTTCTCTGTTGCTGTTGTTCCAATTCTTTGAGGTGATCTTTTAAATTGTTGGTTTTGTTATTTTCCTGTTTCTTGACATAAGCCTGTATTGCTATGAGTTTCCCCCTAATTACTGCTTTTGCTGTGTCCCATAAATTTTGACATGTTGTCTCTTCATTGTCATTTGTCTCAAGGAATCTTTTTATTTCTTCCTTGAGTTGTTCTTTGATCCAGCTGTTGTTAAGCAGCATGTTGTTTAATCTCCAGGTATTAGTTTTCCTCCATTGCTTCTTCTTGACATCAATTATAAGCTCTGTTGCATAGTGATCTGAGAGGGTACTTCTAATGATCCTTACCTTTGTGGTCTTATATAAGTTGGCTTTGCATCCTAAGACATGGTCTATTCTGGAGAAGGGTCCATGTGGGTTTGAGAAAAATGTATATTCTACTTTCTGGGGATGGAGGGCTCTATATAAATCTATTAACACTAAATCTTCTAATTTTTCATTTAGAGCTCTTATTTCTTTGCTATTTTTCTGTTTGGAGGATCTGTCCAGTGGTGATAATGGAGTATTGAGGTCCCCTACTATTATCACAATTCCCTTCATGTGTTTCTCCAGGTTTGCCAGTAGTTGCCTCACATATTTTGGTGACTCTACATTAGGTGCATAGATATTGACCAGGGTTAGTGTATCTTGATCTAATGTTCCCCTGATCAGTAAGTAGTGACCCTCTTTGTCTCTGATCACTTTCTTGAGGTTGAATACAATTTGGTCTGATATAAGAATGGCTGTCCCTGCTCTTTTTTGTTTTCCATTGGCCTGAATAATTACTTTCCATCCTTTTATTCTAAGCCTGTGCTTATCCTGTAACTGTAGGTGTGTTTCTTGCAGACAGCAGAAGTCCGGTTTATTTTTCCTAACCCAGTTCTCTACTATATGTCTTTTAATTGGAGAGTTTAGTCCGTTAACATTTAGGGAAATTATTGATAGAGAGGACTGTTGTGCAATTGTATTGTGTGGAGTGGTTGTTGTTACAAATGGGGGTTTGGATTGTGTAATTCGTCTCTGAGTAAGTCGCTTAGGATCGGCTTAGTTTGCACAAATAGTTCAAGTTCTCTCATGTTTGAGAATGTTTTTAGTCTGCCCTTCCATATGAATGACCTATACAAAGAAAACTATAAAATTCTGCTCCAATAAATAAGTGAAGACACCCGAAATTAAAAATGCATACCCTGCTCATGGATTGCCAGGATTAGCATCATCAAAATGGAAATACTCCCCAAGGCATTATACAGATTTGATAATATCCCTCTAAAGATACTCATGACACTTTTCAAAGAAGTGAATCAGGCACTTTTGAAATTCGTTTGGAACAAAAAACACCCTAGAATAGCTAAAGCAATCAGTGGGAAAAAAATATCGGAGGAATTACTTTCCCCAATTTTAAACATTACTACAAAGCAATAGTTATCAAACCAGCATGGTATTGGAATAAGGACAGGCTCTCAAATCAGTGGAATAGGCTTGAATATTCAGAAAATGTTCCCCAGACATACAATCACCTAATTTTTGATAAAGGAGCAGGAAATCCTAAATGGAGCAGGGAAAGCCTCTTCAACAAGTGGTGTTGGCACAACTGGATAGCCACTTGCAAAAAATTGAATTTAGACCCCCAACTAATATCATGTACAAGGTAAAATCCAAATGGATTAAAGACCTCGATATCAGACCCAAAACCATAAGATATATTGAACAACACATAGGCAAAACACTCCAGGACATTGAGACTACAGGCAAATTCAAGTAGGAAACTGCACTCTCCAAGCAAGTGAAAGCAGAAATTAACAGATGGGAATATATTAAGCTGAGAAGCTTCTGCACCTCAAAGGAAATAGCGCCTAGGATACAAGAGCCAGCCACTGAGTGGGAGAAACTATTCACCCAATACACATCAGATAAGGGGCTAATCTCCAAAATATACAAGGCACTGACTGAACTTTACAAGAAAAAAACATCTAATCCCATCAAAAAATGGGGAGAAGAAATGAACAGACACTTTGACAAAGAAGAAATACATATGGCCAAAAGACACATGAAAAAATGTTCCACATCACTAATCATCAGGGAAATGCAATTTAAAGCAATGATCAGATACCACCTCACACCCCAGAGAATGGCACACATCACAAAGAATGTGAATAAACAGTGTTGGCGAAGATGTGGAGAGAAAGGAACTCTTATCCACTGCTGGTGGGAATGCTGTCTAGTTCAACCTTTATGGAAAACAATATGGAGATTCCTCCAAAAACTGGAAATCGAGCTCCCATACAATCCAGCTATACCACTCCTAGGAATATACCCTAGAAACATAAAAATACAATACAAAAACCCCTTCCTTACACCCATATTCATTGCAGCACTATTTACCATAGCAAGACTCTGAAAACAACCAAGATGCCCTTCAACAGACGAATGGCTAAAGAAACTGTGGTACATATACACAATGGAATATTATGCAGCTGTCAGGAGAGATGAAGTCATGATCCTTTCCTATACATAGATGTACACGGAATCTATTATGCTGAATGAAATATGTCAGAGAAAGAAAAAAACGCAGAATGGTCTCACTCATCTTGGGTTTTAAGAAAAATGAAAGACATTTTGCAATAACGTATTTCAGACACAAAAGAGAAAAGAGCTAGACTTTCCAGCTCACCTCAGGAAGCTCACCACAAAGAGTGATGAGTTTAGTTAGAGAAATAACTACATTTTGAACTGTCCTAATAATGAGAATGTATGAGGAAAATGGAGAGCCTGTTTAGAGTACAGGAGGGGGTCGGGTGGGAAGGAGGGAGACTTGGGACATTGGTGATGGGAATGTTGCACTGGTGATGGGTGGTGTTCTTTACATGACTGAAACCCAAACACAATCATGTATGTAATCAAGGTGTTTACGGAAAAAAGAAAAAAAGAAAAAAAAAGATCATCCATTATGATCAAGTAAGTTTCATCCCAGGACTGCAAGGATGGTTTAACATCCGTAAATCTATCAACATAATACACAACATCAATAAAAAGGAAAATAAAAACCACATGATCATAGCCATAGATGCAGAGAAAGCATTTGTTAAGGTCCAACACCCATTCTTGATCAAAACTCTCAGCAAGATGGGAATGGAAGGAACCTTTCTGGATATAGTTATGGCCATCTACCACAAGCCAGTGGCAAATATTATCCTCAATGGAGAAAAACTAAAAGTCTTTCTCTAAATTCTGGCACAAATCAAGGCTGTCCTCTCTTACCACTCCTATTCAACATAGGACTGAAAGAACTCACTATAGCGATTAGGTAAGAAAAAGATATCAAGGGAATCCAGATAGGAAAGGAAGAAGTCAAGCTCTCACTGTTTTGCAGATGACATGATACTCTACATAGAAAACCCTAAGGACTCTACCAAAAAGCTTCTAGAAACAATAGGTTCATATAGCAAGGTGGCAGGCTACAAAATTAACACATAAAAATCAATGGCCTTTCTATAAACCAATAGTAATAAGGAAGAAATGGACATTAAGAAAACAACCCCATTCACAATAGTGCCACACAAACTCAAATATCTTGGAATCAACTTGACTGAATATGTGAAGGACCTATACAAAGAAAACTTTAAAACTCTGCTCCAAGAAATAAGAGAGGACACGTGGAAATGGAAACGCGTACCCTGCTCATGAATTGGCAGGATTAACATCATCAAAATGGCAATACTCCCCAAGGCATTATACAGATTTAATGTGATCCCTCTAAAGATACCCATGGGAATCTTCAGAAAAGAGGATCAGGCACTTTTGAAATTTGTTTGGAACAATAAATACCCTAGAAGAGCTAAAGTAATCAGTGGGAAAAAGAATATGGGAGGAATTAATTTCCCCAACTTTATACTTTACTACAAAGCAACAGTTATCAAAACAGCATGGTACTGGAATAAGGACAGGCCTTCAGATCACTGGAATAGGCTTGAATACTCAGAAAATGTTCCCCAGACATACAATCACCTAATGTTTGATAAAGGAGCAAGAAATCCTAAATGGAGCAAAGAAAGCCTCCTCAACAAGTGGTGTTGGCAGAACTGGATAGCCACCTGCAAAAAATTTATCTGAGATCCCCAGCTAACATCATATATGAAGGTAAAATCCAAATGGATTAGAGACCTCGATATCAGACTAAAACCTAAGATATATAGAATAACACATAGGCAAAACAGTCCAGGACATTGAAACTACAGGCATCTTCAAGGAGGAAACTGCACTCTCCAAGCAAGTGAAAGCAGAGATTAACAGATGGGAATATATTAAGCTGAGAACCTTCTGCACCTCAAAGGAAATAGCGCCCAGGATACAAGAGCCACCCACTGAGTGGGAGAAACTATGCACCCAATATTCATCAGATAAGGGACTAATCTCCAAAATATACAAGGCACTGACAGAACTTTACAAAAAAAATCTAATCCCATCAAAAAATGGGGAGAAGAAATGGACAGACACTTTGACAAAGAAGAAATACAAATGGCCAAAAGACACATGAAAAAATGCTCCACATCACGAATCATCAGGGAGATGCAAATCAAAACAACTATGAGGTACCATCTCACACCCCAGAGATTGGCACACATCACAAAGAATGAGAATAAACAATGTTGGCGGGGATGTGGAGAGAAAGGAATTCTTATCCACTGCTGGTCGGAATGCCATTTAGTTCAACCTTTATGGAAAGCGACATGGAGATTCCTCCAAAAACTGGAAATCAAGCTCCCATACGATCCAGCTATACCACTCCTAGGAATATACTCTAGGAACACAAAATACAATACAAAAACCCGTTCCTTACACCCATATTCATTGCAGCACTATTTACCATAGCAAGACACTGGAAACAACCAAGATGCCCTTCAACAGACGAATGGCTAAAGAAACTGTGGTACATATACACAATGGAATATTATGCAGCTGTCAGGAGAGATGAAGTCATGAAATTTTCCTATACATGGATGTACATGGAATCTATTATGCTGAGTAAAATAAGTCAGAGAGAGAGAAAAAAATGCAGAATGGTCTCACTCATTTATGGGTTTTAAGAAAAATGAAAGACATTCTTGCAATAATAATTTTCAGACACAAAAGAGAAAAGAGCTGGAAATTACAGCTCACCTCATGAAGCTCACCACAAAGAGTGATGAGTTTAGTTAGAGAAATAACTACATTTTAAACTGTCCTAATAATGAAAATGTATGAGGGAAATGGAGAGCCTGTCTAGAGTACAGGCGGGGGTTGGTTGGGGATGAGGGAGATTTGGGACATTGGTGATGGGAATGTTGCACTGGTGATAGGTGGTGTTCTTTACATGACTGAAACCCAAACACAATCATGTATGTAATCCAGGTGTTTAAATAAAATATAAAAAAGGAAAAAATTTAAAGCACTATTACTGATACTATGGCTCTTAGTAACATGTACTCAACTGTCAGATTTTCTAGAAGAAGGAATATGTGGGGTAGTGGTAGGGTGCTTGCACTCTCTTTCAGAAGCCTTGGTGATATCAGCTTAAAAATCTCTGTACCTAAATTGTTTTCAGATTGGTGCCCCAGAAGGGAATTATAGAGGGCCACAGATGAGGCAGGACCATCAGGGAAATAGTAATTTTGTGTGAAGGAGACATCAAGTGTAATTTTAGCCATATGTCTCCTCCTTCTTCTGAGATAGCCAATTTTCTGCTGCGTGGGTCTTGTAACCATAATCTTTCATGGCTCGGTTTATATCTCATTTTGAGAGAAGAGAATCAGTCTATGAAGCTGGCCTAGTTTAAACATGGTGACTGTGTTTGTGGCCATGGTTACAGCTGCCAGACTTCCCAGAAGAAGAAGGACCCATAGGTGACTTTTATTGATAAATCTTTAGGTAATTTCTATAATCTTAATGTCATTTATATATTTTTTCATTTTTCCTGAATGCTAAATCTAAACCAAGTTGCTGGAAAAATAAAAGAATAAAATAAGGGGCCACAGTGATAGTAGAGTGGATAGGGAAAAAATAATCTATTGTTTCTAGTAACTTTTTGATAGTCTTTGGGGTTTTCAAAATATATCATCTTGTAATGGAAAACAGTGAAAGCTTAACTTTTTCCTTTCCTATCTGGATACTCTTGATATCTTTTAACTGCCTAATTGCTATGCAAGTATTTTCAGTACTATGTTAAATAGGAGAGCCAAGAGGGGACAGTCTTATCTGTGTTTGATTTAAAGGAAAGGCTTTTAGTTTTTCTGCATTGAATTTAATATTTGCCATGGGCAAATGGTAAATGGCCTTGACTATATGGAGAAAAGTTTCTCCACTCCCATCTTGTTGAGAGTTTTCTTCATGAACGGGTGTTGGACCTTATCAAATGCTTTCTCTCTCTACATCTATTGTTATGATCATATAGTTTTTATTTTTTCTTTTGTTGATATGGCATATTAAATTGATTAATATTTGTATGTTAAACCATCCTTGGATCTCTGGAATGAAACCTACTTGGTCATGCTTTATGACATTCTTTTGTTTGTTTGTTTGTTTGTTTTTGTTATTGAACCACACCTAGTAATCTCAGATGTTATTCCTGGCTATGAACTCAAAAATCGCTACTGGCTTGGGTGACCATATGGGACACCAGGAGATCAAACCGCAGTACATCTCAGGTCAGCAGTGTGTAAGGCAAGCGCCCTACCACTGTGCCACCACTCTGGTTCCGGTTTATGACATTCTTAATAAGGCATTGGATTTTAAATACAAGAATTTTGTTGAGGATCTTGTATCTGTGCTCATTAAGGATATTGTTCTGTACTTTTTTTCTTTTTTCTTTTCTTCTTTTTTTTTCAGCATGTCTGTCTCCTTTTGGTATCAAGGTGATTTTAGCTTTGCAAAAACTATTTGGGAGTATTTATGTTTCTTAAATTTTTTGGAAGAATCTGGAAAGGATTGGTAGTAGGTTCTTTTGAAATGTTTAAAATAATTTGTTAGTGAATTAATCGGAGTCTTGCAAAGCTTTAAATTTTCCTCTTAGTATGCTTTTACTGTGTCTCACAAATTCTAATATGTGTCTTCATTTGCATTTGTTTCCAGGAATCTTTTGATTTCCTCTCTTGATTCACTTGTTGTTCAATGGTGAGCTGTTTAATTTCTAGTGTTAAAGTTTTTGCTGTGAATATTTGTCCTGACCTGCAGGACAATTTATTTCTCGGGTATAGAGGGGTCCCAGCCTGAAAAGAGAATGGGGAGAAAGAAGGGGGCCAAGCAAAACGAGGCTTGTCAAGTCTCTGTTTATTAAATGGCAAAAGACACCTTTTAAGCACGTTTTTACAGGGGATGTAGCAAAGGCAGGGACAGCCTGCATTACAAAAGTCATCTTATGGTTAATCTTTACATGCAATCTTTACATAAGGGGCACAGAAACACCTCAGGG
The DNA here is from genome assembly GCF_024139225.1 of Suncus etruscus. Classification (NCBI taxonomy): domain Eukaryota; kingdom Metazoa; phylum Chordata; class Mammalia; order Eulipotyphla; family Soricidae; genus Suncus; species Suncus etruscus. The sequence continues at coordinate 65,248,286 of NC_064858.1, read as the reverse complement.
TTAGTGAAGTTTCAAGGATGTTACAAGTTTCCTGGAATGTATGCCTGATAGGAAACTGTGATATATTTTTGGGCTCTGGGGCTAGCCAATGCCTTAGGTTATGTACTCTTGCCACAACAGACTAGTTTGTCCTGCTGAATTCTATATTAGGGTTTGGTCTCTGACAAATATTTTTAGTTCATTTCTAATTTCAGTGCATTATGCTCTGAGAAGTTAGTTCCTTTTTTGTTTGTTTGTTTGTTTTTGTTTTGTTTGGTTTTGGTTTTGGTTTTTGGTTTTTGGGCCACACCAGGAGGTGCTCAGGGGTTACTCCTGGCTGTCTGCTCCTGGCAGGCACGGAGGACCATATGGGACACCAGGATTCGAACCAACCACCTTTGGTCCTGGATCAGCTCTTTGCAAGGCAAATGCCGCTGTGCTATCTCTCTGGGCCCGAGAAGGTAGTTTCTTTAATTTCTATCTTCTTGATTTTATGGAGGTGTGTTTTTATGAGCCAGTAAGTGGTATATCCTGAGAATGACCCATGTGTATTGGAGAAAAATGTGTCCAGTTTTCTCAGTGTGAAGAACCCTAGATAGATTTGAGAGATAGATAGATAGATAGATAGATAGATAGATAGATAGATAGATAGATAGATAGACAGACAGACAGACAGATAGATAGATAGATAGATAGATAGATAGATAGATAGATAGATAGATAGATAGATAGATGATAGATAGATAGATATACGGACCACTTTCTTTCATTTCTCCTTTCAGAGTTTAGTATATTCTTGCTAAGTTTCAGCCTGGATGACCTATCAAGAGGTAACAGGGTGGTGCTGAGGTATTCTTATTGATGTCTTCTTTCAGCTTTGTCAACAATTATTTTAAATATTGTTCTGGTCCCTCATTGGATTCATATATGTTTAGTTGTGCGATTTCATCCTGTTTTACATATCTCTTGATCATTATGAAATGTCTATCTTTGTCTCATAACTTTTTTAAGTCTAAAGTTTGAGTAATCTGATACTTATATACCACTTCAGTGTTTCTAAAGGAGTTGTTTGCTTGAATGATAATGATTGTTCCCCAACATTTGATTTTGAGTCAATGTTAATTTTGAATACTCAGAAGTGTTTCTTGTAGTCAGCAGAATGATGAATTCAGCTTTTTGATCCATTTTGACTATCTATGTTCTTAATTAGTGCACTTAGTCCATTGACATTGAGAGAAATAATTGTTATGGGATTTAGTGTCATCTTTCTGTAGGGGTTTGGTGTGTCTGTTGGTCTATTTTATTTTGAAGAAGAACTTTCAATTGATTTTGAATCTATAAAGTTTTGAGCTGTTATTTATCCAAGAACCTATGTATACTTCCTTCAAACCTGAATTTGAGTCTGGATGGGTAAAGTATTATAGGCAAAGAAAGCCTTGAGGCTTTCTTGTGACAGGTCTACTATAAATCTTAAGTATGCTCCTTTGAATATAATTTCCCTTTATGATCTTGTTGCTTTCAGTATTCTATCCCTGCCTGTATGATTTGTCTTGGGGTGCTTTTCTTTGTATATTTTTTAATTTGGTACTATTTGAACATGCTGGATTTAGTTGCATGCACTCCTTGGCTTTGAGAGTTTGTCTACAATGATGTTCATGATGATTAATTCTTCCTGGGGATTTTGTTTCTGGATCTCTTAGACTTAAGTAATTCTTATGTTGTTTCTGTTGAGCGTATCATAGACTTCTATTTTCATCTGATCGCATACTTTGAGTGCCATAGGCAGCCTGAGGATGGACAAGAGTGGCTGCACCTAAAAATAACAGCTAGAATGGAAAGTTTCCAGACACCACAAAAAAGACCTAGTGGAGAGTTAAAGCATGTATGGAGCCTGTAGTTATTCCATGACAGTATTCTTCAAGGGTGGAGAAGCCCTGTATCTCTTAGTCCAAGGGAATTGCCTTCCTAATCTCCCCAATAATTACTGTTCCTATGCAAAAATAAAAGCACATTTTTTATTTTTTATTTTATTTTTTTATTTCAGAATTATGGTTATTGTTTCGTTGTTGTCTTTATTGCTGTGGTGCTTTTCAGTATTTTTTGTTGTTGTTTTTTGTTTTTTGTTGTCACTGTTCTTTTTTTTGTTTTATTTTTGTTTGTTTTTTATTTTCTCGTATGGGGTTTTGTTTTTTATTTGTTTTTTATATTTTGTTGTTTCTCTTTTTTTTTTCCTCTCTTCTTTTAAATTGATCTTTATAACCTCTAGATGGACTCCTCCCGGTTTTTTGTTTGTTTGATTTTTGCTCCTCCATTTTTTACCCTTCACACAGAACCACATAACTTGAATCATCTTATTCTGCCTCATTAATTGAGGAGGAAATAATTGATGGTACTAATACCAAACAGGCATATGAACATTGAGTAAAAATTTAAAAAATGATCAGACTTAAACACCAAATCCAAAGCCAATAACAACAGAATAGATACCCAATCTACAACAAGCTATACATAGAGGAGACCACTTCTAGCAGCCCAGGGAGTGGGGCAAAGGAGGGAAATGTGGGATGCATGCTGGGAACAGGGATGGAGGAAAAACATCATGGGTGGTGGGAATGCCCCTGGTTCAATGTCACCATGTACCTAAAATATTACTGTGAAATATTTGTAATTCACTTTGGCCAAAATAAAAATTATTTAAAAGAAAACGAATAACAGCTGGGTCCTCTAAAAGAGTGGGCACATGAGTCTGTAATTTGAGACCAGGCAGCACACCCAGAGTTTTGATCTAGCCTTTTTGTTTTTACTCAAAAAGCAGAGTGCTTTTACATTTACTTTAGTATATCATTCTGAGTTAGCAAGGAAGAAATTGGTTGTCCATAATTTATGTAGCAGGAAAACATATGTGGCTTCTGTGAGGTACAGATAATGATAAAAACATTTTATAGAATGCATTGACCTCCTCCTTAATAAAATGGTTATAACACTTATTGATATTTACCAGAGATGACACTCTTTTTTGGCCCAAGATTCAACAATGCCCAAAATCTCATAGATCTACTGTAGCAGCATTATGGCTTTAATACCCAGTTTTCTTTTCCAGGGATCTATTTTTTGTGGCTCTTTACTGCATGCCTAAATTAGGTTTTGTTTTGACATAAAGACTATCTTTAGAACTGGTGGCTTTGGCTCAGGGCTTGATGGCTCTGGTTCTGCAATATGTTTCACATGCTTATCTCCAATATTATTCTTATACTAATTAGTGAGCCTGAACTAACCAAGCTTCAGAACATTTTCTTGATCACTAGAAACAGTTCTGACTTACAGAAATATTAGTGGTCTTTGAAGGGATACAGAGAAATATCCTTAGAATACTAGTGAAACTGTGGGCCCGGAGAGATAGCACAGCGGCGTTTGCCTTGTAAGCAGCCGATCCAGGACCAAAGGTGGTTGGTTCAAATCCCGGTGTCCCATATGGTCCCACGTGCCTGCCAGGAGCTATTTCTGAGCAGACAGCCAGGAGTAACCCCTGAGCAACGCCGGGTGTGACTCAAAAACCAAAAAAAAAAAAAAAAAAAAAAAAAAAGAATACTAGTAAAACTGTGTTTCAAATGAGAGGGGTGATTTTATGCCATGACTCTATCAATTTTCCCATTTCCATGAACATCTCATAGTAACCGTGGGTATGGGTATTCAAAGGTTTTTTGAACCTAATTACCTCCTTTAGCAATGGGCTTTAGGCTAGGGTTCCTTACACAGGGGTCATGACATTGAGGAATTTTTCCATTGTCTAATTGTTTGTTTTAAGACTCCTTTCTAATCTCTTCTGCTTTATGGTGTTGTTATGCATCACATCTTCCAGTTCACTGATTATGTCCTCAGCCATTGTTACTTTGTTGGAGAGGTTTTCCAGTGAGGTTTTCATTTGACCTACTAAGTTTTTCAAGTTTTGTTATTTCAATTTGGAGTTTTCTCATTTTTATTTCATATCCACTTTATGCTTATGTGTGGTTCGTTCAGTTCTTTCCATGTTTTATTTGAGTTCTATAAGAATCCTCCATAGTTCTTCTCTAAAGTCCTTATCTTACAGGTTAATAGGTGGTTGGAAATTTTGGGTTATCAAAGCTGCCATCTACATTCTCTATGCTTGGTGGAGACTTGAGTTGTTTCCCCATTAACATCCTTGTAATATGGTGTTTTCTGCATGTTGTGCTGAAGTTCATTGATTAGAAGAAATGCATGGCTAGGGAGCAGAGCAAAACAACTGGGTTCCTCTAGTTTCACTCTTTGGGGGTGTAGTCAGCTCACCTTCATTGACTTGCCTACTCAGATCTCTTCTGGGCAGGGAGATTCCTGGTGGCAATGGTGGTAGGTTAAGATGGTTAAGGTGGCACCTTCCTCAAAACATGGATGATCAGGATCCTCCCTTTTGAATGTATTTTCAAATTTAAAGAAAACTTGTCTAAATAGTACAAGCATTAAGTACCTTAATGCTTCTTAGTGGTTCTAATTTCATCAACAAAAGAAAAATAATTTTGATTAAATAAGATTTTTAGATTTAATTAGAATTTATTAATTAATTAGATTTAATTCAGAAGTTTTTAAAAAGTAGATAAATTTCTAAATATTCTAAAGTATTAGCTTTTTTAAAAGTAAAGTTACATATATTGAAAGAGATACTAACTTTGATTAAAGGCTAGAAGAAAAATGTGCAATTTTATTCAGGAGGAATTTTTTAAATATAAATAAATCTTTTTATATAAAATATAAGTCTAGCACTAGTCTTAAATTGTTTAAAATGCAATGGAAAAAGTTATCTATTGAAAGTTTCTGGACTCACTTGCCTTATAAAATCAAAATCTCTCAAATATTACTTAAGTAAAAGCACATATAAAATATATCAAAGGTAATTAAGTTGAATTACTTGGACTTTATTTTTTGCTGGCAAGCCAATTTTGTTTTACTCAGCTTTAGCCCAATATAGAATGAAGGGGAATAACCTTTAAAACTAGTCTTTATATTGTGAAATCAAAGAAGAATTTTTTTTAAATCAAATCCATTGGATATTCTTTACAATATTTATAATAGTCTCCCAAAGTTCAAAGTTTATAATAATTCCCTTAATATACTCAAACACTGGCTTATTTTAGCTCTACTTAATCCTAGTGAATCTTTACCAATTTTGTCATGCTCTAGTTCACCTAGCTATAAATCTTCCTCATGTTGAATAATACACCAACAAATCAGTTTAAGGATATTTGCCCAAATTCTTGGTGAATCTGAATGCCAAATTCTCTTGATACTTATAAAATGGTATATAGTACTGAAAAATTATTAGAAAACAATTTGAATGTGATCACTCATTTTTTTGAAAGAAGAAAAACTATACTTTATAAATTTCAAATTGAAAACTATCTTAATTGGCCTTATGGACACATTTAAAGCACTTTAGTTAATAAAAATTATAAAAATTATACATTTCCACAAATTTTCCTTCAAGTTATCTAATATCATTTTCCTTTTAAAAGGTTTTTGTTTAAACCAAAGAAGCAACACATTCAATTTTTTAAAACTGAATATAGTGCTTCATATTTGCTATAAAAAGAAACCCCAAATTTTGTCTATTGGAGAACAAATCAGAGACATCTAACCTCTGTTTTACTACCTATTTATCTAATAAAGAATAAGATATGTTGTGCTTTCAGTGGACTTAATCTCATAAAACACCAAACAAACCCACAAAATTTCAAAGCCTCCCTTTCTCTTACTAACTAAATGAATTCTGTTCTTTACAAATTACACCCTCATTCTTACCTAAGTCTATACTCATTATAAGGAAAAATAGATTGATACGTTTGGGTACAAAAATTAAATATTTGATATTTAAATATTTAATATTTAAATTAAATAATTGACTTAATCAAAATACTGAATGAGTTCTCAAATTTAAAATATTTTTGATGACCTCATACTGAGCTCCATGAGAGTTCTCATGCTGTGTGTCCTTTCTCTTTGAAATCAGTAATCTATCCAACTTGTTTCCCTACAGCAATATTTCTGGTAAGTTCTAACTGAAGGGCACTATCAGCTGTAAGATGGAATGAACAAACATAAAATACTTGAAGCTCTCATAAAGGTAGAATATTCTTAGTAAACTTGAAAACAGACAGATGTTCATCAAAGTTGCTAACTCATTTTTAATAAGTCTAAAGTTCATTCAGAGTTTTTAAAATTCAAAATCAGGAATTTTGCTTTTAGTCTAGAATAAATCATAAGTTCTATTCTAATATAGACCTTTATTAGAAATAAATAAATAAATCAGTTCTACTAAGTGTGTACCCCTTGCTTATGCAACAGAAGGAATCATTTTTGGTGGGCTTGAGAGATCACATGTGGTGCTGGGGATCAAATCCAGGTTGCTGAGTGCAAGGCAAATGCCTTATATGATGTACAATCCTTGGGCTTCTTCAATCACTTCTTCTTAAGGTATTTTTTAGGCTAACCAAAAGCAACAAAACACCTCATTTACCAAATCACATTGACAAAATATATTTTATTAGACAAGTTGGAATAATGACAGTTGATTTTGATTAACACAATTATTGAACCTTCAAACACCAAAGTGCCCAATTGTTTCCAACAGTTCATTTTGTTCCATCTAGTTTACCTATGTCATTTATCTTAGTGAAAACTCTACAAGTACATTCTCTGGTTGTTAACGACAACTATTCTTTGTACTAAGCAAGCCAGCTCAGGAAGAGGACATTGGAATGGTGACTTAAAAATTCAGCTAGAATCCTACTATGTCACATTTACTAACAAATGTATCTTTGTACTGCTAATTATATCAATTAATTTCTCTTCTTTTTTTCAATGATAGAATTAGGTGTTAATTAAAAATGCAAATTAATGTGTGTTGAAATATAAACTATGAAAGAATGTATTGCTTACTTGTTTTGGATAGTTTTGTGGTGTTTGGTGGGTTTTTATTTTACTTTATTTTTTGGTCATTTTTACAACTTTCCCTTATTTTTAGCACAGCTTAAAATGATTCTTGTCATTTACATAAAATATGATACAGCTAAACTTCCCTAACCTGCTGTTTTGACCTCTGAACCTTAAAGTAAGTTTAGACCTGACTATATGTACATTATTACAACTTATAATATGAGATAATTGGTTATGTATTATAATGTTTCTCTAGAAAAAAATAGAAGAGAGTACTAATGCTACTGTTTGCATATTGATCCACAGCTATCATTCTGTCAGAATTCTTCAAATTTTTTCTGAGTCTATAATAACTTAACTTATTTTATATATTTTGCTATTTGTATCATTTATAAAACTATTCTCATTAACTACTTTCAATTTCAATAATATGCCTTAATTCAAAATGATGCTCTTTTCTTCAGCACTCTGTGGTAATGTTTAAATTCTTTCCTCTGGAAAAACAATAATTTCTGATTTTTATGAAAAAGTGATGCACTATTTTTAATGAAGGGCCATTTACAAAAAACAGCAAAGTGTTCTTAGTAAAAACAAAGGAACAATCCATTTAGATAAAAATAGAAGTGACCTATGCTTACCCAAATCCAAATGAATCTTTCCTACATTTTAGAATTTGTTTACCTTATTTTTATTTGTTTTCTTTTTTATTTTTATGCTTCTTTGCATTTCCAGCTGGACTGAATCTAGAAGAAACAATATATTACAAGAAGTCATGTTCTTATATTTCCTTTCTGATTTTAACTCTAAAATAAAGATTAGGATAATAACAGAAAGTTGAGGTTTTATCTGGATCCTATCTTTAAACCTGGAAATAATTATCCATCACTAGTTCTTAGTTTTTAATGTTTGCTTCTGGACTTAGTTGTTATGATTCATGTATATCTGATCTTTCCCTCTGTTTTTGTCTCATACTTTTTTTCTTCTCTCTTCCATAGATAAAATCTTTCTAGTTTTCCTCTAGCAATAATTTGTTTATTTTCAGCTCTTTCATCTTTGAAAGATTTAACTTTGAAATTATAGCTGGAAATAGATTGTAAAAGAAAAAAACACTAGGAAAAAATGGAGATCATTAATTAATTTTTGGATTTTTGAATTATCTCCACATGCAGTATTTGTATACAATTTACAATAAAGAAGCAATTGTACACTAAATGTATTACTACTGAGTAATTATAGTCTTCTATACAATAGATATTATTAAAATGTTTTAAGCTAATACTCATTTGTAAAAGTTTTCATACATAAAAGTAAATAATTTAAAAAATTATTTCTTAAATGTCATTTTTATTAGAAATATTTGATTGATTTCTTTCCTTTTTCTGTGAACATAGAAGAGAGAGAAGAAAAATACATTAAAACACTATGAATTTAATTTACTATTTTAGCAGAGTATAAGATTTAAAGGAAACATGTATGGAAAACAGAGTAAATTGAGAAACAATAAAGAAGCACTAAAGAAATAATATGAACCTAGTTAGTCTCAATAATATTTTCATTTTCAGAAGCTTTCTTTTCTCATAACATAGTGACATACAAAATTTTATTGAATTCTCCCCCCCCCCCATCCAAGTACTAACCAGGCCCGACCCTGCTTAGCTTCCTGTGAGCCTTCCATGGAGGTGAGTCGACACGCCCAGAAAGGGAGAAGCCAGAGGAGCACGGTGGCTCCGCTCCCCTTCGCGACGGTGCACAGCATTTAGCCGATGAATACAATCACAACACGTAGAAAAACACGCAGAACTAGTGTGACAATGGGGAAACAACACGGGCCAGTGCCAGACATAGAGAATGAAGATGGCAACTCTGGTGACTTGAACATGACCAACCACCTAGTCAGTCTCTCAGATAAGGAGTTTAGAGTTGCAATATGGAACATGTTCAAAGAACTCAAACAAAGTGTAGAAGAGAAAACTAAAAAGAATCAGGAGAATATGAAGATAGAAATGAGAAAACTCCAAACAGAAATTTCAGATCAAATAACAGGTCTGAGAAACTCAGTAGATGAATTGAAGAAAAACATGTTTGAGATTTCCCACAGGTTAACAGCAGCTGAGGATAGAATCAGTACACTGGAAGATGAGATACATAACAATTACATACAGCAGAAGAAATTGGAAAAAAGCCTCAAAGCAAATGATCAAACAATGGAAAAATTACTCAAAGAATGGGAACAGATGAAAATAGAAGTCTATGATAAGCGCAACAGAAACAACTTAAGAATCATTGGAGTCCCAGAGACTCAGGAAGAAAATCTCCAGGAAGAATCAACAGTCAAGAACATCATTAAAGAGAAACTACCAGAGATAATGAATACATGTGATCAAATCCTGCATGCCCGAAGAGTGCCAACTAAAAGAGACCCCAGAAAAAACACCCCAAGACACATCCTAGTCACTATGACGAATCCCATAGATAGAGACAGAATTCTGAAAGCAGCAAGATCGAAAAGAGAAATTACATTCAAGGGAACATCCTTGAGATTTACTGCAGACCTGTCACCAGAAACTCTCAAGGCCAAAAGGCAGTGGTGGGACATAGTGACAAAACTCAATGAAATAAATGCTTCGCCTAGAATACTGCACCCAGCAAAACTCACTTTCAGGTTTGAAGGAACAATACATAGTTTCACAGACAAACAACAGCTCAAAAACTTCACAGACTCAAAACCATTCTTAAAAGAAAAACTGAACGGCATACTTTAAGACAAGGCTTACCAACAAACACACCAAACTTTAATATAAAGATGGCACTAACTCCCAGGACAATTCTTTCTCTCAATGTCAATGGACTAAATGCACCAGTTAAGAGACACAGAGTGGCTAAATGGATCAAAAAACTCAATCCAACCTTCTGCTGCCTACAAGAAACGCACTTGAATAGTCAGAACAAACATAGACTCAAAATAAAAGGCTGGAGGAAAATCATCCAAGCAAACAACACCCAAAAAAAAGCAGGAGTGGCCATACTAATATCAGACGATGCAAACTTTATACTTAGGAAAGTTGTAAGGGACAAAGATGGACATTTTGTATTAATCAAGGGATATGTACAGCAGGAAGAAATCACCCTCCTAAACATATATGCACCGAATGAGGGGCCAGCAAAATATTTAATACAACTGTTGACAAATCTAAAAAATAATATCAATAACAACACAATAATTGTGGGAGACCTCAACACGGCATTGTCAACACTAGACAGGTCAACCAGACTGAAACCCAACAAGAATATACTAGACCTGAGGAGAAAAATGGAAGAAAGAGGCCTAGTAGATATATACAGGACACTCCACCCCCAGAAGCCTGGATACACATTTTTCTCTAATGTACATGGGACATTCTCTAGGATAGACTACATGTTAGCACACAAAACATACCTCCATAATATCAAGAGGATAGAAATTTTGCAGGCTGCCTTTGCTGACCACAAAGCCCTGAAATTATATATAAACTACAAAGGGACACAGAAGAAAAATTTTAACACCTGGAAGTTAAATAGCCTCATACTGAATAATCAGTGGGTCCGAGATGAAATCAAAGAGGAAATCAAAACCTTCCTGAAAACAAATGACAATGGAGACACAAATTATCAGAACCTATGGGACACAGCAAAAGCAGTAGTACTGAGAGGAAAATTTATAGCTTTGCAAGCACACATCAGGAAAGAAGGGGCATACCTGAATAGCTTAATGACGCAGCTCATAGAATTAGAAAGTGCTCAACAAAAGGATCCAAAAATAGGGAGGCAGAAGGAAATAACAAAGCTGAGAGCAGAAATCAATGAAGTGGAAACCAGAAAAACCATCCAAAAGATCAACGAAAGCAGAAGTTTGTTCTTTGAAAAAATAAACAAGATTGATAGACCACAGGCAAAACTAACAAAGAAAGAAAGAGAGAGAAACTTGATAACTCGTATTAGGAATGAAAAAGGAGAGATCACTACTGATATGGTAGAGATTCAAAGGGTAATCAGAAACTACTTTGAGAAACTCTATGCCACTAAAAATGAAAACCTGGAAGAAATGGATTAATTTTTGGAATCTTATAATCTTCCACGATTGAATGAAGAGGATGTAGCATATCTAAACACACCCATTACTATTGAGGAAATTAAGAAAGTAATCAAATGTCTGCCCAAAAACAAAAGCCCAGGCCCAGATGGATTTACTAATGAATTCTTTCAAACCTTTCAAGAGGAACTACTACCAATCCTGGCAAGACTCTTTCATGAAATTGAAAAAACAGGAAAACTTCCAAATAGCTTTTATGAAGCCAACATTACGTTGTTACCTAAAGCAGACAGAGATGCTACGAAAAAAGAAAATTACAGACCAATATAGCTGATGAATGCAGATGCAAAGATCTTCAACTAAATCCTGGCAAATAGGATTCAATGCCTCATTAAGAAGATCATCCACTACGATCAAGTAGGTTTCATTCCAGGAATGCAAGGCTGGTTTAACATCCGTAAATCTATCAACATAATACACAACATCAACAGCAAGAAAAATAAAAATCACATGATCATATCAATCGACGCAGAGAAAGCATTTGACAAGGTCCAACACCCATTCTTGATCAAAACTCTCAGCAAGATGGGAATGGAAGGAAACTTTCTCAATATAGTTAAGGCCATCTACCACAAGCCAGAGGCAAATATTGTCCTCAATGGAGAAAAACTGAAAGCCTTTCCTCTAAATTCTGGCACAAGACAAGGCTGTCCTCTCTCACCACTCCTATTCAACATAGCACTGGAAGTACTCGCTATAGCGATTAGGCAAGAAAAGGATATCAAGGGAATCCAGATAGGAAAGGAAGAAGTCAAGCTCTCACTGTTTGCAGATGACATGATACTCTACTTAGAAAACCCCAAAGACTCTACCAAAAAGCTTCTAGAAAAAATAGACTCATATAGCAAGGTGGCAGGCTACAAAATTAACACACAAAAATCAATGGCCTTTCTATACACCAATACTAATAAGGAAGAAATGGACATTAAGAAAACAACTCCATTCACTATAGTGTCACACAAACTCAAATATCTTGGAATCAACTTGACTAAAAATGTGAAGGACCTATACAAGGAAAACTATAAAACTCTGCTCCAAGAAATAAGAGAGGACACGCGGAAATGGAAGCACATACTCTGCTCATGGATTGGCAGGATTAACATCATTAAAATGGCAATACTCCCCAAAGCACTGTACAGATTTAATGCGATCCCCCTAAAGATACCCATGACATTCTTCAAAGAAGTGGACCAGGCACTTTTGAAATTTATTTGGAACAATAAACACCCTCGAATAGCTAAAGCAATCATTGGGAAAAAGAATATGGGAGGAATTACTTTCCCCAACTTTAAACTTTACTACAAAGCAGTAGTTATCAAAACAGCATGGTATTGAATAAGGACAGGCCCTCAGATCAGTGGAATAAGCTTGAATACTCAGAGAATGTTCCCCAGACATACAATCACCTAATTTTTGATAAAGGAGCAAAAAATCCTAAATGGAACAAAGAAAGCCTCTTCAACAAGTGGTGTTGGCACAACTGGGTAGCCACTTGCAAAAAATTGAACTTAGACCCCCAGCTAACATCATGTACGAAGGTAAAATCCAAATGGATTAAAGACCTCGATATCAGCCCCAAAACCATAAGATATATAGAACAATACGTAGGTAAAACACTCCAGGACATTGAGGCTAAAGGCATCTTCAAGGAAGAAACTGCACTCTCCAAGCAAGTGAAAGCAGAAATTAACAGATGGGAATATATTAAGCTGAGAAGCTTCTGCACCTCAAAGGAAATAGTGCCCAAGATACAAGAGCCACCCACTGAGTGGGAGAAACTATTCACCCAATACACATCAGATAAGGGGCTAATCTCCAAAATATACAAGGCACTGACAGAACTTTACAAGAAAAAAACATCTAATCCCATCAAAAAATGGGGAGAAGAAATGAACAGACACTTTGACAAAGAAGAAATACACATGGCCAAAAGACACATGAAAAAGTGCTCCACATCACTAATCATCAGGGAGATGAAATCAAAACAACGATGAGATACCACCTCACACCACAGAGAATGGCACACATCACAAAGAATGAGAATAAACAGTGTTGGCGGGGATGTGGGGAGAAAGGAACTCTTATCCACTGCTGGTGGGAATGCCGTCTAGTTCAACCTTTATGGAAAGCGATATGGAGATTCCTCCAAAAACTGGAAATCGAGCTCCCATACGATCCAGCTATACCACTCCTAGGAATATACCCTAGGAACACAAAAATACAATGCAAAAACCCCTTCCTTACACCTATATTCATTGCAGCACTATTTACCATAGCAAGACTCCGGAAACAACCAAGATGCCCTTCAACAGACGAATGGCTAAAGAAACTGTGGTACATATACACAATGGAATATTATGCAGCTGTCAGGAGAGATGAAGTCATGAAATTTTCCTATACATGGATGTACACGGAATCTATTATGCTGAGTGAAATAAGTCAGAGAGAGAGAGAAAAACGCAGAATGGTCTCACACATTTATGGGTTTTAAGAAAAATGAAAGACGTTCTTGCAATAATAACTTTCAGACACAAAAGTGAAAAGAGCTGGAAGTTTCAGCTCACCTCAGGAAGCTCATCACAAAGAGTGATGAGTTTAGTTGGATAAATAACTACATTTTGAACTGTCCTAATAATGAGAATGTATGAGGGAAATTGAGAACCTGTTTAGAGTACAGACAGGGGTCGGGTGGGGAGGAGGGAGACTTGGGACATTGGTGATGGGAATGTTGCACTGGTGATGGGTGGTGTTAAGAAAAAAAATATCGTTATTCAATAATGGAATACAATGTATATACAAAAAAAAAAAGAAAAGATGAGGAGAGATGGATTTTATGTATGAAAGCTCAGTGTAGGGATTTTAAGTGTACAAAACTGAGACAATAAGAGTTTGTATGCTTAAAATTTTTTTAGATTTTAACAATTTGACAGAATGTGCTAGCAAAAAAAAAAAGAATACAAGAAGATTAAAATCATACAAATATCTTTCTTGTAACAATTTAATGAACTGTATAAATCTACAGTTAATAATAAAAAATAAGGAAAAAAATAAGCAAAAAAAATTTTTATTGAATTCTAAATCAATTTTAGAGACACTTTAGAATACATAATCAAACCAAAAATTAAATAATAATGGCCTTTGATTTTTCTAATATAATCTTAAGATTATTTTTTTGCTATAAATACTCCACTTATGGCAGATATGCCAAGTTGACCATAAGAATGACTCATCCTGGAATCAGAATAAAACACCTAAATTGATTCAAATTTCATTTTTAACAATAATATCTTTATTTAAGCACCATAATTAACAAATTTGATTGTAGTTGGTTTTCAGTCATAAAAAGATCACCTCTTGGGCCCAGAGAGATAGCACAGCTGCGTTTGCCTTGCAAGCAGCCGATCCAGGATCAACGGTAGTTGGTTCGAATCCTGGTGTCCCATATGGTCCCCCTTGCCTGCCAGGAACTATTTCTGAGCAGACAGCCAGGAGTAACCCCTGAGCACCGCTGGGTGTGGCCCAAAAACCAAAAAAAAAAAAAAAAAAAAAAAAAAAACCAACTTTCTTCAACCAGTACAACATTCCCATCACCTATGGCCCCCATCTCTCTCCTTCCCTACCCTGCCTGTATTTGAGACAGGAATTCTACTTCTCTCACTCATTGACATTGTGATGATAGTTGTCAGTGTAGTGACTAAGTAAAACAATTACGTGTTGAGTATTCTACCTAAAACGAAGTTCATCCCTGGTTTCTTTGTATCTGTTTGTTTACAACTTGTTTTCACCCAAAATAAGGATTGTCTTATATGTAAACCTGGGCAAGACAGGCTCAGGATAGCTTCCCCACCTGTGGGTAGTCCTGTATTAAATAAAACATAGCAGTCTGGCAGGCATCTTGGTAAAAATACCACATAGAAAATTGCCAGATTATACACGTTTCACCCTCAGCCTGGTCTGGATTACTTCGTGTGCAATTCTGCTTTAAACTCGTTCACCTGGGTTGGAGATATAGCACATGGGCAATTTTACAATTAAGAATTAAAGTCTAAGTTCTTTTCATAATACAGGGAAAAAGTAGTAATTACCATTATTAAGGAAAGAAATAATAAATAAAAAATACTGAAGTAATTAACTGAAAGTGCATTTGATTGATATATCATTTTATAAATAGTATTAAAATTACAAACAGAAACTGGAGCTATAGTATATAATATTTAGGGTGCTTACTTGCCTCGTATGATGTCAACTTGGTTTCAATTCATGGTATCCCTTTTGGTAACCTGACCTGCTAGGATTAATACCTGAGTAGATGTGGCCCCAAAACCAATTAATAAAGAAGTAAATAAATACACAAATAGTTAAATATAAGATAATCATTTTCTTTTATTATATAAAATATTATTAATGACAGAATGTTCTTGTCCACTGTCACTTGAGGGCCAATAATAAAAATAAAAAAATTGAGTGGCCAAAAGCTTTATTGGCAATCAACCTGCTTGTTGGAGGCTGAGGCCTCTCCTAAAAGCAGTAAGCTTGTGTGAAGGTTGAAAAGAAGGATCTTCTTAGAAGAAAAAGCAGAGAACATGTTTTTAAAAAGAAATAGATTCCTGACCAGTGGGAGTTGGAATGAACAATAATATCCTCTACTGGGCTAATTACCTGAATAAAAAAATGTCATGCATTTGGGAAGGGAAGGTAAAACTAAAAACAAACATTAATTTTGGGGCATGGACTATTAATCAAATATTGATCTTGGGCCTAGTTTCATGATTACTCTAAATTTATGATGCTTATTTATTAAACAGTAGGTCACATTTATATATGTATGCATTTGTGTATGTAGAAGATAATAAGGAGAAACATTTCAAATATTTTACACTTGAAAATATGTATGTTTTCTGGGGCCTTAGGGATAGTACAGCGGGAAAGGACTTTACCTTGCACATGATCCCCTGAGCCTCTCAGGAATGATTTCTGAGTGCAGAGCTTGGAGTAACCCCTGAATAATATTGAGGGTGGCCCCAAAACAAAAATAAATACATAAATAAGTAAATAATTATGTATGGTTTCATTGTACTTGCATTCACAAATAATTGAAGAGAAATGTAACAAAGTGCAAACTCTTAAGTGTTTCTATTAAAACAAATTTTAGAGTCAGGCACACTTAAATCTATTAGAAGTTTCCTACAGTTTAGCTGATGAGTTTATGCAAACCTCAACATTTTTAAGCTCATTTCTTTCCTTTCTTCTTTTTTATAAAATTTTAATTTTTTTTTTAATTTTGGGCCACACCCGGTGACGCTTAAGGGTTAACCCTGGCTATGTGCTCAGAAATCGCTCCTGGGTTGGGGGAATATATGGGATGCAGTCCATCCTACGCTAGCACTGGCAAGGCAGACACCTTCCCTCTAGCGCCACCACACCAGCAAAATGTTAAATTTTTTAAATTAAAAAATGTTTAATTTTTAAAAACTTAAAAATTTTAAATTCCTAACTTATTAAGCAGCTTTGAAAATTAAACCAGAGGATGTGTCACAGACCTCTTCAAAGAGATTAAGTCAATGGGATGAATAATAACAATTAGCATTATTATCATTGATTTTCTGACATCTTTTTTTTTTTTTCAGTAGATGTTGTCCCTTACTCTAAGCTAAGCAAATCTTAAAATCCATAAATCTTTTTAGGCTAAAAAAAATGCTGAACTGACTTTTGTTACCATCATATTGGAAAAATGTTCATATATATTAAATAATGGGAGGAAATAATAAACACATGAATATCTTTGAGGCAATGTCCCCCACCACTTCCCAAAAGATTCCACAAAGACTTTTTAAACTCCTTTAAAGTTGTCAGTTGAGGCCATTATCTGTTTCCTCTGAAGCTCCTTTGTCTCTTTCTTTCTTCCCTAACCAAATCTAGTCAGTTTTAACTGGTGTCAACCCTCTGTGACCTCTAGTGAGGTGAATGACTGAAGCCTCTGGCAGTTTATTTGCACAGTAATGAGTTCTGTCTACCCCGCTGTGCAGACTGCTAGAGGAAATTACCTTCCCCCCAGCTCCTATTAGAATTGATTGACAAGCTTCTCTTATATCTGTCTTTCTAACCAGCCTTCCCTTCTCCACTCCTAGAAACAATTCATGAGCACAAAAATTGTACTTAAATGAGATCTGAAGTTTTGCTCTCCTATTTTGTTGTTATTGTTGTTGTTGTTGCAATTGCTATGATATGTAAAAAGAAAAAAGAATGTGATACCTTGTAACTGGCAAAATAATAAAAATTTTCCTATAAAAATATTTCTTTTAAATTACTCTAAATGTTTTTTAAAAAACCTAATTGTGCCATTTTTTATAATACTTTCAAGCATTGACATTTTCAAACTTTTACATATTCACTTATTTTAGTTCATGTTGGTTTTTATTTTCTTTTTAGTTCATATTATCATTTAATGCAATTTTCATTTTATGGTGCAGTATTTTGTAAAGACCTTTGGAAATGGTTAAAAAGGGCTATATTACAAAAATGTAACAAGTCACATAATTTTATATTTCTGTAAGAATACTTTTAGCATGCAATGTTCAAAAACTCTAAAAGTCAGGGCCGAAGCATGGTGCAAGCGGTAAGGCATCTGCCTTGCGCACATTAGCCTAGGACGGACTATGGTTCAATCCCCAGTCATCCCATTTGGTCAGCCAAGCCAGGAGCGATTTCTGAGCACATAGCAAGGAGTAACCCCTGAGCATCACCTGGTGTAGCAGAAAAAAAAAAACCTGTAAAGGTCTACAACAAAGATTTTTAATAAGAATTTTCTCTTCTATAACTTTGAAGCCTCTATAATTTAGTATTGGAAGCAATTTGATCAGATCTCTTTTAGTTTGAGGTTATATTGCAAGAATATATTTTGAAACAAAATTTACGCTGAGGCATGATGAGTTTGTACCTTAAATAGTTATCCATCAATTTTGAACTACATTCATGGGCTCACTTTATAAGTATCTTTCCATATAACATATCTGTGTAGTTCTTGCAAAGCACTGACTGTTGGTTTAAATTTTAGAGACGACTCCAAATGGAACCACTGGAGGCATAAAATCCATCTCACTATAACCTAAAAATCTCATCTATATGGTTTTCATTAACTGCTTGACTAGAGCAATGTAACCATGAAAGTGAGAATAGAACAGCAAAGTATTTATAGTCTCTCGACACTTTACTTCATTTTCATCAAATGAGAGAGCAAAAGGACCAGGCAGCTGCAGAATCAAAAAGCAAAAGATGCTGTTTGGAGTCACTAAACAAATGTAACACATCAACTGTTTCTAATATGTTATTTTGCAGTTTCTTCCTGCAGAACAGCAAATCCTAAGGTCCTAAATGTTTTCCCTAAGCTTTAGCATGATGGTAGTTCTCTGTAGCCTGTGCATTAAAAAAAAAAAAAGGCAAACCTACTTCTACCTTGATGATTGTTTTAGTAAAGTATTGAGGGTTTCTGGGGAACTCTTCCTGTATAAGTATGATAATTTAATTCAACTCAGGGCACAGGAGAAAATTGACTAATAGCTACAAAATGCACAAATGACTTAAAAGCATGAAAAGTATTGGTGGTGGGAATGTTGCACTGGTGAAGGGGGGTGTTCTTTACATGACTGTAATCATACAACTATAATCATATTTGTAATCACAGTGTTAAATAAAGATAATTATAAAAAAAGAAAGAAAAGTAATTACTCTACCATTATGGAAAGTCCAAAGCAGTTGTGATTGATAGAGCACAGGAAGCACATTAAAGCTAAAACTTAAAAAATTGATTTAACAAAATAAAAAACAGAAAAGCATTGAATGTTTTATTTCATGTATAAAGATGTATGTTTTCATTGTATCATTTCTTTCTTTTTTTTGTGTGTGATTTTTGGGTCACACCCGGCAGTGCTCAGGGGTTTCTCCTGGCTCCATGCTCAGAAATTGCTCCTGGCAGGCACGGGGGACCATATGGGACGCTGGGATTCGAACCAATGACCTTCTGCATGAAAGGCAAAAGCCTTACCTCCATGCTATCTCTTCAGCCCCTGTATCATTTCTTAAAGATGTATGTTTTATTTCAAGCATAAAGATGCACATGTATAAAGATACATATGCAGTTTCTTTATTTGCTTAAAAGCATTAATATAATAAAATGGAGATTCACAATTTTTATAATTTTTAATGATTTTATATGTGTGATGTGTTGGTAATTTGACCTAATATATAATTTTGAAATTTATTTTACCAAGGTTTTAATATTAAACTAGAACATACCCATCTATATTGAAAGCACATGGTGTGTTTAAGAAAATGTGATATTTTTCTTTAATATGAGACATTAAAAAAGAATATTTATTTTTCTTTTTAAACTTTCTAAAGTTTTTCTATGATTTCATTTGAACAATGACAAAGTACCCATGAGCCAGAAACTTTTGGTACCTTCCCTTAAGCCTTAGGCCATCCATGGCTCTCTCCTTTATCTTTGCAGAATAAATACATTGTCTGCTAATGTCAGAACTTCCCAAAAGAAGCCAGTTTTCAGAAGAGCCACCAGATGGTTCTAAGGGTCATTCAGGCCTTAAACCCATAGCCCATATAGCACCCTGAGGCCCTGAATTTCTATGACTGAGAATTCAAGACCTCCAGCGAGAGATGGGCTTGTGTCTTTATAAAGATAGTGGAAGGGAATTTTTGTCCTAATGTGCATATAAAACAAATGCAAATAACTAGACACAATCTATCTGACATCTTAAGGGCAGTACACTCTTGAAGCCCACATAATTAGGGGCTCTTGAGGTGACTGTCAATGATACACAGCCCCAGTTTCTAATAGCAGGAGTTAATATTGTTCAAACTATCAATATAATATGAATCAGGTCATGTTGTTTTGCTGTTGTTGTTTCTTTTTGGGGGAAATGGAAGAAAGTCACCAGAGACATAATTACAGTGATTAGGAGCCATATCCAGTAATTTTGGAGGTCAGGCAGGCAACAGTTCTAGTTACATCCATAGTTTCTGAGTGCCCAGGCAGGCTACATTTAAGGCTACAGTTAGTGATAATGGGAGGTAAACTGCCAGAAATCAAACTAGGTACTCTATACAAGGCACACACTTCAGATATCTGATCCATCAAACTGGTCATTTCTGGGAAGTATAGTCCCCAAGTAAGAATAGTTCCTGCTTTTGCCCTAACTTTATATAGCTTTATATATTGAATTATTTTAATTATATTTATATAACTTTATATATTTAATTCTATAAATAAGATTTATAAGTATACATTTTGAGCCATGCTATGATTAGTGTTTGAGTAAAAGAAATTAATTTTAACCAATTTTTTTCACTACTTTTGCTGTTATATCTAACATTTTTCCAAGATACTTTAATTTTTCATTGGAAAAAATCTGGAAGGCTCAGGTTCTGATTTTTTTGTTTAGGGAATGAACAGGAGTCATCGGTGAACACAGAAACATGAATACCATGGTGTGTGCACAAAATTAAAATGAAAACAATGCAAACAAAACAAAACAAAAACATCTGCATATGTTCAGGAAGTTTATCTCAATAACAAAGCATATATATTTTCAGCATTCACAGATTACAGATACTTTGCTAGACTAAAAAACAACAAAAGTATATTTTATTTAAAGATAATGATAATCACATAAACTAGAGGAAATAAATTAGCTATTTTACAAAGTAACTAAACTTAACAAATCATTTAATATGTTAACAAAAATATATTGAAATTGACCTATATACTCAATATTGTCAGGGGAAAAACTTAATAACTCGCCAAATTTTTCAAAAATAGTTTATTTATATAGTTTTAAAATAGTAAGTGACAAGAGATTTAGCACAATGAACACTCGGTGTGAACATAAAATCATTAAGAAAATTATCATCTCTTCTTAGCCATCAGGAGTGATGAAGTCATAAAATTTTCCTATACATGGATGTACATGTTATTTATTATGATGAGTGAAATAAGTCACAGGGAGAGAGATAGACACAGAACAGTCTCATCTATGGGTTTTAAGAAAAATTAAAGACATTATTGTAATAAAGCCCAGAGACAAAAAAGTTAAATGCTGGAAAGGCCAGAAGGACTGGCTCACAATTTTAAGCTCACCACAGAGTGGTGAATGCTGTTAGAGAAATAACTATACTAACAACTAGCATGACAGTGTTAAATAATGAGAGAAGTAGAATGCCTGTCTTGAATACAGGCAGTGGTGGAAGGGGAATATTGTACTGGTGAAAGGGGTTATTCTGTTTATGGCTGAAACCCATTTACAATCATGATTGTAATTACGGTGCTTAAATTAAGATTTAAAAGTAAAACAGAACGAAAATTATCAGAAAAATATCTCATCCTATTTTAAAATTATTGCCAAATAATATTATTTTAGGTGTTCGTGTGGTTTACAAAAATCCTCATGGTAAGGTTTATGCACAAAACATTCTAGCACTTCACCCTTTACCAAAATATCCACTTCCTGCCACCACTTTCCCCACAGCCCCATGGCCACTGCTCCAGTCACTTCCAATCCCCTGTAGTAAGTTTTCTATCAAATTTCATTTCTCAATTTTGTTACCTCTGGGCATTTGTTATTCCATTATGATGTTTCTTTATATCCCATATATGAGACAGATCATTCTATGTATGTCCTTCTCCTTCTAACTAGCTTCATTCAGCATGATACTCTCCAAATCAATCTACCTAGTAGCAAATTGCATTATTTCATCTTTTCTTTTAGGCTGAGTAGCATTTTATTGTGTCTATGTGTTATGTTATTTATTCAATAAACTGTTCTTAGAGACTTGGGTTGTTACCAAATCCCAGCTATGTCTTCATAATGCTGCAATAAATATAGGAGTGCAAATGTCTTTTTAAAATAGATGTTTGGGGCCCTAGGATATTTACTAAGAAATAAAGTTATTGAATTATGTAAAGTTTATTTCTAGTTTTTAAGAATTATATCAATGACTCATAACATTTTAAAGACATAGATTAAACATTGTTAAGATGTATATAGAGTAATAGCCCCAAGACTCAATAGCCAAAACTTTCCTAGAAAACAAGATGGGAGTATTCTCTTTCCCCAATTTCAATTTATACTGTAAAGCAGTAGTAATCAAAACCAGTCTAAAACTAGAATAATGACAGAGAGATCAAATCAATGTTCATAGTTTAATTTTATCCTCAGGAATATAAGCAAGTATATGTGAACAGTTAATCTTTGATAAAGTAGAGCAAGCAAAGTTTCTTCAACAGATGGTGTTGTAAAACTGGTAGTTCACAAGCAAAAAAAGCATAAAGAATATGAACTCAATCTTATTTCCAACATCATGCAAAATAGTCAATCAACAAGGACAAAGGGGCTTGATAACAGATCAGAATTCATAGATTATATCAAGGAAAATGTAAATAGAAACATGACATTAAAATTAAAGGTCTCTTCAATGATTTTATGTCATTGGCAAGGCAAACTGAAGCAAAGAAAAATAATGGGACTATACAATCCTAAGTTGCTTCTACACTGCATAAACAATAATGACTAGAAAAATAAAGATACCCCAGAAACTAGGAGAGATACATTCTTGCCATTTATAAAGGCAAGAAAAAGGTTTGATATTCACAGTATGCAAAGCACTGGTAAAAACTTTACAAGAAAAAAGGTTCAGCTGCATCAAATATTGGGTGGAAATGATGAACAGAAACTTTCTCAACGAAATCATACAGAAGGCCAAAGGGTCTAGAAAAAAATGCTTTCTGTCATTTTTTTTTCTATTATAGCATTTATAGTTATTTATATGGGTTTCTAATTGTAAGATCTTACAAGTGATTTTATTGATTGTTTTTCTTTTTTTTTTTTTTAATCCTAAATTGTAGTGCATCTTTTATACTTTTTCTTTTTTTTTTTTTTTAACACCACCCATCACCAG
This sequence comes from Suncus etruscus, assembly GCF_024139225.1. Taxonomy (NCBI): domain Eukaryota; kingdom Metazoa; phylum Chordata; class Mammalia; order Eulipotyphla; family Soricidae; genus Suncus; species Suncus etruscus. Next base: position 65,225,266 of record NC_064858.1, on the reverse strand, counting down.
TGCAATATTCCCATCACCAATGTCCCAAGTCTCCCTCCTCCCCACCCGACCCCCGCCTGTACTCTAAACAGGTTCTCAATTTCCCTCATACATTCTCATTATTAGGACAGTTCAAACTGTAGTTATTTATCCAACTAAACAATGGAGAAAAACTGAAAGCCTTTCCTCTAAATACCACAGCTTTCTGTCATTTATCACAAGAAATGCAAAGCTAAATAACAGCAAGGTAATATCTCGCACCATTAAAACTGGAACCCTTCAGAAAGAAAAGAATGAACCAATGCTAGCACAGATGTGGGGGAAAGAGGCCTATATTAAGTAAAGATGAGAATTCCAATGGACCCAATTTTGGGGGAAAACAATAGTAACTAATTCTTACAATAGAATTTTGTAAACACTGTATTGTTTCATAACTTATATCCATTTATGGATATATATTAAATATAGAATGCTTAAAGTTAAATTTACAGGAGATAGCACACTGCATATGGAGTTTGCCTTGCATACAGCCAACCTGTGACCGATCTGAATTTGATTCCCAGCATCCCATATGGTCCTCAAACTTGTCAGGAGCGATTTCTCAGCACAGAGCCAGGACCAATGCCTAAACACTACTGGGTGTGGCTCAAAATTAAAATAAATTAAATTTACCTGATTAATTATAAATATTTTTAAAATAAATTGCCTTTACTATATTTCTATATTTACTGCAATGCCTTAAATGAAAAATTTATTGCTTATGGTTTATGGAAATAACTTGAATAGTTAGAATTTACTTTGGTATCTTACAGTTTATTTTAATTCTATTTGTTTTCTGAGGTAAAAGAAATCTAGTTATGCATCATTGAACATGTCAAACACATGTGAAGCTTACATTTCTATGAGAATATATTATTTGTATTCCGTTTTCTGATTTTCTGATTGACAATATGACCTTAAGGGTGACTAGGATTATTTCCTGCAGTTTAAGATTGATAGAGGTTTAGCAAAGTGTATTAACTATATACAGTATTGCTTCCTGGATGACACTGGAAATGAAATTGACAAGCAAATTCTTTGAACTTCAGGAAGAGAAACACTTTAGCAGATTGTGAGTTTATACAAATAAGTGACACAAATAAAGTTTGAAAATGTTGAAACTAAAACAGGAAGAAAATTATTTGAAAGTGAGCCAATCATGTAAGTAAATGATAAGTATATTTTCAACCACTTTTCATTTTCTGAGCTATAACAATGAGCATTATCTTTTATAAAGTCTTATAAGTGTAACTGATGTGCATTTAGATGAAAAGGAAAACAAGTTGCATGATACAAAAGTATATAAGGTATATTTATGATACAAAGTTTATATAAGTTATATGATACAAAATTACATAACGTTACATTGTAACTCATTGCAGGAATTTATCACAATTTGAGAAATGTGCTAGAAAAATAATGAAGACAGCATGAATAGAAAACAGTACAAAGCTACTAAGACACCGTCACTTTGAAAATGATGTTAATAGATGTTTGATAACAGAATTATCAGACTTTGTAACATATACTTAAAATCAATTATGCTTTAATTTACATGATAAAATCATGTAAGTAAAAGTAAAGATCTTTCTATAGATTTTAATTATTAAGGTTTCAAAATTGGAAAACAAGCTTTCTGCATTTGACACTAGTTGATATTTTCTTTAGTTGTCCTGCATACTACATACAGATATTAAACAATTTTAAGGTAAACCACCTATGGTATATTCCCAGCATTGTAATTAACAAAAGATAATTTGCCAAAATAATTCTCTTTCTCTTTGATTTTGTTTTCTCTTTTTTTCCTTCTTTATTTGAAGATCTTGATTACATAAATGATTGTGATTATGTTTCAGTCATGTAAAGAACACCCCCTTCACCAGTGAAACATTCTCACCACCAATGTCCCCAATCTCCCTCAATCCCACCCCACCCCCACCTGTACTCCAGACAGGCTTTCCAGTTCCCTCATTCATTCACTTTATTATGGTAGTTATATGAGTAGTTATTTCTATAGCTGTACTCACCATTCTTTGTGGTGAGCTTCATGGAGTGAGCTGGTGTTCCAGCCCTCCTCTCATTGTCTCTGATGATTGTTACAAAAATGACTTTTATTTTTCTTAAAACCCATAGATGAGTGAGACTATTCTGCATATCTCTCTCTCCCTCTGACTTATTTCACTCAGCATAATAGATTCCATTTACATTCATGTATAGGAAAATTTTATGACTTCATCTCTCCTGACGGCTGCATAATATTCCATTGTGTATATGTACCACAGTTTCTTTAGCCATTTCTCTGTTGAAGGGCATCTTGATTGTTTCTAGGGCCTGGCTATTGTGAATAGTGCTGCAATATATATAGGTGTGAGGAAGGGGTTTTTGTATTGTATTCTTGTGTTCTTAGGGTATATACTTAGGAGTGGAATAGCTGGGTCGAATGGGAGCTCAATTTCCAGATTTTGAAGGAATCTCCATGTCGCTTCCATAGAGGCTGTACTAGGCAGCATTCCCAGCAGCAGTGGATAAGAGTTCCTTTCTCTCCACATCCCCGCCAGCACTGATTGTTCTCATTCTTTGTGATGTGTGCCAATCTCTGCTGTGTGAGGTGGTATCTCATTGTGTTATGATTTGCATCTCCCTGATGATTAGTGATGAGGAGCATTTTTTCATGTGTCTTTTGGCCATTTGTTTTTTTTTTTATCAAAGTGTCTGTTCATTTATTCTCCCCATATTTTGATGGGATTAGATGGTATTTTCTTGTAAAGTTCTGTCAGTGCCCTGTATATTTTGGATATTAGCCCCTTATCTGAAGGGTGTTGGGTGAATAGTTTCTCCCACTCGGTGGTGACTCTTGCATTCTGGGCACTATTTATTTTGAGGTGCAGAAGTTTCTCAGTTTAATGTATTCCCATCTGTTGATCTCTGCTTCCACTTGTTTGGAAAGTGCAGTTTCCTCCTTGAAGATGCCTTTAGTCTCAATGTCATGGAGTGTTTTACCGATGAGTTGTTCTATATAATTTATGGTATTCGGTCTGATATCAAGGTCTTTAATCCATTTGGATTTTACCTTCGTACATGATGTTAACTGGAGGTCTACATTCGGTATTTGGAAGTGGCTAACCTGTTCTGCCAGCACCACTTGTTGAAGAGATTTTTCCCTGCTCACTTAGGATTTCTTGCTCCTTTTTCAAAAATTAGGTAACTGTATGTCTGGGGAAGATTCTCTGAGAACTCAAGCCTATTCCACTGATCTGAGGGTCTGTTTTTATTCCGATACAATGCTGTTTTGATAACTATTGATTTGCAGTACAATTTAAAGTTGGGGAAAGTAATGCCTCCCATTTTCCTTTTTCCTAGGAGTGCTTTAGCTATTTGAGGGTGTTTATTGTTCCAGATGAACTTCATAAGTTTTCTTTTTTTTTTTTTTATTTTTCTTTTTTTTTTTTTTACTTCATAAGTTTTCAATACACTTCTTTGAAGAATGTCTTGGGTATTTTAAGGGGATTGCATTAAATCTGTATAATGCTTTGGGGAGTATTGCCATTTTAATTATGTTAATCCTGCCAATCTATGAGGGTATGTGTTTTTATTTCCGTGTGTCCTCTCTTATTTCTTGGAGCAAGGATTTATAGTTTTCTTTGTATAGGTCCTTCATGTCTTTGGTCAAGTTGACTCCAAGACATTTGAGTTTGTGTGGCACTATTGTAAATGGGATTGCCTTCCTGATTTCCACCTCTTCCTTATTATTATTGGTGTATAAAAAGGCCATTAATTTCTGTAGGTTGATTTGGTAGCTTGCCACCTTGCTATATAAATCTATTATTTCTAGAAGCTTTTTGGTAGAGTCTTTAGGGTTTTCTAAGTAGAGTATCATGTCATCTGCAAACAATGAGAGCTTGACATCTTCCTTTCCTATATGGATTACATTGATATCTTTTTCTTGCCTAATTGCTATAGCAAGAAATTCCAGTACTATGTTGGAAGAGGAGTGGTGAGAGTAAACAGCCTTGCCTTGTACGAGAATTTAGAGGAAAACCTTTTAGTTTTTCTCCCTTGAGGATAATATTTGCCATTGGCTTGTGGTAGATGGCTTCAACTAGATTGAGAAAGGTTCCTTGCATTCCCATATTACTGAGAGTTTTGATCAAGAATGGGTGTTGGACCTTATCAAATGCTTTCTCTGCATCTATTGATATGATCATGTGATTTTTATTTTTCTTGTTGTTGATGTTGTGTATGATGTTGACAGATTTACGGATGTTAAACCATCCTTGCATTCCTGGGATGAAACCTACTTGGTCGTAGTGTATGATCTTCTTGATGATGCATTGGATCCTTTTGCCAGGATTTTGTTGAAGATCATTGCATCAGCATTCATCAGGGATATTGGTCTGTAATTTTCTTTTTTGCCAGTGTCTCTGTCTGGTTTTGGTATAAAGGTGATGTTGGCTTCATAAAAGCTGTTTGGGAGTGTTGCCATTTTTTCAATTTCATGGAAGAGCTTGGCTAGGATTGGTAGTAGCTCCTCTTGAAAGATTTGAAAAAATTCATTAGGAAAACCATCTGGGCCTGGGCTTTTCTTTTTGGGCAGATGTTTAATCACAGTCTCAATTTCCTCAGTAGTGATGGGGGTGTTTAGATGTGCTACATCCTCCTTACTTAAATGTGGAAGGTTATAAGTGTCCAAGAATTTTTCCATTTCTTCTAGGTTCTCATGTTGTGTAGCATAAACTTTTTCAAATAGTCTCTGATTACCCATTGGATGTCTGCAATTTCTGTCGGGATATCCCCCTTTTCATTTCTAATACGGGTAATCAGATTTCTCTTTCTTTCTTTGTAAGTTTTGCCAAAGGTCTATCAATATTGTTTATTTTTTCAAAGAACCAGCTTCTGCTTTCGTTGATCTTTCGGATTGCTTTTTGTTTTTCCACTTCATTGAGTTCTGCTTTCAGCTTTGTTATTTCCTTCTGTCTCCCTATATTTGGTTCTTTTTGTTGGTCATTTTCTAATTTTTTGAGCTGTGTCATTAAGTTATTCAGGTATGCTCCTTCTTTCTTCCTGATGTGTGCTTGTAGAGCTATAAATATTCCTCTCAGGACCGCTTTTTCTGTGTCCCATTGATTCTGGCACTTTGTGTCTTCATTATCTTTTGTTTCCCGAAAGTTTTGATTTCATCTCGGACCCACTTCTTGTTCAGTAGCAGGGTGTTTAATTTTCAATTGTTAAAGTTTTTCTTCTGTGTGGCTTTGTTGTTCACATCTAATTTCAGAGCCTTGTGGTCAGCAAAGGTAGCCTGCAAGATTTCTATCCTCTTGATTTTATTGAGGTATGTTTTATGTGTCAACATGTAGTCTATTCTGGAGAATGACCCATGTACATTGGAAAAGAATGTGTATCCAAGTTTTTTGGGATGGAGTGCCCTGTATATATCTACTAGTCTTCTTTATTTCATAACTCTTTTCAGGGCAGTTTGTTTTTGTTGGGTTTCAGTTTGGTTGACCTATCAAATGTTGATAGGGCTGTGTTGAAGTCTCCCACAATGATTGTGTTATTATTAATTCCTTCTTTCAGATTTGTCATTAATTATATTAGATAATTTGCTGGTCTCTCATTGGGTGCATATATGTTTAATAGTTTGATTTCTTCCTGTTGCACATATCCCTTGATTAGTACATACTGTCCATCTTTGTCCCTTACCACTTTTCTGAGTATAAAGTTGGTGTCATCAGATATTAATATGGCCACCCCAGCTTTTTTGAGGGTGTTGTTTGCTTGGATGATTTTCCTCCAGTCTTTGATTTTGAGTCTATATTTGTTCTGACTATTCAGATGTGTTTCTTGTAGGCAGCAGAAGGTTGGATTCATCTTTTTGACCCATTTTGCCACTCTGTGTCTTTTAATTGGTGAATTTAGTCCATTGACATTGAGGGAGATGATTGTCATAGGATTTAATGTCATCTTTTTAGATAAGTTTGCTGTGTTTGTCAGTCTCTCTTGTCTTAGAGTAGACCTGTCAGTTATTCCTTTAAGGCTGGTTTATCATCTGTGAAGTTTCTGAGCTGTTGTTTATCCATGAAGCTGTGTATTCTTCCTTCAAACCTGAACGTGAGTCGAGCTGGGTGCAGTATTCTTGGTGAGGCATTCATTTCATTCAGTCTTGTCACAATATCCCATCACTGTCTTTTGGCCTTGAGAGTTTCTTGTGACATGTCTGCTGTAAGTCTTAGGAATCCTTCTTTTAATGTAATTTCCCTTTTTGATCTTGCTGCTTTCAGTATTTTATCTCTATCTATGGGATTTGTCATTGTAATGAGTATATGTCTTGGGGTGTTTTTCTTTGGGTCTCTTTTAGCTAGTATCCTTTGGGAATGCAGGAGTTAATTGCATGTAGTCTTTAACTCTGGGAGTATCTCCTTGATGATGTCTTTGACAGTTGATTCTTCCTGGAGATCTCCTTCCTGGGTTTCTGGGATTCCAATTTCTGTTGAGTTTATCAACGACTTCTATTTTTATCTGTTCGCATACCTTGAGTACTTTTTCCATTGCCTGTTCGTTTGTCTTAAGGTTCTTTTCCAATTTCTTCTGTTGTGTTGAGCTTTTCTGCATCACATCTTCCAGTTCCAATTCTCTCCTCAGCTGCTGATACCCTGTTTATGAGGCTATCCATTGAGGTTTTCAGTTGAGAAACCATGTTTTTCAGATCTGTCATTTTAGTTTGTATTTTTCTGACTTCTGTCTTTGTGTTCTCTTCAGATCGATCTATGCTTTTCTTTGAGTTTTACGAACACATTCCATATTTCTATTCTAAACTCCTTATCTGAAAGGATAATCAGGTGGTTGGAATTTATTAGGTTATCCGAGCTTTCGTCTTCATTCTCTGTGGATGGTGTTTGCCTGTGAGGTTTCCCCATTGTCACGCTTGTAGTGTGGTTATTCCTGAGTGTTCTAGTGAGGTTCATTGGTTAGAAAGAGTGCGCAGCCGCGAAGTGAAGGGATCACGTTCTTCTGCTGTCTCTAGTTGACAGTCCTCAGAGTGAACAAAGGCCCAGCACGGCAGAGCCTCCACAGGCCAGATACCTCAGGTTATTGGACAGCAACCCCTGCAGCCAGAATGTACTCACTCAGCAGCTTCAAAATGCAGTTGTTTGGAGATGCGCTCCCTAGACCTCTGAGGAAACTTTCGGGGATTCAGAAGCACAGGCAGACAGATGTAGAAATTTCCCCTGAAGTCCTTAGAGTGAACAAAGGCACAGCAGGGCAGAGCCTTCAAAGGACAGAGACCTCAGCTTATAGGATAGTGACTCCCGCAGCCAGAATTTACTCACACAGTCGCTTCAAAATGCAGTTTTTTGGGTGTGCACTCCCTAGGTCTCTGAGGAAACCTTCGGGGATTCAGAAGCACAGGCACAGGCAGACAGATGAGGAAGTTTCCCCTGCAGTCCTCAGAGTGAACAAAGGCACAGAACAGCAGAGCCTCCACAGGCCAGAGACCTCAGCTTATTGGACAGTGACCCCGCAGCCAGAATGTACTCACTCAGTCGCTTCAAAATGCAGTTTTTTGGGGGTGCACCCCCTAGGCCTCTGAGGAAACCTTCGGGGATTCAGAAGCTTTGATTTTGTTTTCAAGCCACATCCAGCTGTGTTCAGAAGGGCTTACTCCTTGCTCTGCACTCAGGGATCACTCTTGTCATTTTCCTGGTGAACCAAAAATGGTGTCAGGGTTTGAACTTAAGTTGTTTTTATAGAAAGCAAACTCCATACACACTGTATTATATCTCCAGTCTCTAAAAATAATTATACTTCTTATTATTGTTTATATTTAATTGTTTATTTGTGTCTTTTCAACTCCTTGCAATGATGGACCATTCAAATTCTTTCTCAAACAGCATCTCCAATTCTTATTATTTTCTCTTCTTTTACCATTAGTTTTCAGTGATATACTTAAGATGACACTCAATATATTTTTCTTAAACCTGTTTCAATGTGCTGTGTTGTCTAGTCACCTAAAAACAGATAAATATGTACTGCCAAAGATTATTTTATGCTTCTTAAACTAATTCAAACAAAATTTATTCTAAGTACTACTGTATATTTTAAGTTTAAAAAAGTGCCCAGCCTTTCTTAGCTCAATAAATCCTAAATTTTTCCATGAAAAAAATATATCTGCAAGCATACAGATTTGCACATTTGAGATTATTCCTTAAGTTATGCTCTCCAAATTTCTGCATGCTGTTAAATTACTTACATTTGAAATATTACCAGCAATATAAGATATACTATCTCTGTACAGTCATTTTTATTTAATAAACCTTTATATAATTTATTCTTAAATATTAAAATAGTTCCCAGTCACTGTTTTGTAAATCAAATTAGATGTTACAAAATTTCTTAACTCAAATGTCTCTTACAAATATTTAAAGCAAAGCTAATAACACCCTGAGATTTTATACCCTATTCATACATTTTGCAGGTTTCTAAAAAATGTCCTAAAACTTGTTGTCATTATAATGCATGTGAAATTAGCTACCCTGGTTCCATAAACAAATTCATTTTATCTGGTCTTCAGATGGTACACAGTTTTGGCACCAGTGAAAAATATTTGTCATAACTAGAATCCTATGCTATATTGTCAGTCATTCTAAGTTTATTCTCCCCTGAAGTGACATTCTTCTGCCTTCTAAGAGGCAATGCTCAGTTGGTTCATCACTAGTTTTGCTATAAACAGTATACCATCATGCCATTATGAACATTTTGAATATTCCCAATTATTTCACAGTTTATATCAAATTTTCCTTTCTTCCATGTCCTCTCTTTACTTATTGAGGTTGACATTCTCATTATTTCACTGAACAGAATCTTTAAAAATCCAAATTAATTTTCCCAATTGTTAGACAGAAAATTAAAAATGCCATAATTCAATATTTTTCTCAATTTTCATGCTGTTACATCATAGGTAATTTAAAATGAACAAAAGTATTTTAAATCGCTATTTTTATTTGTAAATTTTAATTTATAAAAATGTAGAGATAGGTTGTCTTAGAAGCTAAAATATTTCCAAGCTTGCTAACTGGAGACTCCTATCTTATTGCTTTATAGCAGACATATTTAATAGTGTGCATTGCACATTATTAGACAAGCAAATTTAGAAGAAATCTATTAAATTATCTTTTCTTCTTGTTAAACTCCAAATTGGCAATTTCCATGTGAATAACATTTGCTCTAGATGAAACAAAGTACTGTTCATTATTTATAAGTGTCTGACATCATGGATAAAATAATTAAATCATAAAATGGTAATGTTGACGTGAAATTCAGGAATAGTACAAAACATAGAAATTTATATTTTAAAATAATAGCATTTTATACAGTGCTGGCATGGAAAATTCTTACCAAAATGAATTATGAAATTGAACTAAGTTATTTTTAAAGCTTAAAAATGTCCTGTGAATAATATAAACAATATTTGGAGAATTTACACATCAATGTGAAAGAAAGTAGGAAAATATTAATGAAAACATCTCAAATCATAAATGCTTATGGCATCAATAATCTGTAAATAGTGTAGTGTTATGGTAGGCAAAAGATCTGGAAGTTTTCATCTACTGAAAACTCCCTAATAGCTGAGGACAGTTTAGGGAAAACAAAAGCAGTGTACTTTAACATTGACTGCTACTGCTAGAGATGAGTTATTTTAATATTAATAGTTCTCTAAAACAGGCAGACAAAGCACCACATTTTATGCTTAAACATTTACAGCATATCATAAAGTTGACAAAAATCTGCAAAGAACTATTTCAATGTGTAGCAAGTTATACAAAATAAGACATTTGATGAAACAGATTCTCTGCTGAATATTCCAAGTTTTAAAGGGAATTCAGACTTGGGACTAAGGATTCATCAAAATTAGATGTTTTATTCAAACTGATAATACACATACACACACACGCAAATACAATTGCTTTGTGAAAATCTGTATTATAGCTAGATCAAAAGGTGGCCATGGGTAGGGGAAATGTGTTGGATAGTCTTTGGAGGTGGCTTCACCCTAAATCATTAGTGGTAGGTGCATTGAATTTTGTACACTCTATATATAGAGAAAAAGCTATAAACTGACATTCTTCTGTACTATCAAATAAATGTAAGAGAGGGTGGAACAATAGTATGATGAGTATTGTGCTTGCCTTGCACATGGCCAACCCAGTTAAATCACCCATATCCCATATGTTTGATCAAGCCCACCAACAGTGATTCCTGAGTACAAAGCTGAGCATATCAGCTTGTGGCCCCATACTCCCAACAACACTAAATCAATTTTTGAAACCTGATATTTTATAAAAAAAAATAGCAATGGAAATTTTTTAAATTAAATTAGCATAATTTATGCTTTAAATATATAGTCTTTGGTATATATCAGATATTACTTTAAATTAAGCACTTGAAAATCACTCTTAGCAGATGTTGGGATCTATATGGGATACTGGGAATTGAACCCAGGAAAGCGACATGCAAGACAAGAGCCACTGGCCTACTATCTTTTTTAACCTCCCATTTAATTATATTCTTTTAACTTGAATACTTGTTAAACAATTTTTCTTTAAATATTTTGTCCTCTTTTCAATAAATTTATTTTAATCTTTCAAATATTTCTAGTAAGGTGATTTTAAGGAAAATTAGATTATTTTAGTTTCATTTATATACATTTATTTCAGATTCATTCATTTAAGTTCTAACAGATTCATATAATGTTTATTTTATTTTACAAACTGGATATAATGAGGTAGCCATAAACCTATACTGGTGTTTATCTTTTCATGCAATCTATTTTCCTGGACTATTTATTCTAACAAAGAAATATGGAAACTGAGACATTGTTACTTCCATGATAAAACCAAAGAGATTCTGGTTTTGTTAGCAGATTTATATGGTTGGCTTTTCTGTAGAGAGTTCATTTGGACAAGACGGTGAGGGCAAACACCAGCCAATATCAAGCAAGGAAACTGATAAATATATAAAGATTTAAATATTTACATTTCATTTGGTTTCCATAAGAAGCTGACCCAGGATGGACGAAGGTTTGATCCCCAGCATCCCATATAGTTTTCTGAGCCAGGGGCAATTTTTGAGAGCATAGAGCCATGAGTAACCCCTGAGCACCACTGGGTATGGCCTGCACTTTCCACCCTCCAAAAAACACAACATAAACAAAAAGACTTCAAAAGAAACTGCAGTAATTTCTGCTGGTCTTATATGAGAAAATCAGCACCTCCAGAATAGTTATGTCCAGATATTTGACATACAAGAACAATGAAAAAATACAAATGTCTAGTTTTCAATCAATGAATTCACAGTACTCTTCAGACCACAACATGTAATGAAGTAATAAAATAACAAAGTAACAGGTAATAAAGTAGCAAAATATATAAATACAATAAAAATAAATAAACAACAACACATTTTTCCCAAATGAGTTTTAAAAATTGTCTGTTTATCAAAGTTTATTTCTATCTTCTGAAATCTTTACTGGAAAGGTCAAACCAATGTTTCATAATAACAAAATGCCACTATATGATCTGTTGCTTATATCTCAATTCCTTGTCCTTTCCTGCTTTCTCTGAGAAAAGCAGGAAATTTATTACATTTATGTAATAAATAAATTTATTACATTTATGTAATAAATCGTTACTTTGAGTTGATTGGCACAAAATTATTTCTCATTTCCACCCACTTCTTTCCTTCCTAACTTTGGATAAATATACCATTCCTTTTTTGTGCTTTTAACAGTTCCCCCTTTTTATTTTATACATAGGATTTAGACAATCCAAAGACATTTTTTAAATTGTGCCTAATAAACGTCCTTTGTTATAATCTTTGTGGAATAAAGACCAACCCTTGAAAAAATTACACCTGTATATATATATATATATATATATATATATATTTTATCTGCCAGCCTCTGTCTTTTCATATGATGAATTGTTCTCTATCTATTAAGCAGTGACATTTCATTTTTATGGTTTTGAACTTTTTTCATCTGTGTGATTAATACTCTGTCTGGAGTGCTATTTTTTAAAATAAATTTACCCACCATCTATGAACCATCTTCTTTAATGAATTGTCTGTGATATTCAGCCCTTTCACTTCTTGAAAGATTCATTTTTCCCTAATAGTTATGGAAAAACTTTATGTTAAATATTTCTACTATTGTGCTCCCTTCGGCAGCACATATACTAAAATTGGAACGATACAAAGATTAGCATGGCCCCTGCACAAGGATGAAACACAAATATCTCTACTACTTCTTTAATCTTACCCTATACTTTATAGTACTTATTTGAAATGATGGATCCACTATTTATTTTAAGATTATAGTATTTTGAGGTACTAATAAATCCTCTTGACAAAACATTGGGCCTACAATGATTTCTCTTCATCTATGGTTCTTATCTGAGAAATAGGATATGTTATTCCTTCAGTACACATTTTGAACAATGTTGAGACTTCTTGAGAGTCACAACTGTACAGGAGTTTGAAAAAATCTGAAATGAACAGAAATCAGAGAAAATCAAGATATTAGGACATTTAATGAGTCAGATTAAAGGCGATACTATATTTCCTAAAAACTACTGAAGAATATTCACAAGCAAAATATCTACTGTATAATGTTAATAAAATTTAAATCGATCAGCTCTACTTTTAATATTTTAATATTTTAATATTTATTGAATAATTAACCCATTCAATAATCAATTTTACCATAACACACATGGTGCAGGAAATAAGAATAATCATAAGCTTTTGCATATTTGCAACAATTATACTATTTTCCTTTAAAATTACTTTAATTAGAGATTCATATAGCCATTGTTTAGTATTTATTGATGCTTAGACATTATGTTTGGTAGTCTTGGAAACCAATAATTCAGTATTAAAGGATTTTGTCTATCAAAGAAAAAAATAATTAGTTAATAAAATACTTTGATCAGAGAGACTCTTTTTTCAATTCCATGTTCCCCCTTGAACATATTAACTTGCTTGCTTGATTTTGTCTCTTTGCTTACCTGCAACAATTCTTTCCTTCTCATTTCTCTACATTAGTTTTGCTCAAGAAAATGTATCTTGCTTTCCTAAACGAAAGAAAGAAAGAAAGAAAGAAAGAAAGAAAGAAAGAAAGAAAGAAAGAAAGAAAGAAAGAAAGAAAGAAAGAGAAAGAAAGAAAGAAAGAAGGAAGGAAGGAAGGAAGGAAGGAAGGAAGGAAGGAGGAAGGAAGGAAGGAAGGAAGGAAGGAAGGAAGGAAGGAAGGAAGGAAGGAAGGAAGAAGAAAGAAAGAAAGAAAGAAAGAAAGAAAGAAAGAAAGAAAGAAAGAAAGAAAGAAAGAAAGAAAGAAAGAAAGAAAGAAAGAAGAAAGAAAGAAAGAAAGAAAGAAAGAAGAAAGAAAGAAAGAAAGAAAGAAAGAAAGAAAGAAAGAAAGAAAGAAGAAAGAAATGTTCAATAGTGATCAAAGTTGACATCACATTTAAAAATAAATTTAAGGAGTTTGGCAAAGAGCTGAGGCAAGAAAGAGTTTATGGTGCTTGTTTCGGCAGCCCATATACTAAAATTGGAACAATACAGAGAAGATTAGCATGGCCCTTGTGCAAGTATGACATGCAAATTCATGAAGGGTTACATATTAAAAAAATAAAAATAAAGAAAGCACAGGTATAAATAAAGTGGACGCAAACTGACAAGAAAGTTCTCCGTGCATTCAGCAAAGTTAAAGAATGCCAGTAGGGTCAGGTCATGCATGTTTCAAATAAATACAAATGACAAGAGTAATTTAGTAATGGACTGTGGTAAAAATAATAACCTAATTGAGATTTTATTTTTAACATCTCTCTCTTAATGCTATACAAAAATTAAGAGGGAAAAAATAAGGAAACAAGAAATAAAAATAGCTAGAACACAGCTTGTCTCAGACTCATAAAAATAATTATGTTCTAGAGATGGAGTAAATAGGATGGTACTAAGTATAGTTTTAGAGATAGCATTCAAGAAACTTATTGAGAAATTTGTTGTTCATGTGTGACAAGGAAATAGGGAGGTATGTAAAATATATGTGTACATATATGTGCATACATGCATATATAAAGTCAAGTTTATATTGCTCAAGTAAATAAATTAAAGTTAATACAATGCATTTGATTTGTCCAGATAAACAACAGGAGAAAAAACATAATAGAGTTTGTGCCCTAGGTGTGAGAAATGCTGTTATATCTATGAATAATTTAATAGGCGATATAATAGTCCAGGCTAGTTAACTATGCCATATGGTGTCAAATATGATCCATTGTCTGTTTAGTGAGTAAAGTTTTATTAAAACAAAAATGCTTTTGGGGCCAGAGAGATAGCATGGAGATAAGGCATTTGCCTTTCATGCAGAAGGTCATTGGTTCAAATCCTGGCATCCCATATGGTCCCCCGAGCCTGCCAGGAGCAACCCCTGAGAGCTGCTGGGTGTGACCCCAAAACAAAAACAAACAAACAAAAAACAACAAAGATGCTTCAATTTAATTGCATATAGTCTTTATTTCTTTCTTAATCATATAGCAGTTACCATACATGTGTATGTATATCTATCTATCTATCTATCTATCTATCTAATCTATCTAGAGAGAAGTGCATTTGACCATCTTCAAAATAATTTTGCTGACTTGATTTTTTTTTTGGTTTTTGAATCATAATCAGTAACACTCAGGGGTCACTCCTGGCTTGAGGAACCATATAGGACTGGGGGACCGAACCGTGGTTACATCCTAAGTTAGCCATGTGTAAGGCAAACGCCCTACCACTAGTGCCACTGCTTTGGCCCCTAACTTTGCTGACTTTGTTAAAAATATATGTTATCCAGAGATATACCTGAAGTATTAGAAAAGAGTTCCAACATATGGTGTGCTAAATTAAAAGGTGTTATAAGAATTTATCTAAGTGGATTTCTTTATTTTTAATATTCTTAAGGCTAGTCAAATGAAACAGTGGATCAAATATAGACATCAGGTATGAGATTCAATATTTATTTTGAGAGAATTAATGCAGACATGACTCAAAATCATAAATAAAATTGCTTATAAATACCATGATATTGTAAAGAAGGAAAAGCATGGGTAGTGGATGAAAATAAGAGGAAAGATATTAATGTACAAGAACATAAAATAATATGAGATGCAAATTTAAATGTTAAGAGATAAGTCCCAACAAAGTATAATAAAAAGAATATATCTGTGAGGTAAGAGGAAGAATAACAACCAAAAGACTTGCAATACTTCATGCAAGAATTAAAGATCCAGGAAACAAAAAAGATCATTTCATTTCATGTGGAATATCATGATGCTAAATAAAATTCAAAAGAAGAGAGTTGGATCGCAGATTCTTGAGAAGAGAATTTATTATTATAAAGTTAAACAGTACCTTCATTCTTCTCAGACAATCGGAGTATAATGGCTTCTGGGGGAAATGTAAGAAACAAATTGTTGTTTTCACTGTTCTTTTGTTGTTGTTATAGTTTATTATTTTTGTTTTTCTCCTAGAAGAACCACACAACTTGAATCATCTTTTTCTGCCTCATCAATTGAGGGGGAAAATAAAAATGAATGGTACCAGGACCAAACAGCTGCATAAACATTGAAAGGAAATAAAAAAATGTTCAAACTTAAACACCAAACCCAAAGTCAACAACAACAGAAATAATACACTATTCACAACAAGCTATACACAGAGAAAAACAGTTACACTAATACTCCAGTACTCCCGGGGTCAAAGGAGGGACATATGGGACACATGCTGGGAAAAAGGTTGGAGGGAGGACAACCCTGGTGGTGGGAATGACCCTGATTCATTGTCACTATGTACCTTAAATATTACTGTGAACGATTTGTTATTCACATTTGGTCACAATAAAAATTATTTATAAAAAGGAAAAATTCATAATGTGGCTGAGGAAATGAATAACTAAAGATATTCTTGCAAAGCAAAATGAAAACCTGGGCACATATAGAAGGTTTGTTGATTGTGAGGAGAAGTATTTATTAACTAGAGGTTCAAATGTAGCAAGTAAAAGAATATAGAAATATAATTTTAAAAACTAATAGTTGAGCCCTTCCCCAGGGACTCAAGCTCCGGCAGGCCGACTGAGCCCCGGTTCCCTGTGCGGCCGCTTGGCCCAACCCCTTCCCCAGGGACTCAGGCGCCGGCAGGCCAAGTGAGTCACGATTCCCCGCTCGGCTGCTTGGCCCAACCCCTTCCCAGGGACTCAGGAGCGCCGGCAAAAGCTGCCGAGGGAGTCCCGGTTCACCCGCATGGCTGCCTAGCCCACCATCTCCCCCAGGGAACACAAGCGCCGAAGAGAGTGGATTAAGGGAGACCCTTCCTCCGGGTGGGCCCTTGGAAGGGCAACTTGAACAACCCGAATAGAGAGGGGAGATAGGACCAGCCATCTGGACCCTCAGGAGACCTAGAACAGTCCAGCCCCTAGGGCCCTGGAGCAGACCAGAGACTCCCCAAGGACGAGGGCAGAGCCCGCAGGGTTGGGCGGAAAAAACTCCTTCAACGGAGGCCTGGAGGGGGCGGTGTTCCATTGACTCTCAGAGAGAGGAGGGGGATAGAGAGCTAGGCTCAACAGTGCCAGCAACCATTGTGGCCAGGAGCGGAACTGCACCACTGACAGAACTAGGGAGCGGAAAAGGGACAAGACCCACAGGGAAGGCTGATCTCTAGGTAGCAAAGGGGAGGAGAAAGAGCTAGGTTCAACAAGCTCACCCAACAGGCCCCTCTAAAACCACCTTCAGAAAGGGGACCAAAGTAGGTCAAAAATAGAAGCCACAGCACTCCAAAACACACCATTAAATATAAAGAACTATGTGTAAATTAAGGAGATCCCTAATAACTGGAGACACCATGACAAATCCTAGCAAGTTTCCAAGTCCACCAAAACGCACAGATCCATGGGAAGAACTTAAAAGCGGTCATGAGGAAGGAAATGCAAGAATTACTAAAAGAAATGAAAGAATCCATAGCTACCGAATATAAGAAATCCATGGATGAACGAATCAGCCAAATTAAAGAAGAAATGTCAAAGAACATGAGAGAGTCTATACAAAAAGAAGTGAAGGATTTAAAAGACAAAGTAACAAGCCTTACGAGCAGAAACACAGAGTTGGAGAAGCAAATCGAAGAACTCGAAGAAAAACTGCAAACAAAAAAAGATCAAGAAACAAACAAAGAAATAAAAGGAAAGCACTGGAAGGAAAAATCCAATATCTAATGAACAAAGATAAAAGAAACAATCTAAGAATTGTGGGTATGCCAGAAGGGGAGTAAATAGGGAAGGGGGAAGAACAGGTAGTCAGGGAGATAATAATAGAGAACTTCCCCACCCTCTGGAAAGAAACCTCAGGGCAAATCCAGGAAGTCAAGAGGGTCCATAACAAGATAGACCCTAACAAATCGACACCAAGACATATAATAATACAAATGGCAAAAAACAAAGAGAAAGAGGAACTCCTTAAAGCAATAAGGGAGAAAAAAACCTCAAGTACAAAGGAAAGGACATAAGAATCAAACCGGATCTCCCATTTGAAATAATTCAAGCAAGAAGACAGTGGAATGACATATTTAAACAACTGAATGAAAGAAATTCCAAACCCAGGGTCCAATACCCAGCATAACTATCATTCATATGGGAGAGCAGACTAAAAACATTCTCAAACATGAACGAACTTGAACTATTTGTACAAACTAAGCCTATCCTAAGCGACTTACTCAGAGACGAATTACACAATCCAAACCCCCGATTGTAACAACAACCACCCCACACAATACAACTGCACAACAGTCCTCTCTCTCAATAATTTCCCTAAATGTTAACGGACTAAACTCTCCAATTAAAAGACACATAGTAGAGAACTGGGTTAGGAAAAATAAACCGGACTTCTGCTGTCTACAAGAAACACACCTACAACTACAGGAAAAGCATAGGCTTAGAATAAAAGGATGGAAAGTAATTATTCAGGCCAATGGAAAACAAAAAAGAGCAGGGACAGCCATTGTTATATCAGACCAAATTGCATTCAATATCAAGAAAGTGATCAAAGACAAAGAGGGTCACTACCTACTGATCAGGGGAACATTAGATCAAGAAATACTAACCCTGGTCAATATCTATGCACCGAATGTAGAGCCAGCAAAATATGTGAGGCAACTGCTCACAAACCTGGAGAAACACATGAAGGGAAATGTGATAATAGTCGGGGACCTCAATACTCCACTATCACCACTGGACAGATCCACCAAACAGAAAAATAGCAAAGCAATAAGAGCCCTAAATGAAAAATTAGAAGATCTAGGACTAATAGACTTATATAGAGCTCTCCATCCCCAGAAAGCAGAATACACATTCTTCTCAAACCCACATGGAACCTTCTCCAGAATAGACCATGTCTTAGGATACAAAGCCAACCTATATAAGACCACAAAGGTAAGGATCATTAGAAGTACCCTTTCAGATCACTATGCAACAGAGGTCAAAATTCATGTCAAGAAGAAGCAATGGAGAAAAACTAATACCTGGAGATTAAACAACATGCTGCTCAACAACAGCTGGATCAAAGAACAACTCAAGGAAGAAATAAAAAGATTCCTTGAGACAAATGATAATGAAGAGACAATATGTCAAAATTTATGGGACACAGCAAAAGCAGTAATTAGGGGGAAACTCATAGCAATACAGGCCTAGGTCAAGAAACAGGAAAATAACAAAACCAACAGTTTAAAAGATCACCTCAAAGAATTGGAACAACAGCAACAGAGAAATCCAACCACAACCAGAAGGCAAGAAATAATAAAAACCAGAGCAGAAATAAACAACACAAAAACTCAGAAAACAATACAAAAAATCAATGAGACCAGGAGTTGGTTTTTCGAAAAAATAAACAAGATAGAAAAACCATTGGAAAAATCACCAAAAAAAGAGGGAAAACACCCAAATTAGTAGGATCACAAATGAAAGGGGAGAGATTACAACAGAACCCCAAGAAATACAACATATCATGAGATCATATTATGAACAACTATACTCAACTAAGCTAGAGAACCCAGTAGAAATCGACAGATTCTTGGAAAAACACCCTCTTCCAAGACTGGAAAAGGAAGATCTAGAAAGTCTAAACAGACCAATTACCTCAGAGGAGATTGAAGATGTAATTAAAAAACTCCCTAAGAACAAAAGCCCAGGCCCAGTTGGATTTACAGGTGAATTCTATCAAACATTTCAAGAAGACTTGCTACCACTTATCCATAGGCTTTTCCAAACCATAGAAAAAACAGGAATCCTCCCCAACTCCTTTTATGAGGCTAATATCACACTCATCCGCAAAGAAGGCAAAGACACCACCGAAAAAGAAAACTACAGACCAATCTCACTAATGAACACAGATGCAAAGATACTCAACAAAATCTTAGCAAACAGGATCCAGCACTTCATCAAAAAGATCATATATCACGACCAAGTGGGATTCATACCAGGAATGGAAGGTTGGTTCAACATACGCAAATCAATCAACATTATACACCACATCAACAACACGAAAGACAAAAACCACATGATCATATCAATCGATGAAGAGAAGGCATTTGACAAAATCCAACATCCTTTCATGTTAAAGACACTCAGCAAAATAGGGTTAGAAGGAAACTTCCTCAAGATAGTCACAGCTATATATGAAAAGCCTACAGCCAACATTATACTCAATGGTGAGAAACTAGAAGCATTCCCACTAAGGTCAGGAACTAGGCAAGGCTGTCCACTCTCTCCATTCTTATTCAATATGACCTTAGAAGTCCTAGCAATAGCAATCCGACAAGAGAATGGAATCAAAGGAATTCAAATAGGGAAAGAGGAACACAAGCTATCTCTATTTGCCGATGATATGATGATATACATCAAAAACCCTAAAGAGTCCACAGTAAAACTCCTAAAAAAAATCAACCAATACAGCAAAGTGGCTGGATACAAAGTCAATACACAGAAGACAGTAGCGTTTCTATATACAAACAATGAAGTTGAGGAGAGAGAGATTAAAAGTACAATTCCATTTAAGGTAGTATCAAAAAACATCAAGTATCTAGGAATCAACCTTACAAGAGAAGTGAAAGACCTATACCAGGGAAACTTTAAAACACTTCAGAAAGAAATTGAAGACGATCTAAAGAAATGGAAGAACATCCCATGCTCATGGATAGGTAGAATTAACATAGTCAAAATGACCATCCTACCCAAACTCCTATATAGGTTTAATGCAATCCCTATCCAAATCCAGACACAATTCTTTAAAGAATTAGAAAAATCAATCACAAAATTCATCTGGAACCACAAAAGACCCAGGATAGCCAAACATATACTGAAAAACAAGAAGCTGCGTGGAATCTCCTTACCTAATTTGAAACTATACTATAAAGCCATAGTAATCAAAACAGCATGGTACTGGAACAGAGACAGGACCTCAGACCAGTGGGTCAGAACAGAATTCCCAGACAGAAACCCCCGGATATACAGCCAACTAATATTTGATAAAAGAGGCAAGAATCTGAAATGGAACAAAGAAAGCGTATTCAACAAATGGTGTTGGCACAACTGGAAAACCACATGTACGAAAGTTAAAATCGACCCATACCTGACTCCTTATACAAAAGTCAACTCAAAATGGATCAAAGACCTTGAAATCAGACCCGAATCTATAAAGTTTATCGAGAATAAAATAGGCAGAACGCTCGAAGACCTATATATCAAAAAGGTCTTCGAGAATGGAGCACCAATGGCAAGAACCTTATCGGCAAACATAAACAAATGGGTCTACATCAAACTACAAAGCTTCTGCATGGCGAAAGAAACATCACTTAATGCAAGAAGACAGTTAACAGAATGGGAAAAAATCTTTTCACTAGACATATCAGATAAAGGGCTGATATCTAGAACTTACAAAGCACTCAGAAAACTGAGTCCCTCAAAACCAAATAAAGCCATAAAAAATGGGGAGAAGAAATGAATAGACACTTCTCTGAGGAAGACAGAAGGATGGCCAACAAACACATGAAAACATGCTCACCTTTACTCATCATCAGAGAGATCCAAATCAAGACAACAATGAGATACCACCTTAAACCAGTGAGGATGGCTCACATCAAAAATACTGAGAACAATTTTTGTTGGCGGGGATGCGGTATGAAAGGAACTCTCATCCACTGCTGGTGGGAATGCCCCCTAGTCCAACACCTATGAAGAAAATTCTGGAGAGTGCTCAAAGAACTCAGAATTGAGCTCCCATTTGATCCGGCAATTGCACTCCTAGGTATATACCCCCAAGTGGGAAGAACATTCATCCCAAAATATGTGTGCACCCCACTATTTATCGCTGCACTCAGTATAATAGCCAAACCTTGGAACCAACTGCGATGTCCAACAACAGATGAATGGATCATTAAGATGTGGTATCTATACACAATGGAATACTACATGGCAGTCAGAAATGATACAATCACAGATTTTGCAGCAACGTGGATGGACCTAGATCATGTTATGTTAAATGAAGTAAGTCAGAAGACAAAAGATAAACACAGAATGGTAGCACTATTCTGAAGCACATAGAACATACATCTCAAACACAACTAATACTTAATCATCAAATAACAGGGTCTAACGGTAGAAATTCCAAACACTGAAATAGTCGACATATACATGGGAACAGTGCCCAAAATACATGAAAAAGGAACAACGCAAACTCTTGACTACACAGTATACCACAAAGAAAACAGCAACACCAGAAACAGCAGCATAGAGAGAACAGGTATGTAATCAACCTTCTACAACAATGGCCCACAATAATCCCTTAGAGATCGTATATAGAAACACAGGTAAAGAATACCATGGCAAACCACTGACTCCAATGGAAACATCCCATAACACTACGTATTAATGCCTCTATCTTACTATATTTAAAATAACCTCTCAGCTTTTCTGTCCACAGGTGTTCTTAGATACAAAAGCGGACAAGCTAAGATGGCAGCTCGGGATACCACACGAGATAACATACCTAGTCTGCACTACAAGACGGCCCCGAGAAAACTCTTTAACATACACTTTATCTCTAGGTTATACCTTCTTTTAGGGATTGAAGCATGTGACCAGACAGACCACCAAAGCAGTAACAGTGACGTACAGACTCAAACTACATGCCCTACTCATCGAACACATTCAAGCAACTAGCTTTCCCATGCTATTCTATCCTCTCTCCTCACCACTCTCTTTTTTTATTTATTTATTTATTTATTTATTTATTTATTTATTTATTTATTTATTTATTCTTTTCTATTCCTTTCTTTACTTTTTCTCCTTTCTCTTCTCCCTTTCTTCCCAAGGTATTTTCTCTTTTCTCCCTTCCTACCCCTTCCATATGCCTTACCCTTTCCCCCCTCTGGAAATCCAACTATCCCTCCACCCTCCACTCCCACCCAGACCTCCCACCATATTAAAACTCTCCACCCTCAGTCCTTAATCTATTAGGCAACAAGATCGACCTCCTACCCCAAAGACCCAGTACCCAGCACCCAAGCGAAGTGACACCCAGTCAATCCCACACCTCGTCTCCTGCAAGAAAAGACCACCAACTCCCCTGCGGACTCATGCTGCACGGCCCTCCCTATCAACTCCCCCTAATGTGGACTGTTACTTGAAACTGGTCTTACTCCCAAAAGTAGCCCCAATGCAAGATCTCTTCCAGGACCTCCCTGCCGCAAACCATTTGCCAATCTGAAGAAGGCCAGGGGCCGTGATGGAAAGGTGCCGGGGAACCCACACACCACAAGAAAAACCCAAAAGACAATGGGAAAAACTGTACTTCCAACATAAGCATAAGACCTGTATTACACCACCTCTTTACCTGCTTTTCCCCAAATGTAGTCTATTGCATCCTTTAAATACATCTATATTTCATTTTTTTTGTTTTTTTTTTGTTTTTTTTTTGTTTGTTTGTTTGTTTTGTTTTTTTACTATATTTTTTAAATGTGTCTGTCCTACACATACATATGAGAACACATATATTCTTATTCCTATATATATATATTTTTCTTCTTTTTTTTTACCCTCTCTAGGTATGTGACCTGTTTTTGTTTTCCCCTTTGTCCACCCCCAAAGACACGACAATATAATGAATGTAGCGCCATTTCCCCCTGCAAAGGCACATTAAAAAAAGGGGGAAATCTTACATACAAAAAAGAGCTCCTATCAACTAGAGATGGGAACTCATAGTTGTTTACAATACAGGGATATCTCCTACCTGGAAAAAATGTTATGTGGAATCATCTTAGACCTCAGGTGATTAGATAACATCCGTTCAGCCTTGAACCCTGGATCCGAGACATAGAAACGGCACAGTACTCCACGACAACTACAAGAAACAATTCCCAGCCAGGACAGCCTTAATACTGCAAGGTCAACATCAAGTCTCAGCTCCAATACGACATGCTGACAACGAGAAAAATGGGAACAACTTGACCTAAGAGCAGGTTACCCTGCCTTACCAGCTAACAATAAGACAAAATCAGAAGACTGGTCATCCTTTGGTCGATCCAAAAGCTGAGATTGCGATTTACAGATGACTGGCTGCTAGAACCATGACCAGACGGTATACACCGTGGGACAAATAAGAAAGCCCTAGTCTAGGCTTTGAACTACGACCTGCACAACAACCATGAACCCCACCTCCAAAGGTCTAGCAGAGACAATCGTAAAGGAATCTGGCTTCTGGAAGTACAAAGAAAGGTGCTATCCTAAGTGCCATCCTAGGTATAGTGCAAAGACCAAGACCACCAACCACAAAAGATGGATTAAAATGACACTGAGGGAACAGAACTCCTGAACCATGAAGACTGACGTCATCGTAAATCCCAACCCTGAATTTGTGCAGATACTGAGATCTCCAGACACAGAGGTCTGTTTGTACCATCCAGAACAGAATGGAAGTCTCCCAAACACGACAAAGGACCACTGGGAAAGTAAATGATCCTGAACATAGTCTATAGTTGATCCCATGACAATATACTCCAAGGGCGGAGAAACCCATAACTCTTAGGCCAAGTGAATTCCTTTTCGAATGACCCCAACAATTACTGTGCCAGGGCAGGAGGAAAAAAAAAAGCACAAAGCTTTGTTTACCTATTATATATTATTTTGTACCTTCATTTAGTATTATTATTATTATTATTTTTACTTACATAAATATTTTTTGGTCGAAAAAAAAACTAATAGTTGAAAATATGTTAAGCTGTAAGTAAATTTTATGCAATTAATTTCATTATTTAATTTAGTGAAAATCAAATGCAATCTAGGAGAATTTATATTGATTTTTTTACATTAATTATCTATAGGATTTAGTTAAACCTTACTGCTTGACTATGGTATTTTTCACTCAGTTCTCTACTAATCTGTAGCATCACATTAATTGCAACAGCTTTAAATTTCATACTTTGGTGCCAAAAAAAGAGAAAACATTACAAATTGGTTATTTTTTGTGGTAACAAGAGAAAGGGATCTCATATGTGTATTTCCTTTGACTGATTAACAATGATTAATTCTTCTTAAGAATAGAATAGAATATAATTGTTATGAAACAATTTTGTCCAGTTCAGATTAACTTATGGTTAAATTCATCTAGCCCTACGACTGATTTGATTGATGAGTCAGGCAGGTACTTACTTGTCTTGAAAGCAACTGACCCAGTTCAGATTCCAAGAATCCCATAAGATCCCCAAGCACCATTAAGAAGAATTTCTGAGTGCAAAATTAGAAGTAACCCTAAGAATCTCATAACCCAAACAAACTTAACTAAAATAATTCATGCAGTCTATTTGCTAATTGTTATGCTGAATAGTAGGAATTTCAGTAGAACTCTGATTTATGACAGAAAAACACAAACCATTGCTAATAAGGAAAAATATAAAGTAACATATACATTTTATAAATAATAAATTTTACTTGCATAATGAAGCATATACACAATTTCTACATATGATTATTTAATTCTTAAACTATCTCATCTTAAACTGTGCCCATAATTTGAAAATTTTAAAATATTAATGACCAAGTAACTGTAAAATATGTGAACTATATTTTCACATTGTAGAATTTTTTTCAGAAATAAAGAATCTGCTCTTTTGTTGTTCTGAGCATTAATACTTCTGAAGGAATTTTGTTTTATCTTCTGCCATTATTACTGGATCATTATATACTTTAAAATATTTTCTAATAATATATCTGAATAGTTATTAATTATTTTGATAATAAACATAACCCTAATCATAACATCTTTAGTGAAAATAATGTCATAGAAACTAAAGGAGGACAAATGATACCATTATTCACCATGTATTTAATTTGGGGAGCCTGCAATTTAAAATATGACATAATGTTACACACATGATAATCAACATTAAAAAAATGCATCAATATTTTTAAATTTGTTAGCTACAAAAATGAGGATATGCAATTTTAGGCATATGTGCATTCTTTGCATACAAATGAAAAATTTGCTTAAGATTGAATTATGTCGTTTTTGAGTTTAAAATGTAAATAAATGTGACTAATTTTATAACTAATTTTATAACAATGCAAAATTAAACTTTCCTCTTTAATATAATTAATTTTAAAAGAAAATCAAAATAGAGGTTAATGAAAAAAATGAAATGTAATGTAGTTTCTATCAAAGAACAGTTGTTAAATACATTAGTAAATATAGATTATAGATCTCAAACTTATTTTTGCAGAGTGTAATCACTTAATTTCCTGTGGTACAGGAATTTCTCACTTCACAGTTCATACTAAGAAGAAAACTATACTTGGAATTTTTGTGTAGTAAAAGTTAGACCTTCGGGGCCGGGCAGTGGTGCTGGAGGTAAGGTGCCTGCCTTGCCTGCGCTAGCCTAGGACGGACCACGGTTCGATCCCCTGGCGCCCCATATGGTCCCCCAAGAAGCCAGGAGCAACTTCTGAGCGCATAGCCAGGAGTAACCCCTGAGCGTCACAGGGTGTGGCCCAAAAACCAAAAAAAAAAAAAAAAAGTTAGACCTTCAAAGATTGAAAGATAATACAACAGACTGATAGAGTTCACCCCCCAGCCATTGTAGGCCCTGTGCACAGAAGGAAATTAGCAGCTAAAAACTGTCTGGTATGGCCTAAGAATTTTTTAAAGGGAAAATGTATATTTTGTAAACATTAAAAACAAATACCCAATCTAGAGCACTCTGGTGTAGAATATTAGAAAGCGATGTTATCATACAACATTAGGAACAATTTTCCTACTGCACACTGAATTTTATCATGTTTAGTCATTGATAAGTAGTACTCAAAACAGTTTAAGAAAATCTTCTTTAAGAATTTTGAAACCCAACTACAATAATACTTATAATCATGGTGCTTAAATAAAGATTTAAAGAAAAGAATTTTTATTTAAAAATCCCTTTAAAAAGGACTATGTTGTATAGTAAGAGGCTAATTTAAATATACTTATGTTGATATATGAAAAATAAAAGATACCATGGTAAGAAGGTTCAGAGAAAATTATAAAAATGAGGGTTAGGAAGACCAGTAGATTATAAGAAGCTTGCCACAAATAGTGGAGAAGAAAAGGAACCCCTATGACACTAATAGTCAGAATTGATCACTTTAGACAGTAGATCACTTTAGACAGAGTATTGAATGGAAATAAAGTGATATTTACAGTACCCCTTCATTAACAGTAATGCAAGCCACTGTATTTAAAGGAAAATACAATTAGAAAAGGAAATTGAGAGGGAGAGCAAGAGAGAGAAGCATAATATGCCTATTCCAGAGGCAGCAATGAGGGAAAGGGTGAGGGAAACTGGGGACAAAAGAAATGGTCATGGGTGAAGGGTGCACTGTAAGATTCAAAACCAAACATGAACAACTTAGTACCCATGGAGTTTAAATAAAAGGTTGTGTGTGTGTGTGTGTGTGTGTGTGTGTGTGTGTGTGAGATTTTGTGTTTATTTACTTCTTAGGGCCAAAGAGATATATAAAAGTAAAGTTTTAGTTTTTTTAATATAATTTTTATTTTGATCATAGTGGTTTACATATTGTTGACAATAATATTATGGGTACATATTTACACATAATTAGGGGGGTTCCCATCACCAATTTGTCCTCCCTATCCCTCTGTGTTTGTCCTAACTCCCATATCCTCCTCCCTCACCCCCGGGGCTGTGAGAATATGTGGTCCCCTCTGTACCTAGCTTACTATTTAGTAGTCTTGGTCTTCGTGCCTCCCTTATTTCCCCCTCTAACTGGGAGGAAGGACTACATAGTTCAAGTTATGTGGTTTTATTTGAAGAAGAAAAAAAAAGTAGTAAACTTTGGTAAAAGTCTAATATGCTGAAAATGGGCAGAATCCTTCTAGAGGCTCTCATTTTCAGTTTGAGAGATGAAGAAGAAAAATAAGGTGAAACACCCCAACAGTACAAAAAGAATTGTCAAATATCCAGTGAGCACTACAGTGATAACGATAGGCACCACACAAAAAGCCATGATCTTGAGTTAAAAAGCATGGCGGAGCACCTAAAGAAAGAAAAGAAAAGAAGAAAAAAAACAATATAAATATAAATGGGGACAACAACTTCAATAAGCACACCAAAACAAAGAAATTGACAAAAATTAGATAGGTAAATAAAAATAAAAGTAATAATAATAATAAATAAAGAAAAAATATATAAAAGATAGAAAATGTTTTGTGCTTTTTGCCTTTTTTTCCCTCCTGCACTGGCACAGTAAATATTGGGGTCATTCGAAAAGAAATTCACTTGGCCTAAGCGCTATGGGGTTTCTCCACTCTTGGGGTATATTGTCACGGGATTAAGTATAGCCTCCGTTCAGGTTCATTTACTCTACCGGTGGTGCTTTCATGGTGCTTGGAAAACTTCTGCTCCGTCCTGGGTGACGAGATAAGACCTCTGTATCTAGAGATCTCAGTATCTGCACAGGTCTAGGAGTGGGACTAATGATGAAGTATTTCTTTGTGGTTCTATAAGTTATGTTCCCTTAGTGTCATTTTAATTCATCTTCTGTGGTTGGTGGTATTGGTCTTTACACTGATCCTGGGATGGAACCTAGGATAGCGTCTTTCATTGTGTTTCCAGAAGCCCCATTCCATTGCAATTATCTCTGCTGGACCTTTGGAACTGGGGATCATGGTTGTTGGTCATATGGGTCATATTTCAAACCCTAGATTAGGGCTTTTTTTATTGGTCTCAAGATATAGTCAGTCCAGTCATGGTTCTAGCAGCCAGTCATCTGTAAATCGCTGTCTTGGCTTTTGGGCTGACCAAAGGGTGACAAGTCTTCTGATTTTGTCTTATCGTTAGCTGTTGAGGTAGGATAACCTGTTCTTAGGTCAATTTGTTCCCATTTTCTTTGTTGTCAGGATATCATTAGTGCTGGCACATGTTGGTGGCCCATCGGTATTAAAGATGTCCTAGATGGGGTTTGTTTCCTGTAGCTGTTGTGAAGAACAGCTATGTCTGGGATCCAGGGTTCAAGGCTGGATGGACGGTGTCTAATCACCTGAGGTCTAAGTTGAGTCTGCGTGACATATTTTCAAGGTGGGAGATATCCCTGAATTGTAAATAAGTATGAGTTCTTATCTCTAGTAGATAAGAGCTCTTTTTTATGTGTAAGATTTCCACTTCGTTTAGTGTGCCTTTGCAAGGAGAAATGGTGCTACTTTGTATTGTCAGTGCATTTGGGGGTGGAAGAGTAGAAAACAGAAACAGGTCACACATCCAAACAAGATAAAAATAGGAATAAAAGTATATGTGCTCACATTTGTATATGTAAAACAAACATTTAAAAAATGAATTAAAAAATAGTTAAAGGAACCATGTGATGTCTGAGACTACTTTACATTTGGGGAAAAGCAGGTAAAGAGGTGGTGCAATACCGGTCTTATACTTATGTTGGAAGTATAGGTTTCCCCATTGTGTTTTGGGATTTTCTTGTGGTGTGTGGGTTCCCAGGCACCTTTCCTTCACTCCCCCTGACCTTCTTGAGATTGGCAAAGGATTTGCGGCAGGGAAGTCTTGTAAGAGTTCTTGCATTGGGGATACTTTTGGAGCTAAGTCCGGTTTCAAGTAACAGTCCATGGTAGGGGGGTTTGGTAAGGAGGGCCATGCAGCATCAGTTCGCCTGGAAGTTGGTTGCCTTTTCTTAAGGGGGACAAGGTGTGGGTTTGACTGGGTGTCCCTTCGCTTGGGTGCTGGGTACTGGTTCGTTGGGGGTAGGAGGTCAGTCTTGATGCCTATTGGATTAAGAACTAATGGTGAAGAGTTTTAATATGGTGGGAGGTCTGGATGGGATTGAGGGGTGAAGAGATTGTTGGATTTCCAAAGGGGGGAAAGGGGAAAGTATATGGAAGGGGTAGGGAAGAAGAAAAGAGAAAATACATTAGAAAGAAAGGGAGAAGAGAAAAAAAGAAAAGTGAAGAAAAGAAAAAGAAAAAAGAAAATAGTGAGAAGAGAAGAGAAAATAGCAAGGGAATGCTAGTTTGCTTGAATGTGTTTGATGAGTAGGGCCTGTAGTATAAGTCTGTATGTCACAGTTGGCTGCTTCAGTGGTTTGACTGGTCACATGCTTCAAATCCTAAAAGAAGTTATAACCTAGAGGTAAAGTGTATGTTAAAGAGTTTCCTCGGGACATTCTCATAGTGCAAGCTCGGTATGGTATCTTGTTTGACTGAGCCCTGATATGCCATCTTTGTTCACCCTTTGTATCCAAGAATACCTGTGGACAGAAAATCTGAGAGGTTATTTTAAATATAGTAAGATTAAAGCATTAAAACATAGTGTTATGGGATGTTTCCTTTGGAGTCAGTGATTTCCCATAGTATACTTTACCTGTGGTCCTGTATAAGATCCCTAAGGGATTAATATGGGCCTTTGTAGTAGAAGGCTGATTACTTACCTATTCTCTCTATTATGCTGTTTCTACTGTTGCTGGTTTCTTTGTGGTATAATGTGTAGTCAAGAGTTTGTGTTGTTCCTTTTTCATGTACTTTAGGCACTGCTCCCGAGTTTACGTTGAGTATTACCATGTTTGGAGTTTCTACCCTGTTATACCATGTTATTTGACTGTTGAGTACTAGTTATATATATATATATATATATATATATATGTATATATATATATGTATATATATATATATATGGTGTATGTTCTAGGTGCTTCAGAATAGTGCTATCATTCTGTGTTTATCTTTTGTCTTCTGACTTACTTCATTTAACATAATAATATTCTAGGTCCATCCATGTTGCTGCAAAGTCTGTGATTGTATCATTTCTGACAGCGATGTAGTATTTCATTGTGTATAAATACCACATCTTAATGATCCATTCATCTGTTGTTGTACATCTACGTTGGTTCCAAGACTTGGCTATTATACTGAGTAATGCAATAAATAGTGGGGTGCACACATATTTTGGAATGAATGTCCTTCCAACTTGGGGGTATATACCTAGAAGAGCAATTGATGGGTCAAATGGCAGCTCAATTCTGAGTTCTTTGAGCACTCTCCAGAATTTTCTTCATAGGTGTTGGACTAGGGGGCATTCCCACCAGCAGTGTATGAGAGTGCCTTTCATATCGCATCCCCGACAACAGAGGTTGTTCCCATAATTTTTGATGTGAGCCATCCTCACTGGTGTAAGGTGGTATCTCATTGTTGTCTTGATTTGTATCACCCTGACGATGAGTGAAGGTGAGCATGTTTTCATGTGCTTGTTGGCCATCTTTCGATCTTCTTTGGTGAAGTGTCTTTTCATTTCATCTCCCCATTTTTTATGGCTTTGTTTGGTTTTGGGGGGCTCAGCTTTCTGAGTGCTTTGTATATTCTAGATGTCAGCCCTTTATCTGATATGTTGAGTGAAAAGATTTTTCCCATTCTATTAACTGTCTTCTTGTGTTAAGTAGGGTTTCTTTTGCCATGCAGAAACTTTTTAGTTTGATGTAGTTCCATTTGTTTATGTTTGATGCTAAAGTTCTTGACATTAGTGCTGCATCTTCGAAGACCTTTTTAATATATAGGTCTTCAAGTGTTCTGCCTATTTTGTTCTCTATAAACTTTATAGATTCGGGTCTGATTTCAAGGTCTTTGATCCATTTTGAGTTAATTTTTGTATAAGGAGTGAGGTATGGGTCAATTTTCACTTTCGTACATGTGGTTTTCCAGTTGTACCATCACCATTTGTTGAAGAGACTATCTTTGTTTCATTTCAAATTCTTGCCTCTTTTATCAAATATTAGTTGGCTGTAAATTTGGGGGCTTATGTCTGGGAATTCTGTTCTGACCCACTGGTCTGAGGTCCTGTCTCTGTTCCAGTACCATGCTGTTTTGGTCACTATGGCTTTATAGTATAGTTTCAAGTTAGGTAAGGAGATGCCACCCAGCTTCTTGTTTTTCAGTATGTTTTTGGCTATCCTGGGTCTTTTGTGGTTCCAGATAAATTTTGTTACTGATTGTTCTATTTCTTTAAAGAATGATGTCTGAATTTGGATAGGAATTGCATTAAATCTATATAGTAGTTTTGGTAGGAGAGTCATTTTGACTATGTTAATTCTACCTATCTATGAGCATGGGATGTTCTTCCATTTCTTTAGATCCTCTTCAATTTCCTTCTGAAGTGTTTTGAAGTTTCCCTGGTATAGGTCTTTTACTTCCCTTGTAAGGCTGATTCCTAGGTACCTGATATATATATATTGGTTTTTGGGCCACACCCGGTAACGCTCAGGGGTTACTCCTGGCTATGTGCTCAGAAGTTGCTCCTGGCTTGGGGGACCATATGGGACACCGGGGGATAGAACCGCGGTCCATCCAAGGCTAGCGCAGGCAAGGCAGGCACCTTACCTTTAGCGCCACCGCCCGGCCCCAATACCTGATATTTTTTGATACTATTTTAAATGAAATTGTGTTTTTAATTTCTCTCTCCTCGACTTCGTTGTTTGTGTATAGAAACGCTACTGTCTTTTGTGTATTGACTTTGTATCCAGCCAAATTGCTGTATTAGTTGTTTTTAGGAGTTTTACTGTGGACTCTTTGGGGTTTTCAGTGTATATCATCATATCATCTGCAAATAGAGATAGTTTGAGTTCCTCCTTCCCAATTTGTATTCCTTTGATTCCCTTCTCTTGTCAGATTGCTATTGCTAGAACTTCTAAGGTTATATTGAATAAGAGTAGAGAAAGTGGACAGCCTTGCCTAGTTCCTGACCTTAGTGAGAATGCTTCTAGCTTCTCGCCATTAAGTATAATTTTGGCTGTAGCTTTTCATAGATAGCTGTAACTATCTTGAGGATGGTTCCTTCTAATCCTATTTTGCTGAGTGTCTTCAACATGAAGGGGTGTTGTTGGATATTGTCAAAAGCTTTCTCTACATCAATTGATATGATCATGTGGTTTTTGTCTTTCTTGTTGTTGATGTGATATATAATGTTGATTGATTTGTGTATGTTGAACCAACCTTGTATTCCTGGTATAAAACCCACTTGGTCATGATGTATGATCTTTTTGATGAAGTGGTGGATTCGGTTTGCTAAGATTTTGTTGAGTATCTTTGCATCTATGTTTATTAGTGAGATTGGTCTGTAGTTTTCTTTCTTGGTGGTGTCTTTTCCATCTTTGGGTATGATATTAGCCTCATAAAAGGAGTTGGGGGTGTTCATGTTTTTTCTATAGTTTGGAAGAGCCTATGGAAAAGTGGTAGTAGGTCTTCTCGGGATGTTTGGTAGAATTCACCTGTAAATCCATCTGGGCGTGGACTTTTGTTCTTAGGGAGTTTCTTAATTACATCTTCAATTTTCTCTGAGGTGATTGGTCTATTTAGGATTTCTAGTTCTTCCTTTTCCAGTCTCGGATGATGTTATTTTTCAAGGAATCTGTCGATTTCTACTGGGTTCTCTAGCCTAACTGAGTATAGTTGTTCATAGTATGATCTCATGATATGTTGTATTTCTTGGGGTTCTGTTATAATCTCTCCCCTTTCATTTGTGATCCTACTGATTTGGGTGTTTTTCCTCTTTTTTTATGAGTTTTGCCAGTGGTTTTTTTATCTTGTTTATTTTTTTCGAAAAACCAACTCATGATCTCATGATTTTTTGAATTGTTTTCTTAGTTTCTATGTTGTTCATTTCTGCTCTGGTTTTTATTATTTCTTGCCTTCTGGTTGAGGTTGGATTTCTCTGCTGCTGTTGTTCCAATTCCTTGAGGTGATGCTTTAAACTGTTGATTTTGTTATTTTCCTGTTTCTTGACCTAGACCTGTATTGCTATGAGTTTCCCACTAATTACTGCTTTTGCTGTGTCCCACAAATTTTGAGAAGTTGTCTCTTCATTATCATTTGTCTCAAGGAATCTTTTTATTTCTTCCTTGAGTTGTTCTTTTATCCAGCTGTTGTTGAGCAGCATGTTGGTTAATCTCCAGGTTTTTGTTTTTCTCCATGTTTCTTCTTGAAGTCAATTTTGACCTCTATTGCATAGTGATCTTATAGGGTACTTCTAATTATCCTTACATTTGTGATCTTATATAGTTTGGCTTTGTATCCTAAGACATGGTCTATTCAGGAGAAGGTTCCATGTGGGCTTGAGAACAATGTTTATTCGTCTTTCTGGGGATGGAGGGATTTATATAAGTCTATTAGCCTTAAATCTTCAAATTTTTCATTTAGAGCTCTTATTCCTTTGCTATTTTTCTGTTTGGTGGATCTGTCCAGTGGTGATAGTGGAGTATTGAGGTCCCCTACTATTATCATATTTCCCTTAAAGTGTTTCTCCAGTTTTGCAAGCAGTTGCCTCACATATTTTGCTGGCTCTACATTAGGTGCATAGATATTGACCAGGGTTAGTACTCCTTGATCTAATGTCCCCTGATCAGTGGGTAGTGACCCTCTTTGTCTCTGATAACTTTCTTGATATTGATTGCAATTTGGTCTGATATAAGAATGGCTGTCCCTGTTCTTTTTTATTTTCTGTTGGCCTGAATAATTATTTTCCATCCTTTTATTCTAAGCCAGTGCTTATTCTGTAGTTGTAGGTGTGTTTCTTGCAGACAGCAGAAGTCCAGTTTATTTTTTCTAATCCAGTTCTCTACTGTGTGTCTTTTAATTGGAGAATTTAGTCCGTTAACATTTAGGGAGATTATTGAGAGAGGAGGACTGTTGTGCAGTTGTGTTGTGTGGAGTGGTTGTTGTTACAATCGGGGGTTTGGATTGTGTAATTTGTCTCTGAGTAGGTCTTTTAGGATCAGCTTTGTTTGCACAAATAGTTGAAGTTCATTCTTGTTTGAGAATGTTTTTAGTCTGCCCTCCCATATCAAAGATAGTTTTGCTGGGAATTGGACCCTAGGTTGGAAATTTCTTTCATTCAGTCATTTAAATATGTCATTACACTGTCTTCTTGCTTGAATTATTTTAAATGGGAGAAATGGTTTGATTCTTATGTCCCTTCCTTTGTACTTGAGGGTTTTTTCCTCCCTTATTGCTTTAAGGATTTCCTCTTTCTCTTTGTTTTGCCATTTGGATTACTATATGTTTTGGTGTTGGTTTATTAGGGTCTATTTTATTAGGTACTCTCTTCACTTTCTGGGTTTGTACTGGTTTCTTTCCAGAGGGTTTGGAAAGTTCTCTGCTATTATTTCCCTGACTACTTGTTCTTCCTATTTCCCTATTTCCTCCCCTTCTGGGGAGGATATTAGATATTAGATATTGGATTTTTCCTTCCAGTGCTTTGCCTTTATTTCTTTGTTGGTTTCTTGATCATTTTTTGTTTGCAGTTTTCCTTCCAGTTCCTCAATGTGCTTCTCCAACTCTGTGTTTTTGCTTGTAAGGCTTGTTACTTTGTCTTTTAATTCTTTCAATTCTTTTTGTACGAAATCTGTCATGTTCTTTAACATTTCTTCTTTACTTTGGCTGATTTGTTCATCCATAGATTTCTTATACCGTAGCTAGTGTTTCATTCATTTCTTTTTTCAATTCTTGCATTTCCTTCCTTATGGATGCTTTTAGGTCTTCTTCCCATGGATCTCTGCATTTTGGTGGATTTGGAAACTTGCTAGGGTTTGTCTCCGTATCTCCAGATATTAGGGTTCTTCTTGATTTACCCATATTTCTTTGTATTTATTGGTGTGCTTTGGAGTGCTGTGCCTTCTAAATTTAGCCTGCTTTGGTCCCCTGAGACGTGGAGATGGGTCTCCTCCCTGAAGGTGGTTCTAGAGGGGGCTGTTGGGTTAGCTTGCTGAGGTTTGTCTCCTTCTGTGCTCTTTATGTGGCCTGATCCATTGCTTTTCCCTTTAGTTGTCCGCTAGTGCAGGTCCTCCTCTGGCCACAATGGTGGAGGATGTTGTTGAGCCTAGCTCTTTCTCCCCCACTTTGCTACCTGGAGATCAGCTTTCCTTCAGTGGGTCTTGTCAATTTCCTTCTCCTTAACCTTGTCAGTCAGTGCAGTTCCGCTCCTGGCCACAATGGTTGCTGGGGCTGTTGAGCCCAGCTCTCTATCCTCCCTCCTCTCTTTGGAAGTCAATGGAGCTCCGACCCCTTCGAACCTCAGCAGAAGAAATTCTCTCAGCTAAACCCTGTCGGCTGCTGCCCTCAGCCCTTGGGGAGTCCCAGGTCTGCTCCGGGGCTCAGGGGGGTGGGCTGCTCTAGGTCACCCAAGGGTCCAGGTGGCCGGCCTAATCTCACCCAGTCTATTGGTCCTAGCCTGTCCCAGCGGTGCAGAGTGGGTCAGGTGCAGGATTCTCCTCAAACCTCCTACCTTCCACTCGGGCTTGGGGTCCCTGGGGCGGATTGCTTGGGTTGCCAGGATAGCAGCAGGTCGGGGCGCCCACATGGGGGGAAGGGACTCACCCAGTTTGCTCTCTGCTCAGGCTTGGGGTCCCTGGGGCAGGTTGCTTGGGTTGCTGGGTCAGCCACAGGTCTGGACGCCCACATGGGGGGAACGACTCACCCAGTCTGCTCTCTGCTCGGGCTTGGGGTCTCTGGGGCAGGTTGCTTGGGTTGCCAGGGCAGCCACAGGTCTGGGCGCTCATGTGGGGGGAAGGGACTCACCCAGATCGCTCTCCGCTCAGGCTTGGGGTCCCTGGGGCAGGTTGCTTGGGTTGCCAAAGTTTTAGTTTTGAGCAAAGCCACTCCCATTTGACAATGTGGTACCACATTTATCCCTTGAGCAGCTCCAGAAGTGATCACTGAGCACCACCACTATGATTCAAATACAATAATAAATTAATAATAATAATAAATAATAATAAATAAATAAATTGAACTAGGTCGAAAATTATTTTTTATCCAATAAAATAATAGTTTATTTAATTAGCCACAAAGCACCTCTTTGAATATTTTTTTAAAATAGTTTATTACCTATGAGTTATCTGAAGATAGTTTGGATATTATTGACATAACCTTTAGTATAATATATGAAATGTTTTAATTCATTATTAGTTTTATTGTTAATATCTTACTTTACATAATCAGTTAATATAAGTATATTTGTTATACATATAAAATATACATGGAGTTTGAAACTATAGTTTCAGGAAACTTCTTGGGATTCATGAAACATATGCACTAGGTGTCAAAGATGAATCACTGAGTGTTTTAAATTTATTCAAGTCCTGTTGAAAATTATAAAAAAGTTACTTGTATTTATATAAAAATATAAAACACTGTCATTTTCTTGATTACTATAGAATAATTAATCTTTTTAAATTACTCAGAGAAATAATACTGGTTTGCTACAAACTGGTTTCATACTATATAAGTAAATTGAAAAATGAATAACAGCAACATAATCCACTGAGTATAAATATTTAGGATGCAACTTTTACAAGTTGATATTAATTTCCAAATTACCCATGACTTGATACTTTCATGATTATTTTTTGTTTGTTTTTATTATTTTAATATTTAAGGAAATATCAGTTGTTTTCAACACAAATATATGTTCTAATGTCAAAACTAAATAGAAACAGGAGCTGGTGCCATAGGACAGCAGTATGGCATTTGCTTTGCATGCAGTCTACCCAGGACCAAGCCGCTTTTAATTCCTGGCATCCCATATGGTTGCCCAAGTTGATGAGGAGTGATTTCTGAGCACAGAGCAAGAAGTAACCCCTGAGCACTCTAAGATGTGGCCCAAACCTCCCCAATAAGAGGTAGGAACAAAAATGAAAATTATTGGCTTTGATCAGTAACAACTTTTTACACATATTGACTTTTTTATTAAATAATAATTTTTATTGAGACCAAAAAGTGAGTAACAAATATTTCACAGTAATATTGAATGTACATACCAGGGTTGTCCTCCCTCCCCTCCTTTTTCTAGCATGTGTCCCATTTCTCCCTTCTTTGCCCCCCCCCTTGGGGTAATAGTGTAAATTTTACCCTCTGTGTATATTTTGTTGTATACAAGATATCGATTCTGTTGTTGACTTTGGGTTTGGTGTTTAGTTCTGATCATTTTTTAATTTCACTCAATGTTCATATGGCTGTTTGGTCCTGGTACAGTTCATTTTTATTTTCCTCCTCAATTCATGAGACAGAACAAGATGATTCAAGTTGTGTGGTTCTGCCAAAAGACAAAAACGGACAAAAACCCTAACAACAACAACAAAACATCTCAACAGTTTAAAAGAATAGACAGTAACTATCAAAAAAAGCACCCAGCAGCAAAAAAGAAAAAAAAAAGAAAAAATAAAAAAAAAGAAAATCACCAAATAATAACCACAAGAGTGGAAAAGAAATAAAAAAAAAGAAGAATAAAGAGAAAATGTTAAAAAAAAAACAAAAGGAATGCTGGTGTTGCAAGGTTTAGTGCCCCCCATTTTTTTTGCATAGGCACAGTAAGTATTGGGAAAGTAAGAAAGGGGGATTTCCCTTAGTATAAGAGATTCAGGGTTTGGGCCAGAGAGATGGCATGGAGGTTAAGGTGTTTGCCTTGCATGCAGAAGGATAGTGGTTTAAATTCTGGCATCCCATGTGGTCCCCTGAACCTGCCAGGAGTCATTTCTGAGCATAAAGTGAGGAATAACCCTTGAGTGCAGCTGTGAGGAATAACCCTTGAGTGCAGCCAGGTGTGACCCAAAAACCAAAGGAAAAAAAAGAGATTCAGGGTTTCTTTGCCCTTGAAGCAAACTGTCTTGGGAACAACTGCTGGCTTCATACTCACTCAATTACACACCCCAAGATCTTTTTATGGTGCCAGAAACTTTCCACTCAGATGTGGGTGATGACATCCCATCTCTGTAGCTGGAGATCTTCTTATTTGCATAGGTCATAGGGTGAAGGCTAGGAGAGAGTTTTTCTTTATGGTTCTAGTTCTGTTCTATCACTACTGTTGTAATCAGTCTTCTGTAATAAATGGTCTTGGTTTTTGCTCAAATCCTAGGCTGAAGTCTAGGATAGAGTCTTCATTATGGGTCCAGAAGTTCTGCTCAGTCTCTATTGTCAAAGTCAGACCTCTGTAATTAGAGATCTTGATTTTTGTACAAATTCTAGGCTAAAACCTAGGGTAGGGTTTTTCTTATTGGTCCCAGGATAAGTTCTACCCAGTCATGGTTGTCAATGTCAGTCTTCTGCAGTAAGTGCTCTTGGTCTTTGCACAGATCGTAGGGTGAATTGTCTTCTGATTTCATCTTACCATTAGATGATGTGATAGGAAAACCTGCCCTTAGATCAAGTTTCTTGTCTGAATGTCATATCAGAGCTAATGCAAGTTGGTGCCATAGCTATGTTAAAAATTTTCCAGGGGTGTTTGGTTCCTGGTGTTGTTGCAGGGAACTATATAAGTTTTACAACTGGGATCTGGGGATCAGGGTTGGACTAATACTGTCCAATCTCATAAAGACTGAGTTGTGTCCACATGACACATGTTCAGGATGAGAGGTGCCCATGTATTATAAAAAGTATGAGTTCTTATCCCTAGAAGATAAGATCTTGTTTCTGTGCGTAAGGTTTCCCCCCCCTTTTTTTTACTGTGCCTATACAAGTGTGTATAGTGTCATATTATATTGCTGGTTCATTTGGGGGGTAAGAATGACAGGCTACACAATCTCTGT
Organism: Suncus etruscus; assembly: GCF_024139225.1. NCBI lineage: Eukaryota > Metazoa > Chordata > Mammalia > Eulipotyphla > Soricidae > Suncus > Suncus etruscus. The sequence goes on along the minus strand of NC_064858.1, from coordinate 65,186,061 downwards.
GCTCTGGTTTTTACCTGAGCTTTTATTCCAGGCACTTTTTTTCTCTGTTTTTATTTCAAGCAGAATCAAAACAGGTGAGGTTAAAGAAAAAAAAATATATATATATATAATGGAAGAAATAAATAAAACTGAATTTAAAAAAAAATAAAAAAGATATCAAAGGAAAAAAGTGATGGAGGAAGCTACCTTTATGTTTTCCTTAAGAATAAATGCCCTAGGCTCTGCCCACTACCGCCGACCACAGGAATGGCCCTAGCCACCCCCTGCCTGGATATCCCTGACTGCCCTAGGTAGGGAAGCTCCGTACACCCCCACCGACTGCACAAACAGCCCTAGCCATCCCCTTCCTGGGTATCTCTGACTGCCCAAGGTAGGGAAAATCCGCCCACCCCCACCAACTGTGCTAACGACCTAGCCACCCCCTGCCTGGGTATCCCTGACTGCCCCAGTTTGGGAAGCTCTGCCACCCTCGTGGACTGCCCAAACGGCCCTAGACACCCCCTGCCTGGGTATCTCTGACTGCCCCAGGTAGGGAAGCTTCGCCCACTCCCACCGACCATGCAAACGGCCCTAGCCACCCCCTGCCTGGTTATCCCTAAATGCCCCAGGTAGGGAAGCTTTGCCCACCCACGCTGACCGCGAGACCGGCCCTAGACACCCCCTGCCTGGGTATCCCTGGCTGTCCCAGGTAGGAAAGCTCCACCCACCCCCACCAACCACACAAACGGCCCTAGCCACTCCCTGCCTGGGTATCCCTGACTGCCCCAGGTAGGGAACTTCTGCCCACCCACGCTGACAACGTGAACCACGTGAATATAGTCTAACACAACATATAGGTCTACCCAGCTCAGATCTAACACTTACATTTCATAAATAATTAAGAGCCCATAAAATTGCAAGCAAAATACTAAACAAACCAGAAATACCTATATCAAACAAGGCAGGTGGCAAAAGCGTGTTCTAATCGAAAGGCCCTGCAAACCAGGAAACACCAAAATTTGCAAAGAAATATGGGTAAACCAAGGAAGACACTAACATCTGGAGATATGGAAGGAAACACAAACAAATTTCCAAGTCCACCAAAACAAACAGATCCAAGAGATGAAGATCTGAAAACAGCCATGAAAAAAGAAATGCAAAGCATGGTAAAAAAAAAAAAATGAAAGAAGCACTAGCCAGTGAGTACAAGAAAACCATGGATGAAAAAAATCAACCAACTAAGAGAACTGCTACAAAATATGAGAAATTCCATACAAATAGAATTTAAGGAAATAATAAATAATGTAAAAAGCTATACGAGTAGAATCTCACAGCTAGAAATATGTATAGAACAACTCAAAGAAAAACTGCAATGAAAAACCATCCAGGAAACCAACAAGGTAATAAAAGGCAAAGCACTGGAAGAGAAAGTCCAGTACTTAATAAACAAAGAGAAAAGAAATAATCTAAGAATAGTAGGTATACTAGAAGGGGAGGAAACAGAAAAAGGGGAAGAACAAGTGGTCAGGGAAATAATAGCAGAAAATTTTCCAACCATCTGGAAAGAGTCCTCAATGCAATTCCAGGAAGTAAAATGAGTCCCAAATAAAATAGACCCTAATAAGCCAACACCAAGAAATATAGTAATCCAAATGACAAAATAAAGAGAAAGATGAACTCTTAAAAGCAATAAGGGAGGAAAAAAACCTCAAGTACAAAGGAAGGGTCATAAGAATCAAACCAGATCTCCCATTTGAAACAATTCAAGCAAGAAGACAATGGAATGATATATTTAAATGACTGAATGAAAGAAATTTTCAACCTAGGGTCCAATACCCAGCAAAGCTCTCATTCATATGGGAAGGAAGACTAAAAACATTCTCAAATAAAAATGATCTAGAAATATTTGCGCAAACAAAACCAATTTTAAATGACCTACTCAGAGACGAATTACACAATCCAAATACCCAATTGTAACAGCAACAACAACCCTACATAACACAACTACACATCAGCCCTCACTGTCAATAATCTCCCTAAATGTTAAGGGTCTATACTCTCCCATTAAAAGACTTATACTAGAAAACTGGATTAGAAAACATAAACAAGATTTCTGCTGCTTGCAAGAAACACATCTACTAATGCAGGACATGGACAGACTTAGAATAAAAGGATGGAAATCAATTGTTCAATGGAAAACAAAAAAGAGCAGGGACAGCCATCCTAATATCAGACCAAATTGCATTCAAGCTCAATAAAGTGATCAGAGACAAGGAAGGTCACTACATACTGATCAGGGGAACAATAGATCAAGAAGTACTAACCCTTGTCAATATTTATGCACCTAATGTAGACTCAGCAAAATATGTGAGGCAATTACTCACAAACCTCGAGAAACACATGAAGGAAAATGTGATAGTAGGAGGGGATTTCAATACTCCACTATCACCACTGGATAGATCAATCAAGCAGAAAAACAGCAAAGAAATAAGAGCTCTAAATGAAAAATTAGAAGATCTAGGGCTAGTAGACTTATATAGGGCACTCCACCCCCAAAAAGCAGAATACACATTCTTCTCAAGCCCACATGGAACCTTCTCCAGAATAGACCATGCCTTAGGATATAATTCTAACTTATATAAAACCACAAGTGTAAGGATCATCAGAAGCACCCTATCACTATGCAACAGAGGTCAAAATTGATTGTAAGAAGAAACAATGGAGAAAATCAAACACCTGGAGATTAAACAACATGCTACTCAACAACAGTTGGATTAAAGAGCAACTCAAGGAAGAAATAAAAAGATTCCTTGAGACAAACAATAATGAAGAGACAACTTGTCAAATCTTGTGGGACACAGCGAAAGCACTAATTAGGGGGAAACTCATATCAATACAGGCTTATGTCAGAAAAGAGGAAAATAACAAAATCAACAATTTAAAGGATCACCTTAAGGAACCGGAACAACTGCAGCAAAGAAATCCAAACACAACGAGAAGTCAAGAAATAATAAAAAACAGAAAAAAAGCAGAAGTAAACCGCATAGATACCAAGAAAACAATACAAAAAAAATCAATGAGTCCAGGAGTTGGTTTTTTTTAAAAAATAAACAAGATAGACAAACCACTGGCAAGACTCACCAAAAAAAAGAGGGAAATCACCCAAATTAATAGGATCATGAAAGGGGAGAGATTACAACAGAACCCCAAGAAATACAACATATCATGAGATCATACTATGAACAACTATACTCAGTTAGGCTAGAGAACCCAGCAGAAATCGACAAATTCTTGAAAAATACCAGCTACCAAGACTGGAATCTGATGATCTAGAAAATCTAAACAGGCCAATCACTTCAGAGGATATCGAAGATGTAATTAAGAAACTCCCTAAGAACAAAAGTCTAGGTCCAGATGGTTATACAGGTGAATATCAAACATTCCGAGGAGAATTACTACCATTGATCCACAGGCTCTTCCAAACCATAGAAAAGACAGGAACCCTCCCAACTCCTTTTATGAGGCTAATATCACACTCATTCCCAAAGACGGCAAGGACAGCACCAAGAAAGAAAACTACAGACCAATTTCCCTAATGAACATAGATGCTAAAATTCTCAACAAAATCTTAGCAAACCGAATCCAGCAATACATCAGAAAGATTATACACCATGACCAAGTGAACTTCATCCCAGGGATGCAAAGTTGGTTGAACATACGTAAATCAATCAACATTATACACCACATCAACAACAAGAAAGACAAAAATTACATGATCATATCAATTGATGCAGAGAAGGCGTTTGACAAAATTCAACACCCATTCATGTTGAAAACACTGAGCAAAATAGGCTTAGAAGGAACCTTTCTCAAGATAGATACAGCTATCTATGAAAAGCCCACAGCCAACATTATCCTCAATGGTGAAAAGCTGAAGATATTTCCACTAAGGTCAGAAACTAGGCAAGGCTGTCCACTCTCTCCAATCTTATTCAATATAATCTTAGAAGTCCTAGCAATAGCAATTTGACAAGAGAAGGGAATTAAAGGAATCCAAATTAGGAAAGAGGATCTCAAATTATCCCTCTTTGCAGATGATATGATGATATACATTGAAAACCCTAAAGAGTCCACAGTAAAACTTCTAGAAATAATTAACCAATACAGCAAAGTGGCTGGCTACAAAGTGAATACACAAAAGACAGTAGCATTTCTCTACACAAATAATGAAGTAGAGGAGATAGAGATTAAGACTTCAATTCCATTGAAAATAGTAACAAAAAATGTTATATACCTAGGGATCAACCTTACAAGGGAAGTGAAGGACTTATACCAAGGAAACTTCAAAACACTTCAGAAAGAAATTGAAGAGGATCTAAGGAAATGGAAGAACATCCCATGCTTATGGATAGGTAGAATCAATAGAGTCAAAATGACCATCCTACCCAAACTCCTATATAGATTTAATGCAATCACCATCCAAATTCAGACATTATTCTTTAAAGACTTAGAATAATCAATCAGAAAATTTATCTGGAACAACAAAAGAACCAGGATAGCCAAACACATACTAAAAAACAAGAAGCTGGGTGGCATCTCGCTACCTAACCTGAAGCTATACTATAAAGCCATATTGATCAAAACGGCATGGTACTAGTACAAAGACAGAGCCTCAGACCAGTGGGTTAGAAGAGAAGTTCCAGACATAAGCCCCCAGACATATAGTCAACTAATATTTGACAAAAGAGCCAAGAACATGAAATGGGACAAAGGAAGTCTTTTCAACAAATGGTGTTGGTACAACTGGAAAACCACCTGTAAGAAATTGAAAATTGACCCATACCACACCCCATATACAAAAGTCAACTCAAAATGGATCAAAGACCTCGAAATCAGACCCGAAACCATAAAGTTTATTGAGAAAAAAAAATAGGCGGAACACTCGAAGACCTATATATCAAAAAAGTCTTTGATGATAGATTGCCAATGGCAAGAATTTTAGCATCAAACATAAACAAATGGGACTATACCAAACTAAAAAGTTTTTGCATGGCAAAAGAAACCCTACTCAACACAGGAAGACAGGTAACTGAATGGGAAAAAATCTTTGCACTCAATATGTCCGATAAAGTGCTGATATCCAGAATATTTAAAGCACTCAGAAAGATGAGCTCCACAAAACCAAATAAAGCCATAGTAAAATGGGGAGATGAAATGAACAGACACTTCACCAAAGAAGATCAAAAAATGTCCAACAAACACATGAAAACATGTCCACCTTCACTCATCATTTGGGAAATCCAAATCAAGACAACAACAAGGTACCACCTTACACCAGTGAGGATGGCTCACATCAAAAATAATGGAAACATCTCTGTTGGTATGGTTGTGGTATGAAAGGCACTCTCATCCACTGCTGGTGGGAATGCCCCCTAGTCCAACACCTATGGAGAACAGTCTGGAGAGTGCTCAAGGAACTCAGAATTGAGCTACCATTTGACCCAGCAATTGCTCTCCTGGGTATCTACCCCCACGCCGAAAGGACATTTATCCCAAAATATGTGTGCACCTCACTATTTATCACAGCACTCAGTATAATAGCCTAATCTTGGAACCAACCTCAATGCCCAACAACAGATGAGTGGATCATTAAGATGTGGTATCTATACACAATGGAATACTATATGGCAGTAAGAAATCATTCAGTCACAGACTTTGCAGCAACATGGATGGACCTTGAACATATTATCTTAAACAAAGTATGTCTGAAGATGAAAGATAAACACAGAATGATAGCACTATTCTGAAGCACCTAGAAACTACACCATATATACAATTAATATTCAAAGATCAAATAACAGGACTTAACAGGGTAGAAACCGAAACACTGTAATACCAAACATATACTGGGCAGAAATGCCCAAAACACATGAAAAAAGAAAATCATAAACTCTCGACCGCACATTAAACCATAAAGAAACCAGCAACTGCAGAATCAGCAGCGTAGAGTGAACAGGTATGTAATCAGTCTTTTACTGCAAAGACTCATAATATTCTCTTAGGGATCTTATACAAGGTTACAGGTAAAGAATACCACGGGAAACCACTGACTACAACTGAAGTATTTCAAAATAACAGGTGTCAATGCCTTAAGCTTAATATACTTAAAGTAACCTCTCAGCTTTTCTGTCTACAGGCATTCTTGGATACAAAGGATGGGCAACCTAAGATGGGATCTCAGAGCTAAGCCACATTAGATGCCATACCCAGGTTGCATTTCAAAATTGTCTGGACAAAACTTTTTAACACACCCTTTATCTCTAGGGCATACCTTCTTTTAGCACCTGAAGAATATGACCAGCCAGACCACAGAAGTAGCAACGATGACCTGCAGACTTATACTACAGGGCCTACTCATCAAACATATTCAAGCAAAATGACATGCCCCCGCTCTTTTACCTCTCTTCTCACTACTCCCTCTTCCTTTTTTTTCTTTTCCTATTTAATCTTATTTTTCCCTTTCTTCCTTTCTGCCCCTTCCAAATACTCTCCCCTATCCCCCTTCCAGTAATCGACTACCCCATTCACCCCTCAATTCCATCCAGATTTTCCAACATATTAAAACTCTTCACACTCAGTTCTTAATCTATTAGGCATCAAGACTGACCAACTACCCCAGCAAACAAGTACCCAGCACCCAAGAGAAGGGACATCCACTCAAACCCACACCTCGTCTCAGGCATAAAGACAACCAACACCCCTACTGACTCATGCTGTGTGGCTCTCCCTACCAACTTATCCTAACATGGACTGTTGCTGGATACCGGACTTAGCCATAAAAGTACTCCCAATGCAAGAACTTAACACAAGAGCCCCCCTCAAATCTTTTAGCAATCTCAGGAAAAGCAGGATGTGCGATGAAAAGGTGCCTGGAACCCACACCCCACAAAAAATTCTCAAAAGGCAATGGGGAAACCTATACTTCCATCATAAGTATAAGACCTGTATAACAGTATTTCTTTATTTTTTATTTCATTTTACTTAAAATCATTTTCCACTATACATATGTGAGCAAATATATATATATATTTCTTTCTTTCTTTCTTTTCATTTCTTTTCTTTTCTTTTTCTTTTTTCTTTTTCTTTTTTTTTTTTTTTTTTTTGGTTTATGGGCAGCACTCGGCATTGCTCAGGGGTTACTCCTTGCTGTCTGCTCAGAAATAGCTCCTGGCAGGCACGGGGGACAATGTGGAACACCCGTCTTCATCATAAGTTCCACTCCTTGACCTGTGCACAGATGGAGACCCCTAGATTTAGAGGTCTGTATTTATCATCCAGATCGGAGCAGAAGTCTTCCATACAGCACAAAAACACCAAGAGGGAGAGTGAATGAACGTTAAAGGAGTCTATAGATAATCCCATGACAATATATTCCAAGGGTAGAGAAACCCTGCTTCTCTTAGCCCAAGAGGATTCCCATTATGGATGACTCCAATATTTACTGTGCCTATGCAGGGGAGGGGGGAAGGGACAAAAAACACTAAATAATCCCTCTTTTTATTTTTTTTATTATTTTTAAATTTAGTTTTTGTTGATTTCTTTGTTTTGGGGTAGATATTGAAGTAGTTGTCCATTTCTTTCAATTATATATTTACTTTTTCTTTCTTCTCTTCTCTTCTTCCTCTTTGCACCTTGTCATATTTCCTATCTCAAGACCATGGCAACTATATGGTGCATATTTTTAGTGCTGTAGTGATCACTGGATATCTTATTTGATTCCTATTTTTGAACTGTTGCGGTGTTTCACCTTCTTCTTTTCCCCATCGTCCCTCAAACCAAGGATGAGAGCCTTTAGAATGATTCTGCTGATAGTCGGCATAGTCAATTTTTACCCCATTAAATTACCTTTCTCTTCTTCAAACAAAACCACATAATTTGAGCTCTCTAGTCTCGCCTCCCAATTAGAGGGGGCAGTAATGGAGGCACCAAGACCAAACAGTTATAAGACCACTAAGTAATACTAAACACAGAAGGGACCATGCATTCTAGCAGCCCCTGGGGGTGGAGAGAGTGGAGGATATGGGAGGCAGGATGGGAGCTCTTGTGGGGACAATTCGGTGGTGGTATTTCCCCTGATTCAATGTAAATATGTACCTGGAATATTACTGTGAACGATACGCAAGCCACTATAATTAAAATATAAATTATATTAAAAATTTTCCAAAAAATAAAGAATAAATGCCCTAATAATGAATGCATTATTATAGAGATATTAAACATGTTACAAAGGCAATATAGGCATCAAAAATTAAGTTTTTTTAGAAACTCTTGAGGGGGTGAAACCCAAGGCACTTTTACATTACATACCATGATCTTGTTGAGTTTGAGACATGATTTGCAACATTAAGGAATTTGTTAGTGTTCTTGAGCTGGAAGTCTTTCTGAAGCTGAATCCAGTACCATGCAAGTACCAGTACCATGTTAAGGGGGGTGAGAAGGATCATATAGCATGAGTCAGTGAGTGTGTTGGTTGTAGTTGCTTGCTGGGACAGAAGATGTGGACTTAGAGGGTATCTTTTTGTTTTGGGAGATGGGTGGTGGTTTGTTGGGGGAAGGAGTTCTGTATTGGTGCCTGAGTTAAGAACTGAGGGTAAGTGAATTAAATAAGGAGTGATAATGAAATAGGACTGGGGGATGAGAGGATAGAAGGGTTTCTGAAGGGGGAGGAATAATATATAAGAAGGTCTATAAATACTATATATAAGAAAGTCTATAATACATGAATTGTTTACAGTTTAGATTTGGCAATCAGAGAGAAGGTAATTGTATACAAATTCATGCCTACATATAGACAGACTTTAGAGATCTATTCAAGTATTATCCTCTTGATCTTGGGCATTCCATTACATTTTTCTAGAAATAATCTAAAATCCAAAAGGTGCCCATGAGCTTTTGGAAATTAGGACTAATGCACAAGGACCCCCTACAAGAGGTCCCCCACAAAGCCCTGTTTATGGCCATAGAAGGGACTGGTTTCCCCCCCCCCCAATCCCTGAGAGACACAGCTGCTCTCCCTTGCCTTGAAGTCCTGGTTTGTCTTAGGGGTCCCAAATCCCTGCACTTGGGTTCAGTATACAATCCTGTCTGCCAGATCCCCCACTCAGAGACCCCACAGTTACCAGTTGTAAGAGTAACAGTAAACTTCTGGTATCTGTGGGTTCTGCTAAACCAGTCACCAGCCTAGCCAGGGTTTTTTGCATTAGGGATGGTCTGACTGCCCTTCCCACAACTCCCCAGAGACCCAGCTGCCTGGCCTTGCCTTGAAGACCTGGTCTGGCTTGGATGTCCCATATCCCTGCACTCAGGTTCAGTGCAGGGGTCCTATCTGCCAGCTCCCCCACTCAGAGACCCCACAGTTACCAGTTACAAGAGGAACGGTGAACTTCTGTTCGATCAGTAACATTTTAAGTGTATTAAAAAGAAAACAAATTGATTTATTTCTTATTCTGTTAGCTAAATTTGTTCTTGGGTTGTCTTTAATGGTACTAATTTGCACTATATGACTTAACAATTTGGACTTTCTCTAATGAAATATACAAGACTGCAATTTTTAAGATTTTAGAACAGTCACAAAAATATGTATGAGAAACTTATTTTAATTGTAGTTGATCTACTGAGATTTTTTTCCCCATTGCTGTTCAGGATGTTCACATCTGTTATACCCACACTATCTAGAGCACTATTATCTTTCAAATTGAGCAAATATGTTTTCATATCTACATATCCTCATCTTGATAGTTAAAGATCGCGGGAAACATTTCAAACAGTCTCACATCTAAAGTTTAAATGCCTTGGACAAAGTCCATAAAAGAACTAATTTGACTTTCCATTAATGTCAAAGTAAAAGATTACACACCTAAGCATAGCTGTCTTCCCCAGCATTCTGAACTCTTCCAAGAGTACATTCTTACTCTTTTTAATGTAAATAGTCTTGTCATTTTAGTGATTCATTAACTTTTGTCTTCTCTTGAACATTCTTTAAAAAAAAGTTATACATTTTTTAATTTATACACTGATTTTTTAACTTATATACACTTATGGACAGTTTCTATGCATCATTTCTTGCCGAAATTTTCCTTACTTTTATTGCTTTCTCTATATTGCTTTGGTTTTGTTTGTTTTGTTTTAGGTTCACATACGACATGTGAGGGTTTACTGCTTTCTCGATGCACAGGGAGTTCAGGGAACATATTGGGCTAAAGATCAAACTCAGTTAGGCTGTACATAAGGCAAGTGATTTGTCCTTTTTACTAACACTCTGGTCCTCACTATTTTTTAACCTAGAATCTTAAGATTTTATATTTAAAACTTATCAGAATCTTGTATATATTTTTCAAATCATAATATATTTATTAATATGTTTAAGCATTTATCAGAGAACTGAGTGAAGCAAGGGTTTAGATTGCAGAATTTAAAAAGTTACAAGCAAGTATGGCAAGATGTATTTGGTCATTTTCTTTAGATACCTTGAGAAAATAGAATAAAGTTGAGCTAGAGTTCAAGTGTGCATATGTATAAAATTATTTTCATTTTTTATTGCTTACAAATAAGATCATCTTTAATAACTTATAGTTAATAAGAGAAATACATGATAGTTATTAAAGCAGAAGTTCCACATATTTTCCAGAGAGTCATACCAATAAAAATAGAGTGATAGGAACAATACCATAAATGATTTTAGGTCTTCCCCTAATCTTCTCATTATCTCCATCATCTTTGTCTTCCCTGAAAGATGCAACCATGGAGGTTGAGCTGGGCATTTCCAAAGGTTACCATATCTAACTTTAATATTGGACGAGAGCATTAGAACTGACACACTTTCCTACTGCAAGTCTGAGTCATTCTTTTTCAAGAGAAATCCTCAGCAAATTAATTGTCTGTTCTCTAGATATAAAAGCCTAAAAAGGACTATCATAAGAAATTAAGATTAGAGGTGCTTGACATGCAGGTCCAAAGGGCCATAGCTAGTGTAGCTCTGGATGCTATGAGTCCTCTGACTGAGGACTCAGAAAGTTAGAAAGATTCAATGGGAGCAAGATTTCAGAGCTGTTAAGAAAGCAAAAATAGCTGAGTAAGCACCTAAAAAGTCAGCAATGGCTACTGCTGAGTTTCCCATCAAGGCAGTTTCATAACAAAAGACTGTGAAATCTGTGAAGTTTTCAGCTCCATGAGTGTTGTGTATGTAAATATTTTGGGGGATTACTATGTTGCTCACCCTAATCTGATTAGGTGATTGTGCCCTACCCTAGGGTGTGACCTGGCATTCTGCCCCCACCCTAGGGTAGGACCTGATTCTGCTTCCACCATTGGTTGGTATCTGATCCCACCATTGGGTGGGACCTGACTCTGGACTATAAGAGCAAGGGTCTGTGGAAGGCGAGAGGCTTTTTGCTGGCTGGAACTGAATCGGAGTCTTTGGACTTCAGTTTTGTCCATCCGAATAAAGCAAATATTTCCACGAGCCTGATTGTCTGCGAGCTGTTTACCCGCCGTTTCACCTCAGAACCGTGGGCTAGACAGGGTGGCAGACACGTGCTCCGAGCTGGAAGAAAAGGGCCTCATTCTCCATCCCTCCATCAGTCAACCTCTTCAGGGGCTGTCCTGCTACATAATGACGCCCGGACAGGGACCTGAACCCTGGACCCTCAGAACTGTAAGTGAAATATTTCATTGGAAATTTCCTATGCTGACCATCAAATGGTTTCTGTGGTTAGTCATGTGGATTTTACCACCCTTAGTCTTACGCATTGGTGCTCTAGTATACAAGTGGATCATTCCATTTTGTTTAAAACTAATTGGTTTTGATCTAAGGACAATCACTGCAGTTGGATGGTTGTGGTCTATATTTCAAATGAAAAGTGTAGTGTCTCTAGCCATCATAGTTTGTGGAATTTCTGTGTTGACTAACGTTATTATTATGAGCATAGTTATTTGCTGTTATTTCTATTTAGGAAATAGAAAGTGTAGAAATGGTGAGGCTAAAACCAGTATAGATAATAAGGAAATTTATCTGACGAAAACTCAGACCAAGGTGCAGGCTGACGAATCCAGCCCCACCATCAACAATATAGAAATTTTTGCTGGAAGAAAAACAACTCAGAATGTTAAGCCTGATTCTAGTGAATTGCTTGACAGTAGTGACTCAGATAATGATCTACCTCCAGTGCTAACTCCACGAAGTATGCCTCCTTCTAGTCACAAAATTGAATCGCAGAGCAGAGCAGATTCAAAAAATGAACCACATGCTCAGTCTCAGAGCTCTATTCAGAGTAATTTTGCTAATCAGGCCTTATCCCCTATAGACGGGGTAAATGTTTCTAACTATGTACCCTATCAGATGGAAGAATTAGATCGGTTTAAAAGATCATGTAAAGAAAATGGGCCAAAATCGCCATACAGTGTGGAGTTATTAAGACTTTGGAGTCATAACTCATCTTGGACTTTGTATGATTTTAAAAGAATCGCTGAAATATGCCTGTCATCTAAACAGCGAACTGAATGGGAAATGTACTATTCAGAAGGCGTAAAAGCTAAATTATATAGTCCGGATGGTATGAAAAAGCAAGTGGCAGGTGTTACTCTATCGTATGAATTATTGATGGCAGAAAATCAATTTGCAAATATTCAGACACAAGCAGCTTTACCTAAGGAAATCTTAAATTTAATCAGGGAGATTGCATTGTCAGCATGGGAAAAAATTGATTCTAACAGCATTGGTAGAGGAAACTTTTTAAAAATTACCCAAGGCCCTTATGAGTCATTTGCAGAGTTTGTAGGTAAGATTAAAGATGCTCTGAAGTTACAGGTGGAAGATGAGGAGATTAGAAACTTCCTAGTAAAATCTGTGGCCTATCATAATGCAAATTCAGCCTGTAGATTAGTATTGAATACATTAAATGAAAAGTCAGATCTGAATGATTACCTTTATGCCTGCCGGAATGTCTATGTGGAACCCCAACCCCCACCCCACTCAGACTCAGTACAAACCTTCCCAGTTACCAAGGGAACAATGTCTTACTCCCCTCGGGGACAGAACACTTTCCGGAAACCAGGTCTTTGCCCAAAATGCAAAAGGGGTCGCCACTGGGCGAAAGATTGCAGATCCAGAAACCTCATTAATAATAACCTAAGTAGAGGTTTCAACACAGTCCCCAGGAGGCAAATCGCCTGCTACCATTGTGGAAAACAGGGACATATCAAAAGAAATTGTCGTCTCCTTATAAATTCAGCTCCCCAAGAACACACATACAAGATGCAGGGAAACGCCCACAGGGCCTCCCCCCAGGCCCTTCCAAATCAGGGGCAAAGTTCACAGACAATAATCCTTCCAAGCCCAGCCCAAGAAAATTCATCACGATAAGGGAATTAATCCACTCTACTTCAGGGAGTGCCGGATTAGACATATTATGCCCAGAGGACATTACAATTTACCCAGGAGCATGCCCTTACATGTTAGAAACTGGCATTGTAGGCCCGCCACCCCCAGATACCATGGGTTTGATTCTTGGCAGAAGTTCCCTCAACATAAAGGGTATATCAGTAATCACTGGTGTCATTGACTCAGATTCCATGGGAGAAATCATTGTAGTTATTACTGTACCAGTTACATGGACCTTTAAAAAAGGAGAAGCGATTGCCCAGATAGTAATAGTGCCTTATGTCAAATTTGGGACTTCAGATAAGACTAGAATTGGAGGTTTTGGAAGCACAGATCCGGGTGCTGCTCAAAACCCAATCGTGGCTCTGGTTACTAAATGTAAAGATGAACACCCAATGATCAAACTTCACTTGGAAGGCAAACCCTTTGATGGAATGATAGATACGGGTGCTCAGGTTACCGTAATTTCTGATAAAGAATGGCCAGAAAATTGGCCTCTTCAGGAAATCCCGTATTCCCTAGAAGGAATAGGAGGCCTGAGTTCCTGTCTGTTGAGTACGAGGACTATACTATTTTACGGCCCAGAAAATCAAAAAGCAATAATCAGACCTCACGTGGGCCCATTTTCACCATCCCTGTGGGGCCGTGACCTACACAAACAGTGGAAAGCAGAATTCCACATCCCATTAGCTCCAGAAGAGTCCGAACCTTCTTTTGATTTAAAAACCCAAAATTTTTAGTGGGGGCCACTACCGTAAAAACACCAGCACCAATAAAAATAAAATGGAAATCTGATGAACCAATTTGGACAGGTCAGTGGCCCCTTAAAACTGATAAATTAAAGGTGCTGACAGAATTAGTGGAGGAACAGCTAAGTTTAGGACATATTGAACCATCTTTTTCTCAATGGAATTCACCTATATTCACTATAAAAAAGAAATCCGGTAAATGGAGACTTTTGATGGATCTTAGAGCTATAAATTTATCCATGATACCTATGGGCAAATTGCAGACTGGTTTACCATCACCTGTAGTTATTCCAAAGGAATGGCCACTAATTATAATTGATTTGAAAGACTGCTTCTACCATATTCCTATCCACCCAGATGATAAAAAACGTTTTGCATTCTCAGTTCCTTCTCTCAATAATACCCATCCCTGCAGACGTTTCCAATGGACTGTTCTCCCCCAAGGCATGCTGAATTCCCCAACCATGTGTCAGTTTTTTGTAGATAAGGTTTTGAGCCCTGCTCGTGAAAAATTTCCTCAAGCCATGATATTTCATTATACAGATGATATCTTGCTCACAATGAACAACGAAACAGATTTACAGGAATTATACTCTTATGTTACTGACTGTTTACAAACATCAGGACTGAAAATAGCTTTAGAAAAAATACAGATAATGCCACCGTATCAATATTTGGGTTTTATTTTGGACCGGACGTCTATACGTCCACAAAAATTTTCTATCAAAAAAGAAAACCTCAGAACGCTTAATGATTTTCAGAGACTTTTAGGTGACGTAAATTGGCTCCGCCCTGCACTAGGAATCCCAAATGCAGAGTTATCTAATCTGTTTAAAACGTTGGAGGGTGATCCTGCTTTAGATAGCCCGAGAAATTTAACAACAGCTGCAAAAAATGAATTGGACATCTTCTTGAGCAGATTACAAAAATCGTTTCTCTCAAGATTGATCCCAGGAGAAAAGGTATTACTGTTAATCTTCCCTACTATAGAAACCCCCACAGGGGCCTTGATGCAACAGTCAGGACCTTTGGAATGGGTGTATTTACATAACAAACAACCTCGCTCAGTTGTCCCCTACTTACAACTGATTTCAGAGATTATTATCAAGGCAAGACTCAGATCTATATCTTTACTAGGTTTTGATCCAGATATAATAGTTTTGCCAGTACCAAAAAAGGAAATTGAGTCAATATTGCCAATTAATGAATCTCTACAAAGGGCCCTCTCAGATTTCACAGGAGAAATATCCTCCCATTATCCAGCAGGAAAAATTTGGGACTTTTTAAAGAAAACTCAGTTTGTTATTTCTTCAATTGTTCGGGATTCCCCTATTCCCAATGCCAAGGTTTTTTACATTGATGGATCCCAAAACGGAAAAGGAGGAATAACTGGAGACAACATTAATATGACCATAGATACCAAATATAAATCTGCACAGAAAGTTGAATTAGCAACGTTAATTTACCTATTAGAAAATGTATCTGAAGCCATGAATATAGTTTCTGATTCTTTGTATGTGGTAAATTTATGTCATGTGATAGCCACTGCATCCCTTAATGCTAATAACCCGATCATACAGGACTTACTTAAACAATTACAGCAGCTTCTTCAAAAACGAACTGAGCCCATCTTCATCACACATATTAGAGCCCACTCAGGTCTTCCAGGACCTATGGCTCAAGGAAATAAAACTGCTGACTTGCTAGCAATGCCTATATTTAAATCACCTGTAGAGGAACATTCAGCCCTACACACAAATGCTCGCTGTTTACATGTGAATTACCAAATTCCATGGAGGCAAGCTAGAGAAATCGTAGAAAACTGCAACGTATGTGCACCGTTAACAAAAAAGACTCACATAGCAGGAGCAAACCCAAGAGGCTTACAGTCTAACGAACTTTGGCAAATGGATATAACTCAAACAGATTTATTTCCAAGGAAACCTTATCTTCATGTTGTGGTGGACACTTATTCTCGGTTTATGTGGGCAATTCCCATGTCTTCTCAAAAATCTAAGGCTGCTTGTAGTTTTCTTTTACAATGTTTCTCTGTGATGGGTATTCCATATTCTATAAAAACTGATAATGGGCCAGCCTATGTTAGCAAAACTTTTGAATTTTTTTGTAAGGAATGGCAGATAAGACATCTCAGAGGAATTCCTTACAATTGTAGGGGACAGGCCATTGTAGAAAGGACTCACAGAACCTTAAAAACTCAATTACAAAAAAATAGAAAAAGAGGTTTACCACCAACGGATTTGCTGTCTTTGACTCTTATCACACTAAATTACTTTAACTTACCCCAAGGGGAAAGCTACACTGCAGCGGAAAGACATTTTAAAGAAGATATTCAGAGACAAGAAACAACCCATAAACCTATTTGGATCAAGGAGGATGAAAAATGGATAGCTGGCTATCTTCTCCTAAGAGGAAGGGGTTATGCCTATGTTTCTATAAATGATGACCCTCCCAAGAAATTTTGGGTTCCATTACGTCTTGTTAGAAATCGGGCTAGCACAAATGATCAGGTTCAGACTACAAACTCCCCTTCAGAGAAAAAACAGAATACTTCAGACACTAACAGCAGTAATATTACTAAGGTCTCTGGGGCAGGGAACGATTTAGCTGTCACACACCATACAATGAGTGAGACTGATGGTAGTGATAAACCCTTACACTCCGAGATGCAAAAGGAAAGACAGGAACCTGTCTTAACTGGGCTCCAAAATATAGGAAACTCTTGCTACATGAACTCAATATTGCAATGCTTGTATAATATTTCAGACTTAACTCAGTATTTTTATAAAGATCATTATAAAAAGGATATTAACAAGAAAAATCCGATGGGGCATGAAGGTAAATTAGCCGAAGAATTTGGTCGGCTCATCAAAACCATGGGAAATGGATTTCATAGACATATTAACCCTGAAAGCTTCAAAGTAACAATTGGTTTACTTAATGACCAGTTTGCTGGACACAATCAGCAGGATCCTCACGAACTACTGATGTTCCTAATAGAGGGATTACATCAGGACTTGCTTACTGTAAATCTAATGACAGACAAAACTACACATCTCATGGGAAATGAAAATTATGAACAATTTAGTCCAGAACACCAAAAGGCTCATAAATCTATTATTTATGATCTCTTTCAAGGACAATTCAAATCTATACTCCAGTGTCTCACTTGCCACCAAAAGTCTGAGGTTTATGAGACATTTGTTCATTTGTCTTTGGCTGTTACATCTACAGATAAATGTACATTACAGGAATGCCTCTCTGAATTTTTTAAAGAAGAAGAATTAAGAAATGACAACAAAGTTCTGTGCAACAGTTGCAAAAATAGAAGGGATTTTTCAAAGAAAACGTACTTATGGAAACTGCCACCAGTACTTATAATACACTTGAAACGTTTTGCTTTTGATGGCAAACAAATAAAAAAATTGCATACTTACGTAGATTTTCCTTTAGAAGACCTCAATTTAGAGGAATTCACTTCAGAGAATAAAAGCAAGATTAAGAAATACAACTTATCATCGGTGTCAAACCATTATGGTAAAGTTCACTATGGACACTGTACTTCATACTGTAAAATTGCTGCAAAACAACACTGGATCAATTTTGATGACAAGAAGATCAAAAAAGTCCCTAATACATTGGTGAAATCCACAGCAGCATACATCCTGTTTTATACTTCTTAGAGATCTACAATGAACACCAGATAATCATTTTACTTCCTTATCAGTTGCTATTAATGCTCTAGGATTCTTTCCACAGGCATGATCAATGAATATAGATTGAAAATCATGAATCCCCAATGTGTTTCCTTGTAGGATGGATTTATGTCTTAATTTCATTATTGCTCTAGGTCTCAGTTAATCATGAAATTTTACAAATTAATTTAGTCAAGGTTCACCTGAAAGAGAAATTTCTCATCATATTAATGTTGTTTTTCTTTCTAGGTATACTCATTTAACGACTTTCACTCTTTTTATTTTAACATTATTGCTTTATTTCCCTCAATTTAGGTTTTAAGACGCTTACATAATGATAATTTTAGGTGGACTTTCTTCACAGTGCTTCTTGCCTATGATTGATTATCATAAAGTTACTGTTATACAATAACTTTGTATATATACTGATATACACGTATAGTAGAGTTGTCCATGTTTGTATTATGCATGAAATTCTCTTTCAGATCTGCTAGGCAAAACCATAAAAAAAAATTTTTTTTGTGAATTTGAAATGATTTATCTAAACAATTGCCGGCTATTACATTTTAAGGAGCTTTTAATTGATTCAGCTGAATTCTCTTTTCTTTTGCTCTATTTTGGATCCTTTCCAACAAATATTTTTTAGTATGAGTGAGTGTTATGGCCATATTTTTTGTGAAGTCTGTGTATGTATGTCTTGTTTAGTGTCTGTCTGTTCTGCATATTTTGTATATAGTTTCCTTTTTCCTAACTTTATCTTCCCCAAATTAGTCTTCCTTATCCTTCCTTCTCTCTTCCTAGTCCTTAACATTTTAATTTTCAGGATTTCACATGTGCAACCCATCTCCTTCACCCACAACTACAAGCTTCCTGATCTCGGCGGGAAGAAGAAATCCATGACTGTTGGAGTTTTACACCATATATGCTGCAAACTTGTTGGAAATGAAGCCACCTGGGATTTGTGTCACAATGTAACACCAGAGAAAAGATCCATGGACAAGACCCACAGTCTCTGGATCCCAGTTAAACTGTGCTATCTGAATTTCTGGTTTTCCATCCACATACAAAATGCTATTGTTGACCGTTTCTACAATGGCTACCCCAAGATTGCACCGATCCCAAAGGAAATACAGAAGCCCAACCAACTTATGATGTAATGATGTAACGCTTGGGGATGCCCCAACACATGGATGACTGTACTGGCCTTCCTTCTTCATTCAGCTTGATGTTATCTCCTGTACAAGGCTTCAACCGGCTTTTCCAGACCCATCAAGTGTCTTCTGCCGGTCTTTTTGGAGTTCCAGACCCCTCATATTTACAGATTGGTATTGAACTCTGTAGAAATTACATCTGTTGTTTTTCCTATAACTGTAATCCTTTGAAGTTATGTTTGGTACTACGCTTCTTTTGACTATCGTAATTAATGTTTTTCTATTTTAGTTTTTAATATTAGGAATCGATGTTGTATTACATTAAGGTTTTGCTTTCTTGACTTTAGGTTTGTGAGTTATATATTATTGTCTATAATTTCCCAAATGATATTTTTGTCTGTTCTCAGGGTTTTTTGCGTGGGCGCATCATAGGCAAAATACTAGGTTTATAGAAGGTTCCATCCATTTTGGATGGGCCCTCAAGTTGTTTATTTACACAGGGAGGGTCTCTGCCTTAAACATTTTGTTTTGGTTTGTGACTTAAGCTCCCATCTATAAATAGTCGACATCAATTTCAGACATCTTATGGACTTCAGACCGGATTAAGAACTTGGACTAAGTTCAGATACCTATTGATCATCATTGCAGTGGCTCCCCACTGTGCAGAGGGTGTATGTGCCACTTCTTCCGAAATAAAGGCCTAGTTCAATGCCCTCAAAGATGGGCTTTCTGGTCTACCTGAACTTGAATGAAAATGGAGCTGGAGAGATAGCATGGAGGCGAGGCGTTGGCCTTTCATGCAGAAGGTCATTGGTTCAAATGCCGGTATCTGCCAGGAGCGATTTCTGAACGTGGAGTCAGGAGTAACTCCTGAGCACTGCCAGGTGTGACCCAAAAACGACCACCACCACCACCTACAACAACAACAAATAAAGAAAAGGTGCTTCTTCTTGCCTGCTACACAACCTTTCTGGTGTCTCTTCGAAAGATCTATGTACGTCTTAGATTTATCTTCTCAGGAGCTTGTAGTTGATTCCTTGATACATGTTTCTGGTTTTAGACACCCTGTGCTTAGGTTAGAAGTTTTTCTTTACATTTTCCTGTGATGCGCTTATGCAAACAGCCGCTCTTTTATTATTGACTAATTTTTCTTTTAATAATTGTAGACAATATTGTTTGTTTACTAAAAACAAAAGGGGGAATTGTTGTGTATGTAAATATTTTGGGGGATTACTATGTTGCTCACCCTAATCTGATTAGGTGATTGTGCCCTACCCTAGGGTGTGACCTGGCATTCTGCCCCCACCCTAGGGTAGGACCTGATTCTGCTTCCACCATTGGTTGGTATCTGATCCCACCATTGGGTGGGACCTGACTCTGGACTATAAGAGCAAGGGTCTGTGGAAGGCGAGAGGCTTTTTGCTGGCTGGAACTGAATCGGAGTCTTTGGACTTCAGTTTTGTCCATCCGAATAAAGCAAATATTTCCACGAGCCTGATTGTCTGCGAGCTGTTTACCCGCCGTTTCACCTCAGAACCGTGGGCTAGACAGGGTGGCAGACACGTGCTCCGAGCTGGAAGAAAAGGGCCTCATTCTCCATCCCTCCATCAGTCAACCTCTTCAGGGGCTGTCCTGCTACACATGAGTTGGTGGGAAATGCTGTTAACAAAAATCTAACATAATTATTAAAAATAATTTTAACTTCTAACTCCTAAATTATTTATAAAGCAATGAGGTAATCATAATGTGAATTGACATAAATATTTTTAATTCAAATAAATTCTGTCAAAAAACTTGAATAATGTTTATCAAGTATATTACTTCAGTAAAAATATGAAGAATTCCATTCTCCATGGTTTTTATATATTAATTTTGTATTGATATTTTTTCTTAGGGCTAGCCATTTTAAATACACTAAATATGTAAATAAATAAATGTTTTACAGTGCATAAAACATTGCTATAATCATTTTAATTCAAATAAAAAGCAGTTACAACAATCAAGAATTGGATTAATCTAAGAGTAGCAATTTAAAAGTTCAAGTAATTATGTTAGAAGTTATATCATACAATTCCAAGGGATATCTTTCAGACAGAATATAAGTGACTGTAAACCCTACAATACAGATTTTCTAAAACCAAGCATTTAAAAGAGTGCATTCAAAGTTGTTCTTTCCTCATCCATCATCTCTTCTCATTTCTATGTTAATCTGGCTTGAGTTTATTCTCGGGTAAATTGTCTTTCTTGTTTAAATGTTGTCACTTTAGAAACTCTAACAGAAGATAAACACACCATTTTATCCAGTTTTAAAAAAATTCATGTGTTGATGCTCAACAGCTTTGTCCTCCTTACTTAGATTACAAATATGTTTATCATGGTCCCAGGAATAGAGTCAATTTAGCTGAACCAGCTAATTACCTAATTTAAACTAGGCTTCCATTAATAGTCACATTGGGTGGGTGCTGAACAGGCAAGCTAATACATATATATATATATTATATATAATATATATAGGATCTGAATATACTACATAAGAGTCAATAACATAGTAATAAAATGGAAAATCTATTATATTAAAATGAAAAATACATTGCATTTAAAATAAATTAACTTAATATCCATACATACACTATAATTAAGATTTAAGAAATGTATTCATAGACAAATACTGGACAATTAAAGTTGAAGTAAGAGTGAATAACAAAAATTATTTGAACATGGAAAGAATCAGGTTAAGTTGAACTGAATATGCAGGAATCAAATGATCATAATGACAGCAACTAAAAAATGTTAGACTCTCAATTAAAAAATCAGGAAACTATACAGATTTAAGCATGAGTAAAAGTAAATGCAGAAAATTCTGGAATTATTCAAACTGTGAGGATACATTAAAAAGATTAAGAAAATGTATACTATAAATAGGAAATAAAAGTCTTTGAATGTTCTGCAGAAACTTTCAAACCATAAATAGTAACTGATCAGTGATTGTTTTTAGTAAAGGAATCATGTGTCCAATTGAAGTTGAAAAACATTCATAATGCAGCTGTGCATAACAGGCATTGTGCCAGTGGAGTCTTAGGAGATTCTGGCTGTAACTCAAATAAAATAAAATGAGGCATAAATTGGAAAAGTGGTGCTATAAAAAGAGGTGAATTTTATTTGTCTCTCTTATGTAACCTTTTCTTGACATCACTCCCTCCTCCTTTCTAATACCTGGAAATATATGTATAAAATATTAGACTTCCTAATGAAAAGCCCAATAAACTTCCTGAAAATTATTCTTTTTGACAACATTTATTTGTCCCATTGTACCAATAATTCCTTTCAATATTAATTTTCTTAGGTCAGAGAGATAGTACAGTAATTAAGTTATTTAGGTTAAAAGTGACTGATACTATTTCAATCCCAGCTCAGAATATAGTTTCCTGAGCAAAGAGCAAGGGGTTAACCCAATCCCTGACAGTTATGGACACCCTCAAAAAATTGTGTATTTTTCTTTTTACTAGATCTAGAAAGAAAACACAGCAGGTAAAGCATTTACTTGCATGAAACTGAACCCAGTTCCAACCCTTTGCAACACATATGATTTCAACTCATTCAGAGATCACTCCTAAGTACAGAGCAACATTTATTTTTATAAGATCTTTTACAACCATTCTGGAATTTTATGTTAAGGTTAAGTGTAAATGAGAATATTTTATGGTATTAACCTATTTCATAAATATTTCCTAAAAGTCAAACATTTTATCATAATCAGGATTCCCTAAAAATAAATAGCACAATAAAATTATGATATTAGGTACCACATAATGACTTGATGAAGGTGGCAGGCTACAAAATTAACACACAGAAATCAATGGCCTTTTTGTACACCAATAATGATAGTGAAGAGATTGACGTCAAGAAGGCAATCCCATTCACATTAGTGCCACACAAGCTCAAATATCTTGGAGTCAACTTGACCAAAGACATGAAGGACCTATATAAAGAAAACTATAAATCCCTACTCCAAAATAAGAGAAGAAACATGGAAATGGAGACACATACCCTGCTCATGATTGGCAGGATTAACATAATTAAAATGGCAACACTCCCCAAAGCATTGTACAGATTTAATGCGATCCCTCTAAAGATACCCATGACATTCTTCAAAGAAGTGGATCAAATACTTATGAAGTTTATCTGGAACAACAAACACCCTCGAATAGCTAAAGCACTCCTAGGAAAAAGGAAAATGTGAGGCACTACTTTCCCCAACTTTAAACTGTACTACAAAACAATACTATCAAAACAGTATGTTATTGGAATAAAGCAAACCCTCAGATCAGTGGAATAGGCTTGAGTTCTCAGACAATGTTCCCTAGACATACAATCACCTAATCTTTGACAAAGGAGCAAGAAATCTTATGTGGAGCAGGGAAAACATATTCAACAAGTGGTGCTGGCAGAACTGGTTAGCCACTTGCAAAAAAGCGAACATAGACCCCCAGTTAACATCATGTACGAAGATAAAATCCAAATAGATAAAAAACCTTGATATCAGACCTGATACCATAATGTATATAGAATAACACGTCAGTAAAACACTCCATGACATTGAGAGTAAAGGCATCTTCAAGGAGGAAACTGCACTTTCCAAACAAGTGGAAGCAGAGATAAACAGATGGGAATACATTAAGCTGAGAAGCTTCAGCATCTCAAAGGACATAGTGCTCAGGATACAAGAGCCATCCACCATGTGGGAGAAACTGTTCACCCAATACCCATCAGATAAGGGGCTAATATCCAAAATATACAGGGCATTAACAGAACTTTACAAGAAAATCATCTAATCCCATCTAAAAATGAGGAGAAGAAATAAACAGACACTTTGATAAAAAAGAAATACAAATGGCCAAAATGCACATGAAAAAAATGCTCCTCATCACTGATCATCAGGGAGATGCAAATCAAAACAATGATGAGATACCATTTCACACCACAGAGATTGGCACACATCACAAAGAATGAGAACAAGTGGGGCTCGAATTACAGACCATCGATCGGACGGCAGAGGAGACCGGAACCTGCTCATAAGACATCAGGTAAGCCCCATCAGGGTGGAGCTGAGTAGGGTTAGTCTAATACCTAGGTGAACACCGCTGTCCCATTCGTCCCACAAATATGGGGACCACTATCAGCAAAGAAGCAATGTTTATTAAAGAGATTCAAAAGGAACTAAGAGATAGAAATATAGAGGTTAAGAAAAAGGACCTAGTAAAATTTCTGCTTTTTGTACATAAGGTTTGCCCTTGGTTTGTTATAACTTGTCCGAAAATAGTCCATAGCACCTGGGACCAAGTTGGGGACTGAACTCACTGATCACTTTAACACCTAAGGCAGTGAGACAGAGAGAAAAGTTATGCAGCAATACTGGGATCTTTTCAAATCCATCATAGTCAACACTGAAGAAAATCTCAGAAATGAATAAATTTTCAAAGATGCACAGGAGCACTTTAAAATTGCCTCCCATGAGTGCTCTTATGCCGGCTCCTGAGCCAGTTCTTTTCTTGATCTTTTTAAAGAGGATCCCTCCCTGACTGACTCTGATATCACCAAAGTCTCTACGGAGATCCAAACATCTCCTTCTCCCCCCTGACCCTCTTCTTTTACTAATAAGATGCGCTCTCTGGCTACCAGCATTTACCCCTTCCTTTGAGCTGTCACCTCAGCTCCCTCTGAAGAGCCCCTTGATCCTGGGGATGCCCAGGAGCTGGAGGATGAGACTGCCGCTTACCATTGACGAGACTTCACCTTAGCCTCTGGGCCTTCTCCTTATAATTCCTCTTTGTTTCCCGCCCCCCCCCCCAAATCACAGGACAACAAACTGCTAGTGATATTCTAGATAAACAGAAACTTGAGCTGCAGACGCAATTACAAAAACTCAAAGAAATTGAAGATCTCAAACAGCAAATTGCCCGGCTTCAAGCCACTGATACAGCTCCCAGATTTCAGTTTCCTCTTCGTACCCGAGCCTGAGGAGCAAGATCCAACTCCCCCCCCCCCCCCAGAAACCGCCACCAGTGGTCACCCGCAGCCCCCTCACCAGACAGGCAGCTCGCCAAAATCAGGCAGACCACCCAAATCCCAATCCGGATGCCATTGAAGAGGAGCCCCTTTCTGACGAGGGCACTATGGTGGCTGCCCCAGTTCCCAACGCTCCCATAGATGGCACAGAGCCCACAGAGTGCCCCATTCATGAACAGCTTTTAGAACATAGAGCCTTGAACAGAAAGGATTTACATGAACTCTTTAAAGCAGTTAATACTTATGGTCTTATGGCTCCCTACACCCTGTCCTGCCTTGAGTCCATGGGTGGTGGCAGAGTGGTCATGCCTTTTGAGTGGCGAGGCATTGCAAAAACATTTCTAAAGGGTGAGGTTTACTTACTCTGGGAGGTGGATTTTTTAAGCTGCTGCAAGGAACTAGCAGGCAGCGATAATGACTTGTTTGCTCACATTTCTGGTTCGTCCCCTTATGATCAACTCTCTCAGCAGCTCAGGCTTCCCCGTACTCTTCTTGCTAATACTGCCCTTGCGGCTATGAGAGCCTGGAAGTCCTTGCCCCAGCAGGTGCTTCCATGGCCCCTTTAGCCCAGATTGTCCAGGGATCTGATGAGCCTTACAATGGTTTTATTTCTCGCCTTTTTGAGGTGGTAGAAGAAATTTTAGGTGTCCCCACCACCAACACCGATAATACTGTAGTTAAACAGCTAGCCTTTGAAAATGCCAATGATACCTGCAAGAATATTTTGAGAGGCAATCTCAAAGGAAAAACCTTGCATGACATGATTAGCATGTGTCGGGAGGCCGACCCTTTTGTCCATAAGATAACTAAAGCACTTGTTGCTTTTCAAGGACAAAATAAAGGAAAAACTTGTTTTCAGTCTGGCACGCCTGGTCATTTTGCCTCACGCTGCCCCCATCGGCAAGCTCCAGTACTACAGACAGGCAGCACAAACCCCTGCCCTTCTCTTTGTCCTCGCTGCCCCCTCCGCAGCCTACATTGGGTTTCAACCTGCAGTTCTGTCTATGACATCGAAGGCAACCCTTTGCCCCCGGCACAGGGAAATGGACTACGGGGTCAGCCCGGGCCCTGCAACAAACTGCTTTTCAGCCACCTCGGGGAACAGCCGGCCCAATCGCCAATTTCCTTATCACCAGTCCCAGCTACAGACGCCACCCCAACAATCTCAATTTGCAGCTCTTTCCCAGACGGCAATTCAGCCTCAAGCACCTCTGAACCAGCCTTTGGTGCCACGCAGTATGCTGCCCCACAACAACCTCCCTTGTCAGGGCCACCACAGGCAGCACAGGACTGGACCTCTGCACCTCCACCCCAAGAATATTAACCCCCGAGGATGGAGTCCAAATTATCCCCACTGGTGTTTATGGACCCCCACTTCCTAACACATTTTTTATGATTATTGGTAGAGCCTCTGCCACCATTAAAGGCCTTATTGTCCAACCTTTGTTGGTAGATAATGATTATACAGGAGAAATCATGCTCCTTGCTGTTGCCCCCTATCACCCAGTTCAAATTGTCCCAGGTCAGCGAATTGTTCAAGCCCTTCTGTTACCCATGGATGTGCAGTTCCCCACTCTTTTACAGAGCCAAGGGAGCACCTCTCCTGGCTCCTCTGAAATCTTTTGGGTTCGTGCCATGTGTCGCGTCTGTCCACCACTGACTCTCACCATTGAAGGCAAGCAGTTTACAGGCTTACTAGACACTGGTGCAGAACCACTTGCTTTTCTCCCATTGATTGGCCCCCCGATTGGCCCACTGTCTCCTCCTTTGATAATGTTTCTGATGTAGCAGGTTCTGTCAAAAAGTTCCTTATTAGTGCTAACAAATTGGTCTGGCAGGATGAGGATGGTGATACAGGCCTTGTTCGACCCTATGTTATACCTGATCTGCCTGTTAACTTGTGGGGTAGTGACATCATGGTGTTTATGTTATAAAATGTAAAAATCCAGCAGTTATTCAGAAAATGTTTAAGCTAGGGTATACCCCAACTAAAGGTCTAGGAAGAAATTTACAAAGTATTACCCACCCCATCAATCCTCCTTTAAAACTTGATAGGGCTGGGCATAATGGGGTATAAGCCCCCCATTCAACGTTTTCAGTAAAGGTCACTGCTTCTCCTGCACCCCCAGCAGACAAAATAACCTGGCTTGATAATAAGCCTGTTTGGGTTGGGCAGTGGCCACTGACCAAAGAAAAATTAATTGCGGCACAGCAGCTTGTGCAGGAGCAATTAAATGCTGGCCATATAGAACCCTCCACCTCCCCGTGAAACACCCCCATCTTTATTATTAAGAAAAAATCAGGCAAATGGAGACTTTTGCATGATCTTAGAGAAATTAATAAAACCATGATTCCTATGGGAGCTACTCAACCTGGGCTTCCCTGCCCCTCAGCTGTGCCCAAAGGAAGCTCTAAAATTGTTTTGGATCTTAAAGACTGTTTTTTCTCCATCCCCCTGCACCCCGAAGACTGTAAGCATTTTGCATTATCAGTGCCCCTGACAAATTGCATGGGCCCCAACCCTAGATACCAGTGGAAGGTCCTGCCCCAAGGCATGGTTAATAGCCCCACACTTTGTCAAAAATATGTAGCATCCATTATAGACCCATTTCAAACTCTTTACCCTTCAGTTTATCTCATTCACTATATGGATGACATCTTGCTGGCCTGTGCTGATGATTTGCTTGTTCAGCAAGCTGCAAAACAACTAATTGCAGCCTTGCAACAAAAAGGATTTCATATTTCAGATGATAAAATTCAAATTCATCCTCCACAATTATTTATTGGGTTTGAATTATTTCCTAATCAAGTAAAAACCCAAAAAGTTCAAATTCGCACCCATCATCTCAAAATTCTTAACGATTTTCAACGCCTTTTGGGTGACATTACTTGGCTTAGACCCTACTTGCAGGTGTCCACTGGTGATTTAAAACCCCTATTTGATATCCTTAAAGGAAACACTGACCCCAACAGTCCTCGGCAGCTTACTGCAGAGGCAAACAAAGCCCTCGCTATTGTCAATACTGCCATTCGAAATTAATTTATTACCTATTATTATAAAAACCAACCTCTCTCTTTTATTATATATCCCACTGCCATTGCACCCACTGCAGTTTTGTGGCAACTTGCCCCCATTTATTGGATACATCTTCCATCTTCCCCTAACAAAATTTTAGCCACTTACCCCCACCTAGTGGTTCAGCTTTTACAGCAAGGCTGTGAAGCCTCTATTAAACTTTTTGGATGTCAACCCACCAAGGCCATCGTTCCCTACACCAAGCCAGAATTGCAATGGCTCATGGAAAATCATCAGGAATGATTTGTTTTTGCCTCAGGAATTTCAGGTACCATAGACAATCATTACCCTCCTAATAAACTGCTTCAGTTTTTACGTATACATACTGTTGTATTTCCCAAAATTACTAAACTTCAGCCCATCCCCAATGCCTCCTTAGTTTTTACCGATGGCAGCTCTAACAGCATGGCCGCCTTTAAGGTAGACTGTGTCCTCCATCAAGTGCCTACACAACACACTTCGGCACAACTTGTTGAAATTGCTGCAATTGTTAGAGTTTTTGAGTTAGTGCCCCAAACCTTTAACCTGTATACTGATAGCTGCTGCATTGCAGCGTCCCTTTCCCTATTGGAAACAGTTCCTTATATAAAGCCTTCCACCCCTGCATCTGCTCTTTTTCTAAAATACAAGAACTCCTTTTGCTGTGCACCAATTCATTTTTTGTCGCTCATATACGAGCACACACTGGTCACCCTGGCCCTTTGGCTGAGGGCAATGACTCAGTTGATCATGCCACCCGTTTTTTGTCTGTTTTTGATCAGCCTGACTCTTTACAGTTGGCATAAAAACCTCATAAATTCCATCACCTTAATGCACAGACGCTTGGGCTAAAATATTTCATCACCCGTGAACAAGCTCGAGAAATTGTTAAATCATGCAAAGCCTGCCTTTCCCTTTTGCCCGAGCCTCATACTGGAGTCAATCCTTGTGGCCTCATAGCTGGAGGACTTTGGCAAATGGATGTTACTCATTATTTTGCCTTTGGCAATCTTAAATATATTCATGTTACAGTGGACACATATAGTGGTTTTATTTGTGCCTCTCTCCAAACAGGAGAGGCCACCAAAGATGTTATTGCCCATATTTTACATTGCTTCACTATTATACCCATCCCTACCACCATTAAGACTGATAATGGCCCAGGGTACATTAGTTCTAAATTTAAAGATTTTTGTGCAAAATTAGGTATTGCCCATAAAACAGGATCCCCTAAACCCTCAAGGTCAAGGAATTGTTGAGCGAGCTAATCAAACTTTAAAAAATATGCTTTTTAAGCTTGCCTCTGAAAGTGAAACCTTGTATGCCTGCAAAGGCAAGCATCGCCTGCTTTTAAATCATGCACTTTTTGTGCTCAATTTTCTTTCTCTGGATATCAATGGCCGATCAGCAGCCGATCGGCTTTGGCACCCCTCCACCCGTGAAAATTTTCAACAGGTGCTCTGGAAGAATGTGCACACAGGCCAATGGCTCAGTCCTCACCCAGTTTTTATCTGGGGCAAAGGACATGCTTGCATTCATAACACCAGCAATGGAGAAACGCCTGGCTTCCAGATAGACTGGTTAAGCTATATAATCCAACCAGGGAAAGCGCCCCTGAGGTATCTCTTGTTTCTCTTTCAGATCCTGCAGCCGAAATCTTAAATGCTACCCCTGACTCTGCCTTGTAAGATGCCTCACCAGCTGATCCACATTTTCCCTCTCCTTTTGACTTTTAGCCTCCCTTCTTGTGTTTTTCCTGTGGGCCGCTACCAACTATATATTTACATGTGGCTCATTATTAATGAAGCCGGAAACATGGCTAATGCCACCTCCCAAATTACAGTCTCCATTCCCTGGCCCACTCTTGAAGTTGACCTCTGCACTCTCGCTTTGGGTACAGAGGATGCCTGGGGCACCCCCAATGATTTTCTACCACAACCTGGCCCTGTCAACCATTCCCCAGGAACCCTTACCTCAGGCCACCCTGCAGATAATTCCAACTCCCCCCGCTGTAACCGGCCTTCATTTAGAGCATTTTTAAATGACTATCCTTTTTATGTTTGTCCCAGACCCCATCGTGATTGCTCACTTAATTCTAAGTGCAGCCATCATGCTGATATTTTTTTTTTTGTAAATCTTGGGGCTGTGAGACCACTGGAGATGCGGATTGGAATCCATCTTCCACTTGGGACTATATAGCAGTCTCTCATAAAATTAAAACCAACAAAAAACCTTGGGCAACCTCTGATCTCCCTGACATCCATGGGTGCCAGCACAATTCTGCCACCTGGTGTAACCCTCTAGTCATTACATTCACTCAAGCCGGCAAAAAACATTCCTAGCCTTCACCTTTATAAAGAAAAGTATGACCAAGGTCTTACCTTTTCTATTAAACTTCTAAAAGAAGCCCCCAATTTTAGACCCACTGCCATTGGCCCAAACAAGTTCCTGCACCCGCACAACCTCCCTGCTGCTCCGGCACTCCCTGCAGCTCCAGCCCTGGCCCCAGTTACCCCTGCCTCTCCTGATGCCACTGATGCCACCGTTTTTCAGCCCTTCCTTCCGAACCTCTACCCTCCTCTCAACTTATCCTTGATATGGTCAATGCCTCGGCCGCCACCATCACCGATCCTGCCTATCAATAATGCTGGATTTGTTATTCTTCTCAACCACCCTTCTACGAAGGAGTTGCTGTCTTTGGCGAGCCTGAATATCTCCACAACATCTACAGGCTCTGCTGGGACTCTGAGCCCCAACAGGGAATAACTCTGGGACAACTACTGGGTGTCAGACTTTGCCTTTTGGGACCCCATATGCTTCCTCCTGTTCAATTAATGGACATTTGTAACCAAACGATCACTGTTTCCAATGCTACACAGTATGTACAAGCCCCTAATTCCACTTAGTTTGCTTGCTCCTCTGGTTTAACCCTCATATTGTTACTGATGTTTTCCTTGCCCATCGAGATTATTGTGTTTTAGTTTTGCTTCTCCCCCACTTCTCTATTCATCCCAAGGAAGATTTGTTGTTTTCCACCTCTGATATGTCCTTGCATAGGCATAAGCGAGAACCTGTCACTGCCATTACCCTTGCTGTACTTCTAGACCTTGGCGCTGTAGGCACTGGCACCAGAATTTACTCTCTCATTAGTTCCCAAATAATTTCCACCTCCTCTCTAAAGCCGTTGATAAAGATATACAGGAACTTAAACAGGGCCTGAAATACCTTACTGAAACAGTTGGTTCCCTCGCAAAAATGGTGCAGCAAAACCGCTGTGGTTTTGATCTGGCCTTTTTGAGGGAGGGGAGAATTTGTGCTGCCCTTAAAGAAGAATGCTGCTTTTTTAAAGATAAACTTGGCTTAGTTAAAGATAGCATTAGATGTGTGGAAAAAAGTTTAGAGGAAAGAAAAAGACAGAGAGAAAAAGATGAATCCTGGTACCAAAATTGGTTTTCTACTTCACCCTGGCTATCTAAGTTGCTGCCTATCCTATTAGGACCTTTCATTGGCTTTCTGCTGCTTATTTCCTATGGCCCCTGGGCATTCCGTCACCTCACAAGTTTTGTTAAGAACCAGGTTGATGGGGCTACCAAACATTCTGTAGAGGTTCATTATCAGCAGCTCTCTCAGCACGACCCCAAAGGACACAAAGTTGTGGATAAACCTGCATTTCAACCACTGAGCTTTCAGGAGTTTGAGTACCTGGCCAAGCGCCCACGTTCACTCTGCTCCAGGCTGTGGAGATGCTTAAGACGGGGATAGCTTGGTGCCAGACTCTGGGAGCAAACATGGCCCCCTACACGTTGCCGGCAAAACCTGATTTGAACCTTTTTTCGCCATGTTCAGTACTGGAAGCACACCAAGTAATCTAAGACAGGCACTCCACCCATTTGCTCATTTTTTACTATATAGAGAAGGGGGAACTGTGGGGAGCTGATAGAATCTAGAAAAAAATAGTGTCTCAGAAGCCCCAGACCTTGTTGCCTACGTGACAAGAGGCACTCATGCCCTGATGACAAAGGAAATGGCTAACCTCAAAAGTTAAAATTTACATAGAGCAGCCTGACCTCATAGCCAGGAGGAAGCAACGTAAACAGAACAGTCTGTCTTTGTAACAGTTAAAACTAGCAAAAAATTAATGTGTCCCTTTTTGATGTTTGTGTCTGGACATTTCTATAGCAGTTTCTTTTAGACCTGTTTGCTAAATAAAGTTTTTAGATCCTGTCTTGTAACATTTTTAAGTAACTGATAAGGTTGGAATGTTGTCTCACAAACTCTTTATCCCAACTCCTCCCCTGGATTATGTAGATACTGAAAAACAAATCGCGCTTTGCCTCTGCCATATTTGGAAATATTCCTTGCCCGAAATGATGATTGGTGTGTTTGAGTTTTCCCCCATGCAACTGCCTATAAAAGCTGGTCACCCCTTGCAATAAACGCTTTTGAGCAGCGTGAGTTGTCTTAAGCTTCCTTCTTTCTAACCTCTCCAGTTTGCTTCATAGATAGGCTCTGCTTGAGAAAACCCACGAATTACTAGCGACCTTCATCTCCATACCCCCGCGGGTCAGGGGTCCTCATTGGGGGTCGCATCAGTGCTGGCAGGGATGTGGAAAGAAAGAAATTTTTATCCACTTCTGGTGGGAATGCCGTCTAGACCAACCTTTATGGAAAGCGATATGGAGATTCCTCCAAAAACGGGAAATTTAGCTCCCATTCAACCCAGCTACTCCACCCTAGGAACAAAAGAATACAATACCCCTTCCTTACACCTATATTTATTGCAGCACTATTCACAATAGCCAGGCTCTGGAAACAACCAAGATGCCCTTCAACAGTCGAATGGCTAAGAAACTGTGGTACATATACACAATGGAATATTATGCAGCCGTCAGGAGAGATGAACTCATGAAATTTTCCTATACATGCATGTACATGGAGTCTATCATGCTGAGTGATATAAGTCAGAGGGAGAGAGAAAGTCGCAGAAAAGTCTCACTTATCTATGGGTTTTAAGAAAAATAAAAGTAATTTTTGCAACAATCCTTAAAGACAATGAGAGGAGGACTGGAACTTCCAGCTCACTTCATGAAGCTCACCACAAGGAGTGGTGAGTGCAGTTATAGAAATAACTACACTGAGAACTACCATAATCATGTGAATGAATGAGGGAACTGGAAAGCCTGTATAGAGTACAAGTGGGGTGGGGTGGGGTGGAGGGAGATTTGGGACATTGGTGGTGGGAATGTTGCACTGGTGAAGGGAGGTGTTCTTTACATGACTGAAACCTAATTACAATCATCTTTGTGATCAAGATGTTTAAATAAAATAAAGAAAAAAGAATTATTCTAAATCTTCTAAAACCAGGTCTCTGTTGCTCTTCAGCAATAGAGCAATTGTGATACATATAGAATACCAAGTGACAAAAGATGCCAGAATAGACCTTTTAAATATTTCCACAAGGAACTGAAAATTTGCTTAAAATATATGATTTCATCTGATCAATGTGACTATTATACTATAAATATATATATATATATATTTCATCTTTTTACCCTCAGTGAACATATAAATCTTCCATTGCTTTCTATCTTTACACTTCATTTTAATATTACAAATTCTGGGGCCGGATCAGTGATGCAAGCAGTAAGGTGTCTGACTTGTGCATGCTAGCCTAGGATGAACCGCTGTTCGATTCCCTGACATCCCCTATGGTCCCCCAAGCCAGGAGCAATTTCTGAGCTCATAGCCAGTAGTAACCCCTGAGAGTTACTGGGTGTGGCCTCAAAAAACAAAAACAAACAAACAAAGGATTACAAATTCCTTGCTTTCTGCAGTGGGTACAAAATGTAAAGTCATATTCACCATGAAAATTTTCTGTTGGGCCCTTAACCATGAAAACTTAAATAGGTACTGTGAAAATAAAGTTTACTAGGAAATTGTTTGTCCTCTTTTTTCAAATCATAATTTCATGCAGAGAAGTGTTTTGTAATTTTAATGTGATTAAGCTTACCAAATAGGCCTAACTAAAATTGTTCAAACTTTCTCTGCGGGCCGGGCAGTGGCGCTAAATGTAAGGTGCCTGCCTTGCCTGCGCTAGCCTTGGACGGACCACGGTTCGATCCCCCGGTGTCCCATATGGTCCCCCAAGCCAGGAGCAACTTCTGAGCACATAGCCAGGAGTAACCCCTGAGCGTTACCGGGTGTGGCCCAAAAACAAAAACAAAAAACAAAAAAAAATTTCTCTGAGATCAAAATTAATTTCTTTGGAAAATTAATTTGTGATTAACACTTTGTGTCATAAATATCTTAAGGAGAATCCAGCAACTTTTGGACTTTAATTTAAAGGAGGAAAATAATATTCACATTAATCACAACTGTCTTTGAAAAAATATAACAGACTAAATGAAAATGTACACACACTTATCTCATAACCATAACACATAGGTAAGTCTTTGGAAGTTCTCCAACAACATGTTTCAGTCCAGTCAATTCTTTTCTTACAGCAGAGTTTAAGAAAACTTTCACATAAAAATTCTCTGGACAGAGAAATTCTGCATGTACAGTGATTGCTTCTATAATGGAGAAAACAGAGCAAAGAATGATGTGACTATAATTTTAAGTAACTTCCTTTACATAAATATACAGAAATGAGTAGGAAAAAAAAGAGTAGACTATGGCACAGAAAAAGAAATAAAGAAGGTTCAATAAGAAAGTGCAATCGTGACATATTATTTTGTATTTTATATTTGGAAACAAATGTAAAATAAATGAAATTTCAGGGCAGCTTGAATAATGACCAGCAAACTCTCAGCAACTGTGGGTCTCCAGACAAAAATTTTATTAAGTGCTATTAAATTGTTTACATCTGGTTTGAGATCATAAAACAAGCACAAGCTTGAAATAGGGTTGAGGACTTGCATTGCCCTTTAGTAATCAAAATTTTCCTAATTCAAGCATCTTAATTTAGTACAAGATCCATGTTCCCAAGGTCATTTTAAATAGAGATCAACAGATTTAGATCTCTTAGTGATGAATCAATGTAGGTTTTTGATGAAACTTTTATTTTATTAAAATTTCCCCAAGTTTGCAAGTACTGTTAAGTGAATTGTTTCATAACATTTAATTTTTTACTAATAAGCTATGGTACCAGAAATATTCATGTATATATGTGTCAAAATACAGACAAAAATAGAGAGAAAGAAAGAAATTGTAACTATTTTTAAGTTTGACTTTATTCATACTCAGAGAATTCCCTTCATAACAAAATATTTTTCTCTATATCTTTAAATCTTTCTTTTCAAAGAAATATTGCATAGGATTCATTTTCCTTTGTCACATGTGTTTATGTTTTCCTAATACGATACTATAAAGCAAATAATATATATAAATTGAACAATTTTATTCATAATCATATAACTATATTCAGTTGCAATAAAGACAAAAAGTTTTAAAAATATAAAAATAACTTCATCTTTACAGTTATTGTAATGATGTTTAATTGAGGTACTATTATGTATAGTAGTATTGAGGTCATTTTTATACATTTAGAAGCTTTAATTATCTCTTCACTGGAAATTGAAAAGCTCGTATAGTGCAAGGACTTCATCTTGGAAATGTCTGACAGGGATTATTTCCAGGAACCCCATATGATTTCCTTAGACCACGAGGAGCGCTTCTTCCTCACAGAGCCTAGAGTAAGCCCTGAACACAGCCAGGCGTGGCCCAAAACAGTCATAAAAAGCAATTATTTCCTTACATAACGTGGCTTTTTTTTTTTTTTTTTTTTGGTTTTTGGGCCACACCCTGTGACGCTCAGGGGTTACTCCTGGCTATGCGCTCAGAAGTCGCTCCTGGCTTGGGGGACCATATGGGACGCCGGGGGATCGAACCGCGGTCCGTCCTAGGCTAGCGCAGGCAAGGCAGGCACCTTACCTCCAGCGCCACCGCCCGGCCCCAACGTGGCATTTTTTTAATTTTGATATTTTTCTTAAAATGTAAATTTATGGTCAAAATAAAAATTATTATAAGAAATCTAAACATGTTTTTCTATATCCATTGCATTAAGTTCTTATAAGTAGCAAAATAACCAGGATATGCTTGCCACATAATTCATCCTTGCTAAATTTATCAAGTTTTCTTTATTATTACAAAAAAAAGTGTCTAAAATTAAAAACCAATTCAAATTTTATTTTTATTTCATACTTTTGCTTTTGTTTTGTTTGGAATCTGTGGGGTAACCTTTATAACAAAAAGCCATATTTCTGGCTCTAACATTTCTAAAAATTTCTAAACACTTCTAAAGATGGGCCCCCGGTAAGCTCACCCCCTCCCTGCTCCCTGTTATCTTTTGCTGCCACGTCCTGTAGGAGTCGACAAAGGACTTGCCTGCTTGCTGTTAGGTTAGTCTCCTCTTCCATATGTCCTTGGCACATACGCAAGTATAACAGACAAATCTATATCTAATGAAAACGTCTGGTGTTTAAAGAAATGACTTTGCATACTGCCTCCCGCTGGAACCTTATAGTAGGTAAAACTTCTAATAAACGTATTTTGCTGCCCAACAGCGTTTCCCCTGACTGTGAGTGCTTGTTCTTGTCAGTTGCATCTCCTTCTCCCCCTGCTTGCCCTCAACCCCAGATAGGGGTGATGAGACAGCGTTCCCCTATAAGGAAAACTCTTCTTTGCTGCCTTTTGTGAGCCACCAAACCCTCTGAGCAGGCGAGCAGGTCCAGACTTTTGTCTAGCGAGTCACCGCACTTGCTCAGCAGACAATGAAGCCAAGGGGCTAGCAAGAGAGGGAGCTGAACCCTGCTTTGCTGGACCAACAAGCTGGATCCTACAGGGGGCTATACCCAGTAATGCTCAGAAGTTACTCTTGGCTCTGCACTTAGGAATGAGTCTTGGTCGTGCTCAGGGCATCCTTATGGGATGCCAAGAATTGAACCTCAGCTTACTGCAGGCAAGACTAACTCTCTACCTGCTATACTATCACTCTGGCTCAAATTTTAAACTTTCAATATAACTAATAATTTTATATTAGAATTACTAAGTAGAAATATTAGATGTTTGTGTATGTTTAGAAGTTTACTTAAATTATTCTGAGATTTTATTTTTTCTATAAACATGGTATCTCCCAAAATGTTAATATTCAAAGTTCATTCAATTTCAAAAACATCTAAATATCACATTTAGGAGAACAAAACTATTCATGAGTATTCAGTGGAAATATTACTAATTTTCTCTTATATATGCCCTTGAAGTAGAAGAGAATTATGTATTTAAATACCCCCAAACAAAAAAAATATGACCTATCATTTTCTCAATAAATTTATGCTGTTTGTT
Organism: Suncus etruscus; assembly: GCF_024139225.1. Taxonomy (NCBI): domain Eukaryota; kingdom Metazoa; phylum Chordata; class Mammalia; order Eulipotyphla; family Soricidae; genus Suncus; species Suncus etruscus. Next base: position 65,148,568 of record NC_064858.1, on the reverse strand, counting down.
CCATGGGTGGTCCTGGAAATAGGGAACTTTCTGTGTACTTGATACAATTTCGCTAAGGATTTTGTATTTTTCATATTTATAGAATCAGAGTATTATTCAAATATCCAGAAAATACTAGGTCAGACCTAGACTGGAAATCATAGTTTGAACTAGCTTTTTCTTACAGTGATCTAAAATAAATAACAGGAGTTAAATGAAATTATATTCTTTTTTGGGAGGGCACACCAGTGACGCCAAAGGTTTCTACTGGCTATGCACTCAGCAATTGCTTCTGGCTTGGGGGACCATATGGGATGCCGGGGTATCCTAGGATAGCATGTGCAAGGCCGATGCCTTATTGCTTGTGCCACTTCTCCGGCCCCAATAAAATGATATTCTGCTATTTTTTTTTTATATTAATGAATTCCTATAGTTAAGTTGAGACTGTCAAGTAGAAAAGAAATGAGACAAGCAGAGAAAACAATATATCTGTTCTGATGGATTTGTCTAATCATCTACAGATGATAATTTCTGCTTAAATTCAATATTTAAAAACAGTTGCTAAATTTAAGGGTGAAGTCTCTGGAATGAGTTTAACAGTATTCTTTTCCAAATTTTCTCCTTTGTAGCTGACAATATTAATAAAATGCTGAACTTCAAACTTTTTTGTTTGATTGTTTTTTATTGTTTGTTTTGAGGCTATCTCATTGATATTTGGGATAACTTCTGGTTTTACACTCAGTAATTACTCCTTGAAGTACTCAAGGGATGTATGGGAAGCTATAGATAAAACTTGGATTTGACAGGTACAAGGAAATGACCTTTCTGAACCTTCAAAGTACCTTTACTTGTTATAGTTACTTCTATTTCTTATATATTAGATAATTTAAACTTTTTGAGATATGTAGGGTATTATCAGTCTAATAATATTTAATGTATGATAAATAATAGTTATAATAACCTATCCCAAGTCTTCAGCTTTCCTGTGAGCATACACAGAGAAATAAAAAAAATCAAAAATATTTTGTTTCTATCATTTACCAATGACTCATCCAAGTACCATAACATTCTTATATTTTCATCAAGTCATTATGATTCTCTTGTGTGTTGTGTGTGTGTTTTTTACTGTTTGTCTTTTTACTCAGTCTTTGATTATTCTCTTTAATGGCTTAATTTAAAACTCACATTAAAATTTATGGCTATGATTTTTTAAAAATGATTCTGGTTAAGAGCATTCTGTATTCAACTCTCAGTCTCATGTCTTTGTTTACCAAAAAGTTATCCAGTGTCAAAGAATTTAGGAAACACATCACACTAAGTTTCATTAGCTGAAAGACATTATTTAATGCTCATTAAAATAGAAAATTTGAATTATAATGTCTATAAAATTAAGAAATTATTATATATTTTAAATGATGAGATAATTATAATGCATGTTGCAAGTATAAAAGTTCACTATCCTTAATTCCCTTAATTAGAACTGAGCTCTAACATTCTCTTACATCTCTATCTCTATTCCCTTACATCTCTTACATCATCAAGTCCTTCAAAATGGCATTGGATAATATGATTTTGCAGCACTTGGACAGTGTTTCCTACCTTCAAAATATATCACATAGCTTCTCCTTACTGTGAGAAATACTTAGAAACATAATCTCTGTGCCCACACACACAAAAATTTTTGAACATCAAGTCTGGAGTTTTGGAAGAACATAAATAACTCTTAAAAAACAATAGTTAAATATAATTTGCAATGATCTATAATCTTTTTTCTTTATCATCAATCACGTTTTTTGATAATAATACTTCTGATAAATAATTATTATTAATTTTATTCTTTACCCAAAATACTTTATTTATGATTGAATTTGTCATTCCCTGTTGTCCAGAAAAGTCCCCAGCAGCTTATTCCATTCCTGGACCACTTTTATCCTTTTACAATAATCCTAGCTACAATGTCACCCTGAGAACTATCTTTTTTAAATCCCTGTTTTAAATGCCTATTCCAGAATTAACTTTTATATCACTAAAACTATCCTGTAGGGGTTGGAGAGATAGCATGGAGGTGGGGCATTTGCCTTACATGCTGAAGGATGGTGATTCGAATCCCGGCATCCCATATGGTCCCCGAGCCTGCCAGGAGCGATTTCTGAGGCATACATTCAGGAGTAACCCCTGAATGCTGACGATCTGACTCAAAGACCAAAAAAAAATAGAATAAAATAAATAAAATAAAATGAAATAAAACTATCCTGTAAAACACTCACCTTTCTACAATGAATTCAAAGATCTCTTAGAGTTATAAAACCTTCATAGATTAAGGGAATGCCCTTCACAAAAATAGACCATGATTCAGACACCTAGTGCCAGTTTGAGGGTGTTCAGTGAGCTGTCATTTCTGTCTACATTCCCATCTAATATTTTCTTTACAATATCCCTTTCATGTTTGAACACAGAAGAGCTGTAAGACACAAAAGGACAATGCTATATCAATTATCAAAACTCAGAAAACATAAAAAGTCTTAAAATAGCAGTGTTATAACTGAAAAAAAGCACCAAATGAAGGCAAAGGGGACACAGTACAGAACCTGCAACTAATCTAAATATTGAAACTATTGGTTTTCCTTTCTTTAATTTAGTATGCTGTCCTCACTGCAAATTAAATTTCAAAGAGAACTATTTTTGGAAAGATAATAATATTTCTAGCTAGGGAAGGTTATTTAAGATTTGATATTTATTTTAACTGGGCTGTCTTTTTATTATTTTGTTGTAAAAATTGGAGGGAGGGTGCTACAGTGATAGCACAGTAGTAAAGCGTTTGCCTTGCCTACCCAGGAAGGATCCAGGTTCGGTTCCTGGCATACCATATGGTCCCCTGAGCCTGCCAGGAGTGATATCTGAGCAAAAAGACAGGAGTAACTCCTGAGTGCTGCTGGGTGTGGCCCAACCCCCCAAATTGGTGTAATGGTATTGAAGGGATTGAACACAGTTTTACATACACACAAAACAAACACTCTACTACTGATTAGCCATGTGGTTGAAAACAGTTCCCAAGCCCTCATTGGTTCTTAGAGAATGATTACTATTACTTGACTTACAACTCTATTAATTAATATATGCTTAGTGTTTTTACCATAGGACAGTTATTATCTGTAGACTTCTTACTAGTAGAAACTAGGGAGGAGTCTATTAGTAGTTATTATAGCATAATTATCAAAACCAACCATTAGTAGAAATGTCTCTCACTCCAAAAACTCTGAGAACGTAAACTACTTTCAAAGAATGGAAGCAAGATTCACCCAAATTTTATATCAAACAACAATATACACTGAATTGATTATGTATAGATTTTTCAGCATGAACTCTTTCTAAATAACAATTGTGAAATAAATTGTAAATGATAATAAATTGTAAATATATAGTAAATGAATATTTTATAAAATTGTGAAAAGTAGGGTGTTTCTTCACTATTTTGGTTAAATTAATGAAGCATTAACATATTATTTTTCATGTGTATATGATTGAAAAGAAGCATGACAACATATTTTACTGTTTATCACTATTGACTGGATTGGGAAGATTTCCTCTATAATTTCTTTGAGTCCCCCTTTTTTTCATCAAATTCTAAATTAGTCTTTATTTTATATAAAAGCTTTATTTGAGCACCATGATTACAAGCATGATTGTAACAGGGTTTCAGTCATACAGAACACCCCCTTTCAACAGTGCAACATTCCTACTACCGATGCTCCCTTCCCTCCTTCCCAACCCCTGCCTGGCATTTTACATCTTTCACTAATTAAGATAGTCATGACAGTTGTTGGTGTTGGTGTGAGACCCTGAATTTGGTGTAGATACCTAAGACCCACCCATTTCTGGGAGGGGTCTTGGGAACCGGATATTATGTGTGACCTTACCTGCAAGACCCGGCCCATTCCTGGGAGGGGTCTTGGAAGAGGTAGATTAAACCCTGGAGCCAGGGGATTAGGGGCTCTGGCCCTTTCAGCCCTGCTGAGCTTGCTGGCTTTTGGGCCTCTGTGTTCTGGTCCTTGACCAGCATGGAGCCCAAAGGGAAGATGGCTGAAAGGAGTTTAAGATGCAGGGCCAAGAATAACTAATGCTTGAAAGGTTATGAGTAGGCCACACACATGTGGTGAATAGGGCATGAATAAAGATGATGCTTCCTGAAGCCTGCCTGTGAGTGAGTCTTCATTACGCCGTTCACCTGGGCCTGGGACCTGCCCGCTGGATGGGGAATGAAGCCACGTGGCTGGGGCCTAAGCACAAAGGCCTCCATCCATCGCCATCCAGCCCCATCCTTAATTATTTGATGCAACAGTTGGTGTAGTTATTACCCTAACTGCACTCACTACTCTTTATGGTGAGCTTCAGATTGTGAGCCAGTCCTTCTGGCCTTAACTCTATTGTTTATGAGCATTATTACAATAATGCCCTTAATTTTTCTTAAAACCCATACATGATAGAGATATTCTGTATCTCTCTCTCTCCCTCTGATTTATTTCACTCAGCATAATAAATTACACGTACATCCACATATAGGAAAATTTCAATACTCTCCTGACAGCTGCATAATATTCCATTGTGTATATGTACCACAGTTTCTTCAGTCATTCATCTGTTGAAAGACATTTTGGTTGTTTCCAGAGTCTGGCTATTGTAAAAAGTACTACTATGAATATAGGTGTGAGGAAAGAATTTTTGAATTGCATTTTTGTGTTGCTAGGGAATATCCCTAGGAGTAGTATAGCTGGATCAGATGAAACTAAATTTCCTTTTTTTTTTTTTTTGAGGAATCTCCTTATTGTTTTCCATAAAGGCTGGACTAGGTGGCATTCCTACCAGCAATGAATAAGAGTTCATGTTCTTCACATCCCTGCCAGCACTGATTGTTTTTGTTCTTTGTGATGTGTGCCAATCTCTATGGTGTGAGATGATATCTCATCATTGTTTGATTTGTATCTCCATGGTGATTAGTGATGCAGAGCACTTTTTATGTGTCTTTTGGCCATTTGTATTTCTTCTTTGAAGAAGTGTATTTTCATTTCTTCTCCCCATTTTTTGATGAGGTTAGATGTTTTTTCCTTGTTAAGTTCTGTCAGTATCAGTATTGGGTGAATAGTTTCTCCCATTCTGTGGGTGACCTTTGTTTTCTCCTCACTATTTCCTTAGAGGTGCAGAAGCTTCTCAGCTTAATATAGTCCCTTCTGTTTATCTCTGCTTCCACTTGTTTGGAGAGAGCTGTTTCTTCCTTGAAATTTCTTTTAGTCTCAATGCCACGAGTGTTTTACCCATGTGTTTTTCTATATATATGTTATGGTTTCAGGTCTTTAATTCATTTGGATTTTACTTTTGTGCATGGCTTTAGCTGGGGTTTGAGTTCGCTTTTTTTGCAAGTAGCTAACCAGTTGTGTCAACACCACTTGTTGAAGAGGATTTACTTGCTCCATTTTGGATTTCTTACCCCTTTATCAAAGATTAGGTGATTGTATGACGCCTGATCTTTCTCACTTTTCCTCCCAGTAGTCCCATCATTCCAATGATGTTGGAGAATGGTGGTGCATAATTTTTCTACTGTGTCACTATTTCTTGCTTTTTAAATTCTTTCTTCTTGTTTTAACAAGTCACTTCAGCAATACTGCTTTTGAGTTCACACTTAAGCATTTTGTGGGTTTTTTTGTTTGTTGGGTTTGGGGACACACCCAGTGATGCTTAAGGGTTACTCCTGGCTCTGCCTTCAGAAATCACTCCTTGCTTGGGACATATGGAACACCGGGGTGGGGGGATCAAACCGTGGTCAGTCCTAGGTCAGTTGTGTGTAAGGCAAATGGCCTGCCACTGTGCTACCACTCAGGCCCCTAAGCATTTTGTGTTTTTATAGCATTCTTTATCATCCTTAAGCTCACATGCTGACATCTTCACATTCAAAATCTCTGTTGTATTCTTATTTAAAGCTTTGGTTTTAAATCCTTGTAGATTTTATTAGTTAAGACATTTATTCCCAACTTTCATGTTAACTTTTTTATTACGTTTTTCTTAATTTTCAAGCATCAGTTTGGTTTGCCTTTCTAAGATTACTTTAACCTCTTTGTTTTATTTTTTCTTTTGAATGCTTTATGCAAAGGATATACTTTTTTATGGTTGGTATTAAATATCAAAAATTTTATGTTGAATTTTATCTTAAGGCATAGTCCTTGAATTTGTTCATACTATAAACACATACAGGAGACTTAGTTTATGGAAGAGCTATTAATCCTATATAATAGCTATTAGTCACATGCAATAAGATATGCCAGGTACTTTCCTAGTTGATGCGATATAGATGAAAAAAATATTCCATTCTTCCAAGAGCTTTCATTCAAGTCATAATACAAACAGACTATAGAAAAATATAAAAAAATAAAATTAATATGGTGTTATGTGCTATCTTTCTGTCCTCATTAATTCTTTATCTTTAGGGCAGATATTTATTTTCTGTTATGTACTTGAGATAAAAATATATGCATCTCAAGGATATATAGATATTTTAAAGACTGTATAAATAATGATTTTAATAAATATTGAGTTACATTTAAAAGAGTCCATTTATGGAGCCTGAGCAGTGGCGCAAGACATAAGGCACCTGCCTTGCCCGTGCTACCCTAGGATAAATTGCAATTTAATCCCCTGGCACCCTGGCATCCTATATAGTCCCCCAAGCCAGGAGCGATTTCTGAGCTCATAGCCAGTAGTAAACCCTGAACGTCACCTGATTTGGCTCAAAAACAAACGAACAAAAAAGAGTCCATTTAGACTTTTAAATGTAAATGAGTCTATGTTATATTTAAAAAATACATGTTACCTCTATTTGGGAGGGCACAGTGCTCAGGTTTTACTTCTGGCTCTGGACTCATGAATTACTCCTTGCAGGCTCAGGATGCCGGGAATTGAACAAAGGTGTCTTGGTTTAGCAATGTGTAAGGCAAATGCCCTACTGTTGTGCTATCTCTCTGGCTCCACAATTTTCCTTCTTTAAAGGAGAAAGAAACTTTTAAATACAGAAACAAGAATAATGCATTTCTCCAGAAACCAAAATAGAAATTCTTTCTTCAGTAGAGTCTTCCTTTCAGTTCCTCATTAAAACGAAACCCTTGGTGTGTTATTATTTGGAAATAATCCCATATTGATTACTTGGGTCCAAAACATTAAACATAATCTCTTGTCTACTTCTCAGACTTTATATTACTAATTCTTTCATTCATTGTGTGAACATGTGCAAATGGGACAAAAAATGGAAGAAAAGAGAGCCCTTAATCCCCACATATAGAAGCTCATATTTTAATGCAAAATGATTATAAAATGTAGTCTGGACACAATTGTCTATCCCCAGTCATAGCTGAGCAGACCAGGACTGCTCAACTAAAAAGGTATCCTGGGAGCCAGGATATAGTACAGTGGGTACAGTTAACCACAGTTGCATACGTTTGACCCTATTTCAATACCATAAACCCCGTGTAGTCTCCTAGGCATGACCTGTGTCAAGACAGAGTCAGGAGTAAGCTCTGAGAACTGCCAGGCTGACCAAAACAAAAACAAAACAAGACAAAAGAAAACAAAACAAAACACACAAGAAAAACTGAAAAGAAAAAATCCTCTCAGCATTTCTTTTTTTTTTTCAAATCTCGGCTAATTTTTTTATTTTTTATTTTTGAATACATCATAATATTGTACATTAACATTTCATCAGACATAAAATGTACAAACATTTCCCATTCAGTAATTTTTTATATTTTATTTAAACACCTTGATTACATACATGATTGTGTTTGGGTTTCAGTCATGTAAAGAACACCACCCATCAATCTTCTCTACTTTTTCCTTGAAACTAAGTAATGGGATTTTTTCCTGTTTTTGTTATTTTAAGTAGGATTGCCACCTGGAAAATACTATGCCAAGATAAATTTTAGTTAAATTGTAGATTAACATTGAATAATGTTTGTAAATAGATGCCGTCTTGAAAGTTATTTGCAATTGTTGATTTTAATTCGAAAAGAATGAATACAGAGTTAAGTCTGATCTGTAGCCCATGCTCTGCATTCCTGAGACTTGGATTCAATCACTTGCTCCACATAGTTTCCAGAGTCCCACTTGGATTGACTTCCAAATGTCAAGCCAGGAGTATCCTTCAAGTTCTGTTAGATGTGGTTTAAACAAGCAAACAAACAAGAATGAAATTTCAGTTTTTTTTAATTATCTAGTGAAGATATAATTTACATTGAGTTGAATTTCCATTTAAGGTCAAATCAAAGGGATGGAATAGTTGTTTACTTGTTTTCTCATAGCCCCAGTACTAATAAGACATCTAAAACATTTTATTCTGAGTCATAGAGATATTTTGAGTAATCTCAATTATATATTACTTTACCTATTGTTATGTTTTTTCTGCACACCCACTAATGCTTTGGGTTTATTCCTGGCTACTAGCTCAGAAATTGCTCCTGGCTTGGGGGATCATATGGGACCTGGGGGATTAAACCGTGGTCAGTCCTAAGCTAGTGCATGTGAGGCAAATGCCTTACAGCTAGAGCCACAGCTCCAGCCCCTACTGTTGATTTATATCTATATTTTAGATGGTTTATTTTAAGCTTCTTCAATTTTTTCATATTTGGTATTTATATTTTTATTTTACCTGACTAACAAGTAACAATAGCAACGATAAAAACAAAAAAAAATGAAAAAAAAATAGGGCAGGGAGAGCTTGATAGGCATCCAGCCTTCCCCTCTTCTGCCCCCGGCCTCCAGGCATGGGATTGTGGGAGACCCCATGTTGAAGGCCTTCTCCCTAACTTGGGTGCGCTGGGAGCCTTGATAGGCTCCCAGCCTTCCCCTCTTCTACCCCTGGCATCCAGGCCTTCTAGGGTGGCAGCCCAGGGGGCCAGACAAGGTGGGTGTCGGAGGTCCCTCCTTGATGGGGTCCCAAGCTCTCCCCGCCCTTCCCTCATTTTTAGGGAGGGAAAGGCACAGGATGTAGGGCAGGCAGATCCTGGCTTCTGGCTCTCTCTCGATCCTCTCTTGAGCTGCAGGCTAGCTCTAGCTGGCATGGGGTTGCGGGAGACCCATGTGGAAGGCCTTCTCCCTAACTTGGGTGCGCTGAGTGCCTTGATAGGCACACAGCCTTCCACTCTTCTGCCCCCGGCCTCCAGGCCTTCTGGGATGGTAGCCCAGGTGCCCAGACAAGGTTGGTCATAACTTGGGGTATGCTGAGATTTGCTCGGTTGCGCAGTTTGTCACTGGCAATATCTGTTAATATCTGAACACTCTGCATATGAAAAACTGCATATATTAAGAATATTCCTTATCTTTATGTTATGTGTTGCGTATCCAGAATGTCCATTTTGTATTCTTCCCTTTCCCACACCCCTTCAAAGCTCATTTTTACTCCTTAACTCTCACCCCCCCAAACATCACTAACCCAAATTACTCTTTTTAACTTCAGTATTGCACAATCCTAATCAGAGACCAAAGCCGTGCATTGTGTGTAACAACCCTGAACTGTTTCAAAAGACATAACATGGACACATATGTCTTTAAAATATTTTGTAGTTTTCCCTGACAACTATAAGTCTTAATAAATACTCTTTTATACAGTGACGATTCTAACCACTTTTTATCTTTTCTTTATGAGCTGTTCAATAAGGAATTTTGGTGAAAGAGTCCCCCAGTTTAATGCTTATGATTGAACCATGTCATGGGGATTATTAGACTTTTTCTTATGGCCCCCATATGCACCAATAACGCCACATGGCATTGCTCCTTTTTTGCATAGGCACATTAAAATGAGAAAATACTATACATACAAATAAGATCCTATCTAATAGAGATTGGAATACACAAATCTTGTAGTGCAAAGGGAGCTTATACCCTGAACATTGACATAATGACCTGGCACAGGCCTCAGAAGAATGGGCATTCTTCATTCACCCCTGATATAGAGAAGACATCCACGAAACATCCAGGTTTGTCTATAACATCACCCGGAAGCAATCCTCTACCACGGAAGACCCTACCACTGCTCAGACATCGACCTGCTCAAAAGAGACTTCCCTTAACACTGAGAAGACTTAACAACAACGGCCTGCTTACAGGACAGGGCTTTCTTCATTGCCCTTTAATGGTGAGGTGAAACAAGAGGATGTTCCACATCCTGACTTCTATGTAGGATATGCAGATTCCAGGATAATGAATACAGAAACATGATACCAACAACAGAGACTGTATGAAAAGTGTGTTGGCACTACGGACAATGTCTTGGATTGGACGATCTAACTTGCCTGGAGTCTAGAGTTGGTCTTATGCCAGGAAACTTCAGGGATAGGGTCTCTTTGTATTTAGGCCAAGGTTATTCCTTTCCCTGCCTCTCATATTTTGGTGGGCCTATGCAAACAACAATTGCCACTCTGACACCGTTTTTATTGTGCTCCTTTATATCTAATCCTTAAAAAAAAAACCACTTAAAATTTGAGGTTCGAAGAATACATGGTTTCACAGACAAAAAAACAGCTCAGAAACTTTACAGACACAACCAGTCTTAAGAGAAAAACTGAAAGACCTAATTTAAAACAAGACTAACCAAAAGTCACACCAAATTTTGATATAAAGATGGCATTAAATCCCAGGACAATTCTTTCTCTCAACGTCAATGGACTAAATGCACCAGTTAAGAGATACAGAGTGGCTAAATGCATCAAAAAAACTCAATCCACCCTTCTGCTGCCTAAAAGAAACGCACCTGAATAGTGAGAAGAAACATAGACTCAAAATAAAAGGCTGGAGGAAAATTATCCAAGCAAACACACCCATAAAAAAGCTGGAGTGGCCATACTAATATCAGATAATGCAAACTTTATACTCAGGAAGGTTGTAAAGGACAATTAATCAAGGGGTATGTAGAGCAGGAAGAAATCACTCTCCTAAACATATATGCTCCAAATGAGGGGCCAGCAAAATATTTAATACAACTGTTGACAAATCTGAAAAATAATATCAATAACAAAACAATAATTTTGGGGGACCTCAACACGCTTTGTCAAAACTGGATAGGTCAAGCAGACTGAAACCCAACAAGAATATACTAGACCCGAGGAGAGAAATGGAAGAAAGAGGCCTACTGGATATATATAGGACAATCCATCCCCCAGAAACCTGGATACACATTCTTCTCCAATGTACATGAGACATTCTCCAGAATAGACTACATGCTAGCACATAAAACTTACCTCCATAATATCAAAAAGATACAAATTTTGCAAATTACCTTCACTGACCTCAGGCTCTGAAATTATTAGTGAATTCCAAAGGGACTCAGAAGAAACACTTTAACACCTGGAAGTTAAACAGCCTCATACTCAATAACCAGTGGGTCTGAGATGAAATCAAGGAGGAAATCAAAAGGTTCCTGGAAACAAATGACAATAAAGACACAAATTATCAGAACTTATGGGACACAGCAAAAGCAGTATTGAGAGGAATATTTATAGCTTTGCAAGCACACATCAGGAAAGAAAAGGAGCTTACCTGAGTAGCTTAATGACACAGCTAATTGAACTAGAATTTGCTCAACAAAAGGAGCCAAAAATAGGGAGACAGAAGGAAATAACAAAGCTGAGAGCAGAATTCAACGAAGTGGAAACCCAAAAAACAATATGAAAGATCAACGAAAGCAGAAGTTGGTTCTTTGAAAAAATAGACAAGATTGATAGACCACTGGCAAACCTAACAAAGAAAGAGAGAGAGAGAAACTTGATAACTCGTATTAGGAATGAAAAAGGAGAGATCACTACTGATATGACAGAGATTCAAAGGGAAATCAGAAACTACTTTCAGAAACTCTATGCCACTAAAAATGAGGACCTGGAAGAAATGGATAAATTCTTGGACTCATAATCTTCCACGGTTGAAGGAAGAGGATGTAGCATATCTAAACACCGCCATCACCATTGATGAAATTAAAACGGTAATCAAATGTCTGCCCCAAAACAGAAGCCCAGACCCAGATGGATTCACTAATGAATTCTTTCAAACTTTTCAAGAGGAACTACTACCAATCCTGGCAAGACTTTTTTTTATAAAATTGAACAAACGGAAACCCTTCCGAATAGCTTTTATGAAGCCAACATCACCCTGATACCTAAACCAGACAGAGATGCTACAAATAAAGAAAATTACAGACCAATATCACTGATGAATGCAGATGCAAAGATCCTCAACAAAATCCTGGCAAATAGGAGTCAATGCCTCATTAAGAAGATCATCCACTATGATCAAGTAGGTTTCATCCCAGAAATGCAAGGATGGTTTAACATCCGTAAATCTATCAACATAATACACAACATCAACAAAAAGAAAAAAAACCACATGATCATATTAATAGATGCAGAGAAAGCATTTGATAAGGACCAACACCCATTCTTGATCAAAACTCTCAGCAAGATGGGAATGGAAGGAAACTTTCGCAATATAGTTAAGGCCATCTACCACAAGCCAATGGCAAATATTATTCTTAATGGAGAAAAACTAAAAGCCTTCCCTCTAACTTCTGGCACAAGACAAGGCTGTCCTCTCTCACCACTCCTATTCAACATAGCACTGGAAGTACTTGCAATAGCGATAAGGCAAGAAAAAGATATCAAGGGAATCCAGATAGGAAAGGAAGAAGTCAAGCTCTCACTGTTTGCAGATGACATGATGCTCTACTTAGAAAACCCTAAAGACTACAAAAAGCTTCTAGAAACAATAGATTTATATAGCAAGGTGACAGGCTACAAAATTAACACACAAAAATCAATGGCCTTTCTATACACCAACAGTATTAAGGAAGAAATGGACATTAAGAAAACAACCCCATTCATAATAGTGCCACAGAAACTCAAATATCTTGGAATCAACTTGACTAAAAATGTGAAGGACCTATACAAAGAAAACTATAACTCTGCTCCAAGAAATAAGAGAGGACACGTGGAAATGGAAATACATACCCTGCTCATGGATTGGCACGATTAACATAATCAAAATGGCAATACTCCCCAAGGTATTATACAGATTTAATAATATCCCTCTAAAGATACCCATGATATTCTTCAAAGAAGTGGATCAGGCACTTTTGAAATTTGTTTGGAACAATAAACACCCTCTAAAAGATTGCTAAAGCAATCATTGGGAAAAAGAATATGAGAGGAATTATTTTCCCCAACTTTAAACTTTACTACAAAGCAATAGTTATCAAAAAGCATGGTATTGGAATAAGGACAGGCCCTCAGATCAGTGGAATAGGCTTGAATACTCAGAAAATGTTCCCCAGACATACAATCACCTAATTTTTGATAAAGGAGCAGGAAATCCTGAATGGAGCAGGGAAAGCCTCTTCAACAAGTGGTGTTAGCACAACTGGATAGCCACTTGCAAAAAATTGAACTTAGACACCCAGCTAATATCATGTACGAAGGTAAATTCCAAATGGATAAGACCTCAATATCAGACCCAAAACCATAAGATATATAGAATAACACATAGGCAAAACACTCCAGGACATTGAGACTAAAGGCATCTTCAAGGAGGAAACTGCACTCTCCAAGCAAGTGAAAGCAGAGATTAACAGGTGGGAATATATTAAGCTGAGAAGCTTCTGCACCTCAAAGGAAATAGTGCCCAGGATACAAGAGCCACCCACTGAGTGGGAGAAACTGTTCACCCAATACCCATCAGATAAGGGGCTAATCTCCAAAATATACAAGATACTGACAGAACTTTACAAGAAAAAAACATCTAGTCCCATCAAAAAATGGGGAGAAGAAATGAACAGACACTTTGACAAAGAAGAAATACAAATGGCTAAAAGACACATGAAAAAATGCTCCACATCACTAATCATCAGGGAGATGCAAATCAATACGATGGGATACCACCTCACACCACAGAGAATGGCACACATCACAAAGAATGAGAATAAACAGAGTTGGTGGGGATGTGGAGAGAAAGGAACTCTTATCCACTGCTGGTGGGAATGCCATCAAGTTCAACCTTTATAGAAATTAATATGGAGATTCCTCCAGAAACTGGAAATCGAGCTCCCATATGATCCAGCTATACCACTCCTAGGAATATACCCTAGGAACACAAAAATACAATACAAAAACCCATTCCTTACACCTATATTCATTGCAGCACTATTTACCACAGCAAGACTCAGGAAACATCCAAGATGCCCTTCAACAGAGGAATGGCTAAAGAACCTGTTGTACATATATACACAATGGAATATTATGCAGCTGTCAGGAAAGATGAAGTCATGAAATTTTCCTATACATGGATGTACACGGAATCTATTATGCTGAGTGAATTAAGTCAGAGAGAGAGAGAGAGAGAGAGAGAGAGAGAGAAATGCAGAATTGTCTCACTCATCTATGGGTTTTAAGAAAAATGAAAGACATTCTTGCAGTAATAATTTTCAGACACAAAAGATAAAAGAGCTGGAAGTTCCAACTCACCTCAGGAAGCTCACCACAAAGAGTGATGAGTTTATTTAGAGAAATAACTACATTTTGAACTGTCCTAATATTGAGAATGTATGAGGAAAATGGAGAGCCTGTTTAGAGTACAGGTGGGGGTCGGGTGGGGAGGAGGGAAACATGGGACTTTGGTGATGGAAATGTTGCACTGGTGATGGGTGGTGTTCTTTACATGACTGAAACCCAAACACAATCATGTTTGTAATCAAGGTGTTCAAAAAAAAATTTGAGGTTCACTTAAGCTAATATGCATGTACAGGGAAATGTAAATAATACTATGCCTCTAATGTTTAAGGAGTTATGTAAGTTTTATGGCTTTAGATTGCCTTGTGTGCTGTTAAGAAATATTATAATGTGTTACAATCTGGGGACTTGAGGGACAAAGTAATTGTACATGAATTCTATTTTGTTTGTCTTAATGTTCTTTGGCTGAAATTTCAAAGTTAAGATATCAGCCAGGAGACTTCTGAGAATTATGTTATGGGTGATTGTCCTTCCACTGTAACTTTACCTTGTCCTCTTTTTTTTGGTATCTTTGTTCTCATAATTGAAAAAAAATCTAAAAAAACAAACAAAAAATAGTTCATTCATTGTAATTTCTTCTCCTTTTTTTGTTTGGTTGTACGGCCACACCCAGTGACACTCAATGCTTATTACTGGCTATGTGCTCAGAAATAGCTGCAGGCTTGGGGGACCATATGGGACACCAGGGGATCGAACTGCAATTTGCCCCAGGTCCGTTGTGTGCAAGGCAACTTTCATACCACTGTGCCACCGCTCCAGCCTTGATTGTCTCAATTACAATATAATTGAAAGTTGAAAAATGAGGTGATTTTATAAATAATTTACTTAAATTGTTTTTAAGTCCTGATCTGTGTCCGATATTTTCTAACAAAATGAGAATCACTCTTAGGTTGTATTATTGCAAAGACCTATGTGCCATGGCCTTTTGACTTACTAATTCATAAATTAAAATTAACTCAAAATAAAAAATAAATTTGTATTTTCTGATTTATATATAAAGATATGTTTCTAAAACGGTGAAAATGTCAGTGTTTATTATTCATCAATAAGCTTGACTTTTACAATAAATCTAGGTTTAAGTATAAATTTATACTGATAAAAAAGCTTCCTATTTAATAAAATATTTACCAAATAGTTTGTGTTAATGACTTATATTGTCAAATTTTAAATGTTACTCTATTGAATATTTAGTAGTGAATATTTTTGTTTGAACTTTTAAAACAAACCATAATATCACTATATGGTCTAAGTTCTAAGTTGTATTTCATTTTGGGGGGGACCACACACATTAGTGCTCAGAGATTAATCTTGTCTTTGTAATTAGGGATCACTCCTAGCAAGCATGAACCTGTAAGATAATCATCTTACCTACTATATGTCTTTCTGGTCAAAAGTTAGTTTTATTTTACATGTAAGTAAAAGTTATAACTATATTAGACGTGTTACTAACACATAGGTTAAAATGCTACTGAAGTAAAAGAAAATCAGTACTCACTCTAAAATATATTAATAATTGCTAAAATCAGGGGTCCTCAAACTTTTTAACAGGGGGCCAGTTCACTGTCCCTCAGACCATTGGAGGGTCTGACTATAGTAAAACAAAACTTATGAATGAATTCTTATACACACTGCGTATATCTTATTTTGCAATGAAGAAACAAAACAGATACAAATACAATATGTGGCCCATGGGCCATAGTTTGAGGACCACTGTGCTAAATATTGCTAACTACTTTTTATAAAGATGGTAGATAATTGCTAGAAAATCTTGTTATATCTTTTTATACAGTTATTGGAATGATTGGAGATGTAATTTATGGATTAAGCACACGTGTAATTGATTAAATAAAGACAGAAAATATAAAGTCACTTCCACTTTAAAGAGCCAATTTTTAGGGACCTGACCAATAGTACAGTGGTTGAGAAACTTGCCTTGCATGTGACTGACCTGAATTCAATTCCTTTTATTCATATGTTGCCCCAAGAGCACCAGTAGTAATTTGTTAGGGCAAATCTACTGACCATGCCTAATCTCAAACAGAAACAGCATTAAAGAACTAATTTTCGATATAACTAAATACAGAAATGCATAAATATGCATATCTATATCTCTGGCAGGAACTACATTCACTCATTTGCTGAATTAGATGAATATAGCAGTGATTACACAATTGGAGATATCCCAGTTTCATTCTACTAAAATTGCTAAAATCTTTATTTCTGAATAGTCTCTTAAGTCATTATAAATTATTGGCCCAGCAGCAGGTAGAAGTTGCATGCCAGAACATCTTGAGCAATGCTTCTATCTTGGCTTAATTATCTCCAAAGGGAATAGAGCTTTGAGATCTCTTCCAAACAGCTTAACTTTTGAACTTTCCTGGCTGAGAGAATAGGACCACTTTGTGAAATGAGTAAATAAATAAAATTCATGTAGATGCAGGATGCACCAAAATCTCTTAATCAAAAAAACCTTTTATCACTATCACTGTCTCTATCTCTCTTTCTGGAAATGTAATATAAGAAGTCAGGTGTTATTTTGAAGAAAAAATTTTGTGCATAAAGTCTAAAGTCCACATGTTGGGTGAGGCCTGAATGGTTCTTCTAGCTCCTTAATGCAGTGGATATGAAGACGCAGAATAACAGCAGATAAATAATTCATAAGCAGAATATGCTTATTTTTAAATGCTTATATTTAAAATGAAGTAAAATTAAATCACCAAAATCAACAGTACTTCAACGGGAACTATGGGACTGCTTTTGGCTAATGAGATATGTCACTGCTAGTCATAACAAATGATGCAAGTGTGCATTCCTTAGTCTTGATCTGGTGGGAGATTTCAAATGTTTTATTATAGAAAAAGTCTGTTCATAAATATAATGCTGCCATAGATGTTGCCATTTTGAGTGCATTGTTCCTGAGATGATATGTCCCAGAGTGGAGAGATAAATAAAAATTAAAAAGGCTACTTGACTTGAATGCATCTTTCAGAGAGCCACAATTCTGCAGTTCAGCCAGTTTCATTTGGTAAATTGTATCCACATTTTCAATGTCAATAGAAAATTAGGTTATGGAAAAGCTGTATGTCCTGTTTGTGGAGATGAAGCTCTTTAAATCTAATTTGAAACTCCTTTTGCAATATTACCAGTGAATCCACACATGATTTGTTTGGGAATGCAACCAATGCTTCTTCTGAGAACAGATTTTGAGCTGTGGGGAGATGACAGAAGTTTTCTTTCTTCACTTGTTTGACGAGAAGGCCTAATTTTATTTCAAGTGCTTTCGTATGTGATTGCATTTCACAAATGAGCTTCCCCTTTCCTTGAAGTTTCACATTGAAATTTTTGAGTAGCTCTGTTACATCTGTCAGAAAGGCATTTCCATTATGCATCACTAAGCTCTGGTACTTCTTTGTTTTATGAAAACAGAAAAGTTGTAATCTCTGGAAGTAACTCATAGAAACGTTTCAAAACTCTCCCTTGACTCAGACAACAGACTTCTTTGTGATACAGCACATCTTCATAGTCAACATTTAGCTCAGACAAAAATTCCTGAAATTGTCTGTGTTTTAGTGCATGAGCTCTAATGAAGTCAACACAAGATACCACCATTTTCATGACGAAGTCCCACTTCAGTGATTTACAGCAAAGCACTTGTTGGTGGATGAAGCAGTATATGGCTATTGGATAACAATGATTATTTTTGTCCATTTCTTGGTTAAAGCAAACAATTACTCCTTTCTTAGACCCACCATGCCAGGAGCACCATCAGTTGTCATGCTGGCTAGTTTACCCAGTCAAGCTTCCAACCAATCACAGTTTGGCAAACCTTTTCATAGACATCCTGTCATTGTTCCTTCGATCCTTAGCAGTAGAGCAAGCTCTTGTGTGACTTCAAAATAATCATTCGTCCCATGAATAAAAATTAGAAGTTGTGCAGAATCACAAATGCCATTGCTTTCATCGACTGCCAAGAATAAATATGAACGTTTTTTGGAAGAGTTTTGCAAATGCTGACACAAAATGTCTCCCATTTCTTCAATCCTCTGTGTATTGTATGTCCTGAAAGACTCACTGTACTAAGTAAATCAGCTTCCTCTGGACACATCTCTTTGGCAAAAAAAAAAAAAAAAAAGAAGCGTTCTTTAACAAATTCTCCCTCCTCCAATAATTTTGAGTGTGTGCTATTAGCTTAGCAACTTGAAAATTTGCTCACAGTGATGAAATATTTAGCCACTTCTACTTGTTGAGTTGTCAATGTAGTTTTCATGTTTAATTTTTTTTTTATATTTGGGCCACACCCAGCGATGGTCAGAGGTTACTCCTGGCTGTCTGCTCAGAAATAGCTCCTGGAAGGCACAGGGGACCATATGGGACACCAGGATTCGAACCAACCACCTTTGGTCCTGGATCAGCTGCTTTCAAAGCAAACGCCGCTGTGCTATCTCTCTGGGCCCTCATGTTTAATATTTTATCTTTTCTTACTTCTCTGACCAAACAATCATATTTATATCTATAATGAGTTTCATATTGTAGATGCAAATTGTATTCTTTGAATACACACTATTTTCTGGCATATCAGACACACAGCTCTTCCCATGTGCTTCATGAAAAAGTAATCAAAAGTCCACTGTTCTTTGAACAATCTAGACTCCGAGTCAATTTTTCTCTTTCTTGATTTGTGTCCTAGGGATTCCAATTACTACTAGTAAAATACACATTTATGTGTATATATACATATATATATACATATATATATATATATATATATATATATAAAGCACAACAAAAACAATATAACAGAGACATACAGACTGTGATTCAGAGTTTCACAAATTACACTGCATTGCAGTCTTGATTGGTGACACTGCTTTTACTTCAGCCTCACACTTGTGCAAGTGCCATTAACCATTTGACATCTTCAGTGTTTCACCTCCTTAATGACTAAGCCCCTTTAAGAAAATTTGCTCTCAAGAAATGGCTGCATGTGGGGGTTTCCAGGCAGAGTGCTGATTGCTCTACCTGCAAAGTCTCCACCGGGCTGTGCTTCTTCTGAGGAACTGAGCACCGGAAGGGAGCCCTGTCCTACCCTTCTCTGCTTTCCTGAACTCTGGAAGCTCTCCTCAGAGCCCTGCGAAGCGAACCCCAAAGAAACTACATTCGGGAGCTACCCAGCGAGCCAGTGAGTGAGTGAGAAATGGCTGCATGTGGGGGTTTTCAGGCAGAGTGCTGATTGCTCTACCTGCAAAGTCTCCACCGGGCTGTGCTTCTTCTGAGGAACTGAGCACTGGAAGGGAGCCCTGTACTACCCTTCTCTGTCTTTCCTGAACTCTGGAAGCTCTCCTCAGAGCCCTGGGAAGCGAACCCCAAAGAAACTACATTCGGGAGCTACCCAGCGAGCCAGTGAGTGAGTGAGAAATGGCTGCATGTGGGGGTTTCCAGGCAGAGTGCTGATTGCTCTACCTGCAAAGTCTCCACCGGGCTGTGCTACTTCTGAGGAACTGAGCACCGGAAGGGAGCCCTGTCCTACCCTTCTCTGTCTTTCCTGAACTCTGGAAGCTCTCCTCAGAGCCCTGGGAAGCGAACCCCAAAGAAACTACATTCGGAAGCTACCCAGCGAGCCAGTGACTCTCCTCAGAGTCCTCGGAAGTGAACCCCAAAAATACAGCATTCTGAAGCTGCCCAGCGAGCGAGTGAATACTACGCCTGACCAGTGAGGCCCGACTGTGAAAAACTGTGAGTGCTGCCTGTGTGTGTCTCTCTGCTATCCTGTTGCGTGTACCTCCTGAGAGTGGGCTGAAAAGAGGCTCCAGAAGGCACTTAGTTCCACTTCGCTATGCAGCCGTGCGCTCTTTCTAAAAAAAAGAACACCATCACAAGAAGAAAAAACCACACTAAGAACTGTGTTGGATCACAGAAGCAAGAATTTCTCTCCAGACTGTCTTCTCTGCTGCGTGCTTGGGCCTAAGATTTGATCCTGTGTGAGGCTTCATCCACGGAGGACTCCCCTACCTTGGAGGCAAGTCGGCCCATCCAGAAAGGGCGGAGACAGAGAAGTGCATTGCCTGCATCATATAACCAATGAATACCACCACAACACGTAGAAAAACCCACAATACAGGTGTGACAATGGGGAAACAACGCAGGCCAGCATCAGACATAGAGAATGAAGATGACAATTCTGATGACCAGTTAACAACCAACCAACTAATCAATCTCTCAGATAAGGACTTTAGAGTAGCAATATGGAATATACTCAAAGAACTCAAAGAAACCATGAATAGAATAGAACAGAACACTAATAAGAATCAAGAAAATATGAAGACAGAAATCACAAAACTCCAAAATGAAATAACATGTCAAATAACAGGCCTGAAAAAATCAGTAAACGAAGTGAATGACAAAATGGATAAGCTCTGGGACAGGGTATCAGAAGCTGAGAATAGACTTGGTGCTGTGGAAGATGAGATACATAACAATTCCATACAACAGGAGAGATTGGAAAAAAAACTTAAAACAAATGAACAGACAATGGAAAAATTAGTCAAAGAATGGGAACAGATGAAAATAGAGGTCTATGATAAGATCAACAGAAACAACTTAAGAATCATTGGAGTCCCAGAGACCCAGGAAGAAAATTTCCAGGAAGAATCAACGGTCAAGATCATCATTAAAGAGAAACTCCCAGAGCTAAAGAATATATGTGATCAAATTCTGCATGCTCGAAGAGTACCAACCAAAAGAGACCCAAGAAAAACCACCCCAAGACACATCCTAGTCACAATGACAAATCCCACAGATAGAGACAGAATTCTGAAAACAGCAAGATCAAAAGGGGAAATTACATTCAAGCAAGCATCCTTGAGATTTACAGCAGACCTGTCACCAGAAACACTAAATGCCAGAAAGCAGTGGTGGGATATTGTGAAAAGACTGAATGAAATGAATGCTTCACCTAGAATACTGTACCCAGCAAAACTCACTTTCCGGTTTGACGGAAGAATACATGGTTTCACAGACAAAAACAGCTCAGAAACTTTACAGACTCAAAACCAGTCTTAAGAGAAAAACTGAAAGACCTAATCTAAGACAAGACTGACCAAAAGACACACCAAATTTCGATATAAAGATGGCATTAAATCCCAGGACAATTCTTTCTCTCAACGTCAATGGACTAAATGCACCAGTTAAGAGACACAGAGTGGCTAAATGGATCAAAAAACTCAACCCAACCTTCTGCTGCCTACAAGAAACGCACCTGAAGAGTCAGAACAAACATAGACTCAAAATAAAAGGCTGGAGAAAAATTATCCAAGCAAACAACACCCATAAAAAAGCTGGAGTGGCCATACTAATATCAGATAATGCAAACTTTATACTCAGGAAGGTTGTAAGGGACAAAGATGGATATTTTATATTAATCAAGGGGTATGTAGAGCAGGAAGAAATAACTCTCCTAAACATATATGCACCAAATGAGGGGCCAGCAAAATATTTAAAACAACTGTTGACAAATCTGAAAAACAATATCAATAACAACACAATAATTGTGGGGGACCTCAACACTGCTTTGTCAACACTGGATAGGTCAACCAGACTGAAACCCAACAAGAATATACTAGACCTGAGGAGAGAAATGGAAGAAAGAGGCCTAGTGGATATATATAGGACACTCCATCCCCAGAAACCTGGATACACATTCTTCTCCAATGTACATGGGACATTCTCCAGGATAGACTACATGCTGGCACATAAAACATGCCTCCATAGGATCAAGAGGATAGAAATTTTGCAGACTACCTTCGCTGACCACAAGGCTCTGAAATTATTTGTAAATTCCAAAGGGACTCAGAAGAAAAACTTTAACACCTGGAAGTTAAACAGCCTCATACTCAATAACCAGTGGGTCCGAGATGAAATCAAGAAGGAAATCAAAAGGTTCCTGGAAACAAATGACAATAAAGACACAAACTATCAGAACTTATGGGACACAGCAAAAGCAGTACTGAGAGGAAAATTTATAGCTTTGCAAGCACACATCAGGAAGGAAGAAGGAGCTTACCTGAGTAGCTTAATGACACAGCTAATAGAACTAGAAAGTACTCAACAAAAGGACCCAAAAATAGGAAGACAGAAGGAAATAACAAAGCTGAGAGCAGAAATCAACGAAGTGGAAACTCAAAAAACAATCTGAAAGATCAACGAAAGCAGAAGTTGGTTCTTCGAAAAAATAAACAAGATCGATAGACCTCTGTCAAACCTAACAAAGAAAGAGAGAGAGAGAAACTTGATAACTCGTATTAGGAATGAAAAAGGAGAGATCACTACTGATATGACAGAGTTTCAAAGGGTAATCAGAAACTACTTTGAAAAACTCTATGCCACTAAAAATGAGAACCTGGAAGAAATGGATAAATTCTTGGACTCTTATAATCTTCCACGGTTGAAAGAAGAGGATGTAGCATATCTAAACACCCCCATCACCATTGATGAAATAAAAATGGTAATCAAAATTCTGCCCAAAAACAAAAGCCCAGGCCCAGATGGATTCACTAATGAATTCTATCAAACTTTCCAAGAGGAACTACTACCAATCCTGGCAAGACTCTTTCATGAAATTGAACAAGTGGAAACACTCCCAAATAGCTTTTTTGAAGCCAACATCACCTTGATACCTAAACCAGACAGAGATGCTACGAAAAAAGAAAATTACAGACCAATATCGCTGATGAATGCAGATGCAAAGATCCTCAACAAAATCCTGGCAAATAGGATTCAATACCTCATTAAGAAGATCATCCACTACGATCAAGTAGGTTTCATACCAGGAATGCAAGGATGGTTTAACATCCGTAAGTCTATCAACATAATACACAACATCAACAACAAGAAAAATAAAAACAACATGATTATATCAATAGATGCAGAGAAAGCATTTGACAAGGTCCAACACCCATTCTTGATCAAAACTCTCAGCAAGATGGGAATGGAAGGAACCTTTCTCAATATAGTTAAGGCCATCTACCACAAGCCAGTGGCAAATATTATCCTCAATGGAGAAAAACTAAAAGCCTTCCCTCTAAATTCTGGCACAAGACAAGGCTGTGCTCTCTCACCACTCCTATTCAACATAGCACTGGAAGTACTTGCTATAGCGATTAGGCAAGAAAAAGATATCAAGGGAATCCAGATAGGAAAGGAAGAAGTCAAGCTCTCACTGTTTGCAGATTACATGATGCTCTACTTAGAAAACCCTAAAGACTCTACCAAAAAGCTTCTAAAAACAATAGACTCATATAGCAAGGTGGCAGGCTACAAAATTAACACACAAAAATCAATGGCCTTTTATACACCAATAGTAATAAGGAAGAAATAGACATTAAGAAAACAACCCCATTCACAATAGTGCCACACAAACTCAAATATCTTGGAATCAACTTGACTAAAAATGTGAAAGACCTATACAAAGAAAACTATAAAACTCTGCTCCAAGAAATAAGAGAGGACACGCAGAAATGGAAACACATACCCTGCTCATGGATTGGCAGGATTAACATCATCAAAATGGCAATACTCCCCAAGGCGTTATACAGATTCAACGCTATCCCTCTAAAGATACCTATGACATTCTTCAAAGAGGTAGATCAGGCACTTTTGAAATTTGTTTGGAACAATAAACACCCTAGAATAGCTAAAGAAATCATTGGGAAAAAGAATATGGGAGGAATTACTTTCCCCAACTTTAAACTTTACTACAAAGCAATAGTTATCAAAACAGCATGGTATTGGAATAAGGACAGACCCTCAGATCAGTGGAATAGGCTTGAATACTCAGAAAATGTTCCCCAGACATACAATCACCTAATTTTTGATAAAGGAGCAGGAAATCCTAAATGGAGCAAGGAAAGCCTCTTCAACAAGTGGTGTTGGCACAACTGGCTAGCCACTTGCAAAAAATTGAACTTAGACCCCCAGCTAACATCATGTACGAAGGTAAAATCCAAATGGATTAAAGACCTCGATATCCGAACCCAAACCATAAGATATATAGAACAACACATAGGCAAAACTCTCCAGGACATTGAGACTTCAGGCATCTCCAAGGAGGAAACTGCACTCTCCAAGCAAGTGAAAACAGAGATTAACAGATGGGAATATATTAAGTTGAGAAGCTTCTGCACCTCAAAGGAAATAGTGCCCAGGATACAAGAGCCACCCACTGAGTGGGAGAATCTATTCACCCAATACCCATCAGACAAAGGTCTAATCTCCAAAATATACAAGGCACTGACAGAAATTTACAAGAAAAAAACATCTAATCCCATCAAAAAATGGGGAGAAGAAATGAACAGACACTTTGACAAAGAAGAAATACAAATGGCCAAAAGACATATGAAGAAATGCTCCACATCACTAATCATCAGAGACATGCAAATCAAAACAACAATGAGATACCACCTCACACCACAGAGAATGGCACACATCACAAAGAATGAGAACAAACAGTGCTGGCGGGATGTGGAGAGAAAGTAACCCTTATCCACTGCTGGTGGGAATGCCGTCTAGTTCAACCTTTATGGAAAGCAATATGGAGATTCCTCCAAAAACGGGAAATCGAGCTCCCATATGATCCAGCTATACCACTCCTAGGAATATACCCTAAGAACACAAAAATACAATACAAAAATCCCTTCCTTACACCTATATTCATTGCAGCACTATTTACCATAGCAAGACTCTGGAAACAACCAAGATGCCCTTCAACAGACGAATGGCTAATGAAACTGTGGTACATATACACAATGGAATATTATGCAGCTGTCAGGAGGGATGAAGTCATAAAATTTTTCTATACATGGATGTACACAGAATCTATTATGCTGAGTGAAATAAGTCAGAGAGAGAGAGAAAAACGCAGAATGGTCTCACTCATCTATGGGTTTTAAGAAAAATGAAAGACATTCTTGCAATAATAAATTTCAGACACAAAAGAGAAAAGAGCTGGAAGTTCCAGCTCACCTCAGGAAGCTCACCACAAAGAGTGATGAGTTTAGGTAGAGAAATAACTACACTTTGAACTGTCCTAATATTGAGAATGTATGAGGGAAATATAGAGCCTGTTTAGGGTACAGGCGGGGGTTGGGTGGGGATGAGGGAGATTTGGGACTTGGGTGATGGGAATGTTGCAGTGGTGATGGGTGGTGTTCCTTTTGTGACTGAAACCCAAACACAATCATGTATGTAATCAAGGTGTTTAAATAAAAAAAAATAAAAAAAAAAAGAAAATTTGCTCTCTGCGAATTTCAGGGTTTATTGCGCAGACATACCACATAGTACAAGCGATCAGGTCAATGCACTTTTTCCACCACATCTAGAGCTTTCGGTCAAGACTGTTTGATCACGTCTGTGTCTTATTTTTGTAAATTAATGAAAAAGTATATTACATGTTAGTTTTATTATCATCTTTACAAAACAGCAGTCCCCAAGCAGTGAAAAATTTAATTATACATACAGTTTTGTTCATGGGTCACAACAGTATAAACTGGGGTTTACACAACATATAACATTATACAAATGATTGTATTTATTGGACTTTTTGTACTTTAAATTGGGTTTTGTAACACCTCAGCTGTTTTTCACTGACCATCAGGGGAGAACAGCAGGCAGCATATCCAGAGATCAAAGATCACTCTGTTACTACACATCCAGCTTAATATCTTTCCATCGTCCCCCCCCCCAAGTTCCTGTTCAAGAAATGAAGTCTCTAAAACCGGCTATCCTTTGCAAAAGCTGGCTCCCAGTGTGTGACACCAGGCGGGGAAAATCCGCGAAAGTACACCGGCCCAGTGGGGCTCAGCTGTGAAAGACTGTGAGTGTGACCTGTCTATGTCTGTCTACTGTCCTCTTGCGTGAAACTCTTGCGAGTGGGGCAAAAAGAGCCTCCAGAAACCTCGCTCGCCCAGACGCCATTTTCAGGGAGGGACTTCAGAGCATAAAAACCGGCTATCCTTTGCAAAAGCTGGCTCCCTGTGTGTGACACCAGGCGGGGAAAATCCGCGAAAGTACACCGGCCCAGTGGGGCTCAGCTGTGAAAGACTGTGAGTGTGACCTGTCTATGTCTGTCTACTGTCCTCTTGCGTGAAACTCTTGCGAGTGGGGCAAAAAGAGCCTCCAGAAACCTCGCTCGCCCAGACGCCATTTTCAGGGAGGGACTTCAGAGCATAAAAACCGGCTATCCTTTACAAAAGCTGGCTCCCTGTGTGTGACACCAGGCGGGGAAAATCCGCGAAAGTACACCGGCCCAGTGGGGCTCAGCTGTGAAAGACTGTGAGTGTGACCTGTCTATGTCTGTCTACTGTCCTCTTGCGTGAAACTCTTGCGAGTGGGGCAAAAAGAGCCTCCAGAAACCTCGCTCGCCCAGACGCCATTTTCAGGGAGGGACTTCAGAGCATAAAAACCGGCTATCCTTTGCAAAAGCTGGCTCCCTGTGTGTGACACCAGGCGGGGAAAATCCGCGAAAGTACACCGGCCCAGTGGGGCTCAGCTGTGAAAGACTGTGAGTGTGACCTGTCTATGTCTGTCTACTGTCCTCTTGCGTGAAACTCTTGCGAGTGGGGCAAAAAGAGGCTCAGAGGAGCACGGCCACTCCGCTTCGCTACGCGGCCGTGCACTCTTTCTAAGGAAAGAACTCCATTGCAACAAGAAGGAAAAATCACACTAAGAACGGCGCTATATCACAGAAGCAAACATTTCTCTCTGGACTGTCTTCTCTGTTACATGCTCGGGCCTAAGATTTGACCCAGTGTGAGGCTTCATCCACGGAGGACTCCCCTCCCTTAGAGGCAAGTCAGCCCATCCAGAAAGGGAGGAGCCAGAGGAGTGTGCTGCCTACATCATATACACAATGAATACCACTACAACACGTAGAAAAACCCACAATACAAATGTGACAATGGGGAAACAGCGCAGGCCAGCATCAGACATAGAGAATGAAGATGACAATTCTGAGGACCAGATAATGACTGAACAACTAATCAACCTCTCAGATAAGGACTTTAGACTAGCAATATGGAAGGTGCTCAACAGACTCCAAGAAACCATGGATCGAGTTGAACAGAACACTAATAAGAACCAAGAAAATATGAAGGCAGAAATCACAAAACTCCAAACTGAAATAACATGTCAACTAACAGGCCTGAAAAACTCAGTAAACGAAGTGAATGACAAAATGGATAAGCTCTGGGACAGGGTATCAGAAGCTGAGAATAGACTTGGTGCTGTGGAAGATGAGATACATAACAATTCCATACAGCAGGAGAGATTGGACAAAAAACTTAAAGCAAATGAGCAGACAATGGAAAAATTAGTCAAAGAATGGGAACAGACGAAAATAGAAGTCTATGATAAGATCAACAGAAACAACTTAAGAATCATTGGAGTCCCAGAGACCCAGGAAGAAAATTTCCAGGAAGAATCAATGGTCAAGAACATCATTAAAGAGAAACTTCCAGAGCTAAAGAATATATGTGATCAAATCCTGCATGCCCGAAGAGTACCAACCAAAAGAGACCCCAGAAAAACCACCCCAAGACACATCCTAGTCACAATGACAAATCCCACAGATAGAGACAGAATTCTGAAAACAGCAAGATCAAAAGGGGAAATCATGTTCAAGCAAGCTTCCCTGAGATTTACAGCAGACCTGTCACCAGAAACGCTCAATGCCAGAAAGCAGTGGTGGGATATTGTGACAAGACTGAATGAAATGAATGCTTCACCCAGAATACTATACCCAGCAAAACTCACTTTCCGGTTTGATGGAAGAATACATGGTTTCACAGACAAAAAACAGCTCAGAAACTTCACAGACACAAAACCAGTCTTAAGAGAAAAACTGAAAGACCTAATCTAAGACAAGACTACCCAAAAGACACACCAAATTTTGAAATAAAGATGGCGTTAAATCCCAGGACAATTCTTTCTCTCAACGTCAATGGACTAAATGCACCAGTTAAGAGACACAGAGTGGCTAAATGGATCAAAAAACTCAATCCAACCTTCTGCTGCCTACAAGAAACGCACCTGAATAGTCAGAACAAACATAG
The DNA here is from genome assembly GCF_024139225.1 of Suncus etruscus. Taxonomy (NCBI): domain Eukaryota; kingdom Metazoa; phylum Chordata; class Mammalia; order Eulipotyphla; family Soricidae; genus Suncus; species Suncus etruscus. Next base: position 65,119,902 of record NC_064858.1, on the reverse strand, counting down.
ACTCAAAATAAAAGGCTGGAGAAAAGTTATCCAAGCAAACAACACCCATAAAAAAGCTGGAGTGGCCATACTAATATCAGATAATGCAAACTTTATACTCAGGAAGGTTGTAAGGGACAAAGACGGACATTTTATATTAATCAAGGGGTACGTAGAGCAGGAAGAATTCACTCTCCTAAACATATATGCACCGAATGAGGGGCCAGCAAAATATTTAATACAACTGCTGACAAATCTGAAAAATAATATCAACAACAACACAATAATTGTGGGGGACCTAAACACGGCTTTGTCAACACTGGACAGGTCAACCAGACTGAAACCCAACAAGAATATACTAGACCTGAGGAGAGAAATGGAAGAAAGAGGCCTAGTGGATATATATAGGACACTCCATCCCCAGAAACCTGGATACACATTCTTCTCCAATGTACATGGGACATTCTCCAGGATAGACTACATGCTGGCACATAAAACATACCTCCATAAGATCAAGAGGATAGAAATTTTGCAGATTACCTTCGCTGACCACAAGGCTCTGAAATTATTTGTGAACTCCAAAGGGACTCAGAAGAAACACTTTAACACCTGGAAGTTAAACAGCCTCATGCTCAATAACCAGTGGGTCCGAGATGAAATCAAGGAGGAAATAAAAAGGTTCCTGGAAACAAATGACAATAAAGACACAAACTCTCAGAACTTATGGGACACAGCAAAAGCAGTACTGAGAGGAAAATTTATAGCTTTGCAAGCACACATCAGGAAGGAAGAAGGAGCTTACCTGAGTAGCTTAATGACACAGCTAATAGAACTAGAAAATGCTCAACAAAAGGACCCAAGAACAGGAAGACAGAAGGAAATAACAAAGCTGAGAGCAGAAATCAACGAAGTGGAAACTCAAAAAACAATCCGAAAGATCAACGAAAGCAGAAGTTGGTTCTTTGAAAAAATAAACAAAATTGATAGACCACTGGCAAACCTAACAAAGAAAGAGAGAGAGAGAAACTTGATAACTCGTATCAGGAATGAAAAAGGAGAGATCACTACTGATATGACAGAGATTCAAAGGGTAATCAGAAACTACTTTGAAAAACTCTACGCCACTAAAAATGAGAACCTGGAAGAAATGGATAAATTCTTGGACTCTTATAATCTTCCACGGTTGAAGGAAGAGGATGTAGCATATCTAAACACCCCCATCACCATTGATGAAATTAAAACAGTAATCAAATGTCTGCCGAAAAACAAAAGCCCAGGTCCAGATGGATTCACTAATGAATTCTATCAAACTTTCCAAGAGGAACTACTGCCAATCTTGGCAAGACTCTTTCATGAAATTGAACAAACAGAAACACTTCCAAATAGCTTTTATGAAGCCAACATCACCTTGATACCTAAACCAGACAGAGACGCTACCAAAAAAGAAAATTACAGACCAATATCACTGATGAATGCAGATGCAAAGATCCTCAACAAAATCCTGGCAAATAGGATTCAATGCCTCATTAAGAAGATCATCCACTACGATCAAGTAGGTTTCATCCCAGGAATGCAAGGCTGGTTTAACATCCGTAAATCTATCAACATAATACACAACATCAATAACAAGAAAAATAAAAACCACATGATCATATCAATAGATGCAGAGAAAGCATTTGATAAGGTCCAACACCCATTCTTGATCAAAACTCTCAGCAAGATGGGAATGGAGGGAACCTTTCTCAATATAGTGAAGGCCATCTACCACAAGCCAGTGGCAAATATTATCCTCAATGGAGAAAAACTGAAAGCCTTCCCTCTAAATTCTGGCACAAGACAAGGCTGTCCTCTCTCACCACTCCTATTCAACATAGCACTGGAAGTACTTGCTATAGCGATTAGACAAGAAAAGGATATCAAGGGAATCCAGATAGGAAAGGAAGAAGTCAAGCTCTCACTGTTTGCAGATGACATGATACTCTACTTAGAAAACCCTAAAGACTCTATCAAAAAGCTTCTAGAAACAATAGACTCATATAGCAAGGTGGCAGGCTACAAAATTAACACACAAAAATCAATGGCCTTTCTATACACCAACAGTAATAAAGAAGAAATGGACATTAAGAAAACAACCCCATTCACAATAGTACCACACAAACTCAAATATCTTGGAATCAACTTGACTAAATATGTGAAGGACCTATACAAAGAAAACTATAAAACTCTGCTCCAAGAAATAAGAGAGGACACACGGAAATGGAAACACATACCCTGCTCATGGATTGGCAGGATTAACATCATCAAAATGGCAATACTCCCCAAGGCATTATACAGATTTAATGCCATCCCTCTAAAGATACCCATGACATTCTTCAAAGAAGTGGATCAGACACTTTTGAAATTCATTTGGAACAATAAACACCCTCGAATAGCTAAAGCAATCATTGGGAAAAAGAATATGGGAGGAATTACTTTTCCCAACTTTAAACTGTACTACAAAGCAACAGTTATCAAAACAGCATGGTATTGGAATAAGGATAGGTCCTCAGATCAGTGGAATAGGCTTGAATACTCAGAAAATGTTCCCCAGAGATACAACCATCTAATTTTTGATAAAGGAGCAGGAATTCCTAAATGGAGCAGGGAAAGCCTCTTCAACAAGTGGTGTTGGCACAATTGGATAGCCACTTGCAAAAAATTAAACTTAGACCCCCAGCTAACATCATGTACAAAGGTAAAATCCAAATGGATTAAAGACCTCGATATCAGCCCCAAAACCATAAGATATATAGAACAGCACATAGGCAAAACACTCCAGGACATTACAGGCATCTTCAAGGAGGAAACTGCACTCTCCAAGCAAGTGAAAGCAGAGATTAACAGATGGGAATATATTAAGCTGAGAAGCTTCTGCACCTCAAAGGAAATAGTGCCCAGGATACAAGAGCCACCCACTGAGTGGGAGAAACTATTCACCCAATACCCATCAGATAAGGGGCTAATCTCCAAAATATACAAGGCACTGACAGAACTTTACAAGAAAAAAACATCTAACCCCATCAAAAAATGGGGAGAAGAAATGAACAGACACTTTGACAAAGAAGAAATACGCATGGCCAAAAGACACATGAAAAAATGTTCCACATCACTAATCATCAGGGAGATGCAAATCAAAACAACGATGAGATACCACCTCACACCCCAGAGAATGGCACACATCACAAAGAATGAGAATAAACAGTGTTGGCGGGGATGTGGAGAGAAAGGAACTCTTATCCACTGCTGGTGGGAATGCTGTCTAGTTCAACCTTTATGGAAAGCGATATGGAGATTCCTCCAAAAACTGGAAATCGAGCTCCCATACGATCCAGCTATACCACTCCTAGGAATATACCCTAGGAACACAAAAATACAATACAAAAACCCCTTCCTTACACCTATATTCATTGCAGCTCTATTTACCATAGCAAGACTCTGGAAACAACCAAGATGCCCTTCAACAGATGAATGGCTAAAGAAACTGTGGTACATATACACAATGGAATATTATGCAGCTGTCAGGAGAGATGAAGTCATGAAATTTTCCTATACATGGATGTACATGGAATCTATTATGCTGAGTGAAATAAGTCAGAGAGAGAGAGAAAAACGCAGAATGGTCTCACTCATCTATGGGTTTTAAGAAAAATGAAAGACACCCTTGTAATAATAATTTTCAGACACAAAAGAGAAAAGAGCTGGAAGTTCCAGCTCACCTCAGGAAGCTCACCACAAAGAGTGATGAGTTTAGTTAGAGAAATAACTACATTTTGAACTGTCCTAATATTGAGAATGTATGAGGGAAATGTAGAGCCTGTTTAGGGTACAGGCGGGGGTTGGGTGGGGAGGAGGGTGATTTGGGACTTGGGTGATGGGAATGTTGCACTGGTGATGGGTGGTGTTCCTTTTATGACTGAAACCCAAACACAATCATGTATGTAATCAAGGTGTTTAAATAAAAAAAAATTAAAAAAAAAATATCTTTCCATCTCACCTTCTTTCCACCTTTCCTCCCTTTTCTCCTTTCCTTCTTTCCACCTTACTTTTTTCCTTATTCACACCATAACCTTTTCCCTCCTTTCTGTCTTTCCTTCTACCCATCTTTCAATATTTTCTTCTTTGCACACTTAACTACGTTTCTTCTTATCCACAATTCCTTCTATTTATTCTTGTAGTGACCATGGGAGTCACTTCTATTTTTTAAATACATTTTTATTGTGACCAAAGTGAATTAGAAATCCAAATCTTTCACATTAATATTTAAGGCATATAGGGACAAAAATGAAGGGCATTCCCACCACCAATGTTGTCCTTCCTCCACCCTATTTTCAGCCTTCATCCCATATCTCCTCCTTTACCTCCCCCATAATGCTAGTGTAACTAGTCCCCATTTGTAACTCTTGTTGTACATTGGGTATCAATACTGTTGTCATTGACTTTGTGTTTTGTGTACATGTCTAATAATTGTTTTATTTCCACCAAATGTTCATATGACTCTCTGGTCCTGGTATCATCTATTCCCTCCCCTAAAATTATGAGGCTGAATAAGATGATTCCAGTAATGCGGTTTTGTTAGAGATATAAGAAAAGGAAAGGGAAAAAAGAGGGAAAAAACTGGTAGAGTTTGTCTAGGTGTTATAAATACCAAATTAGAAGAAGGGGGAAAAAAGAAGGAAAAGGTAACAAAACCAAACAAGACATAAACAAAAAACAACAAAGCAGTAGCAACAAAAATACAAAAACAAGGGGTCAGAGAGATAGCATGGAGATAAAGTGTTTGTCTTGCATGCAGAATAATAGTGGTTCAAATCCCAGCATCCCATATGGTCCCCCGAGCCTACAGGAGCGGTTTTTGAGCGTGGTTCCTGGAGTAGCCCCTGAGCTGCTGGGTATAACCCCACCCTGCATTCTTTGTGTAACCTTACCTACAAGAAAGACCCTCCCATTTCTGGAAGGGTCTTGGGGAGGTTACAAAAGGTTTGGCCTCAGGGGCAAAAAGGGGGATTTGCATGGATGCAGGATGGAGGAGGAAGCAAGAGAAGGAGATGAATGAGGAACAAGGTACAATGCAGGGCTGAATAGGAATCCAGCATAAATGGTTATGGTAGGCCACACATGTGGTGGCTGGAGCATAAATAAAGCTGATATTTCTTGGAATCTATTTGTCGATGATTTCCTCACCTCTACCTGATCCTGCTGGCCCTCCATCTGGAGGGAGTTGGAGCCACATGGTCCTGGGCTGGAGGAGAAAGGCCTCCATCACCATCCACCACCATCCAGCTTTATCCAAAGGGGCTCTTTATTATTTAATTCTACACTGAGTATGACCCAAAAAACAAAACAAAAAATACATAAAACAAACAAAAAATAAACAAAAACTCAAAACCAACAACTACAAAAAACAAACAAAAAACAAAAAACCAGAAATAAAACAAACAAAAATAAAAACAACAACAACAAAAACAAAAGAAACAAACAAGAAACTACTTAAGAGTTTGTGTTACTTCATCTTCTTCATCATCTTCTTTTTTGCTATGGCACAGTAAGTATTGGGGAAATTAGAAGGGAAATTCCCTTGGACTAAGAGCTACAGGGTTTCTCTACCCTTGAAGCATAGTGTCATGAGAACACCAACAGGCTTCATACACGCTTATTTTTATACCCAAGGTCTTTTTATGATACCAGGAAATTTTAGCTCAGTTATGGATGATAACAGGCCTCTGTAACTAGAGATTTTGGTATTTGCATAGGTCATAAGACAAAAGCTAGGAGAGAGTTTTTTTTTTTTACAGTTCTAGAAGTTCTGTTCCATCACTGTTGTAATCAGTTTTCTGTAGTTAGTGGTCAAGGTTTTTTGCTCAGATCCTTGGACAAAGCCTGGGATAGAGTCTTTCAGCATAGTTCCAAAAGTTCTTCTCAGTTACAGTTGTCAGAGGTAGTCTCTGGAATTAGAGATCTTGATTTTTGTACAAATCCTAGGCCGAGGCCTATGCTAGGATCTTTCTAATTGGTCCCTTGATAGGTTCTGTCCAGTTCATGTTAGTCAGAATCAGTCTTCTGTAGTTAGCGTTTTTGGGTTTTGCATAGAGCAGTGGATGACATGTATTCTGATTTCACATACCATTAGGTAATGATATAGAGCAATCATCTCTTAGATCAAGTTTTTTCCATTTCCTCATGTCAGGATGTCATATCAAAACTGGTGCAAGTTGTTGCCAGAGTGGTATTAAGAGTTTTCCAGGGAGGGATTTGGTTCCTGAAGCTCTTGCTGGAACCTGTGTTGGTTCCACATCTGGGATCTGGGGCTCTGGGTTGGATGGTTGCCATCCAATCACATGAGTCTAAGTTAGGTACATTTGACACATGCTCAGGGTCAAGCTGCCCCTGCATTATAAAATGTTCGAGTTATTATCCCTAGTAGATAAGAGCTTGTTTCTATACATAAAATCCCCCCCCCCTTTTTAGTATGCTTTTGCAAAAAGTGGTGTCAAATTATATTCTGGTGCATTTGGGGGTAAGGTTATACTGTCTCTGTGCCCTGGTTTTGACCTGAGCTTTTATCCCAGGCAGGAAGGACTTTTTCTTGTAGGTTTTCACACCAAGCAAAACCAAGACAGATGAATTTAAAGAAGAGAAATATATTATATAATTAAATATATTACATATAATTAAATATATATAAATAACTAAAAAGAAAATTTAAAAGGGAATTAAAGAAAATAAGTTATTTAAGAGGCTCTTACATTTGGGAATAAACAGACTAGGTGGTATTATTATAGAGATATTAAATATATGAAGAAATATAGGCCTCTTCATTAAGTCTTTTGAGCTATTCTTCCTCAAAGCTGCATCTGCACAGCACTTCTGTATCTCATGCTCTCTCTCTCCCACTCTCCGACCTTCACTGCCCACAAGCCTCCATGCAATTGGCCTTCACAAATGATTCCTCTGAATCCTGGGTAGTTGTAGTCTGGCTGTGATGTTCGAATTCTCTCACCACTTAAAGGCCAAATATCGATTCCCATAATTCCCTGTCCCCTCTCCCACCAATGACTGTCCTCCTGTAAAAAGAAAAATGACAGGCAGCAGCTGGACCAGTGGGCTGGTGGGCTTCATAAATGTCACCAACAGGTCATAGTTTGAGAACTGCTGCTCTAGAGAGATGTGTTGCTATTGCCCTTTTATTGGTTTTCATGTAGACTCTTGTAATAAATTCTAAATAAAGCAGTTAAAGTTGCCTTATAAAAACAAAATAGATATGACTTATTAGACTGTATACTGTGTCTCTTCTGAGGACTTTCTACTGCTCCTGTAATTTTTTTTTTTTTTTTTGCTTTTTGGGCCACACCCTATGATACTTAGTGCTTACTCCTGGCTAAGCACTCAGAAATCGTTCCTGGCTCAGGAAACCATATGGAATGCTGGGAAATCAAACTAAGGTCTGTCCTAGATCAGCTGCTTACAAGGCAAACGCCTTACCACTGTGGTATTGCTCTGGCCGCAGGTCTTGTAACTTTTTACATTAATTAGATTCTTAAAGATCTAGTTGGTCCCATATTTTATATATATTTTTAAAAAATAGTAGTGACAGTAAATTAGGACATTTCCCCACCATCAGAGTTGACATTATTTTGTCCCTCTTCACAGATGCATCCCCTTATTCCACCTTTCTCCCTGGACTGCTAGTGTAACTTTTCTCCTTTGTATAAAACTTGTTATAGATCTTAATTCTGTTGTCTTTGATTTTGGATTTGATATTTAGGAATAATCATTATTTATTTCCACTCAATGTTCATGTGACTGTTTGCTCCTGGTACCATCCACTTTCTTTTCTTTTTTCCTCTATTTCTGAGGCAGAAAAAAATGATTCAAGTTTTGTGGCTCTGTTGGGAACAAAAAGAAAAAATGAAAAGCAAGAAAAAGCTGGGAGGAATCCATCTAGAAGCTATCAATATCAATTTAAAAAAAAAAAGAAAAGGGGGGAAAAAGAGAAAAAAATAAAGAAGAAATGACTAAATATCCCACAGCCACAATAAACAACTACTAAACAACAACACAAAAAATAGGAAAAAGGGGGGGCAGGAGGGCTGGTGTGGTGAGGTTTTGTGCTTTTTTTTTTTTTTTTTTTTTTTGCATTGGCACAGTAAGTATTGGGGGAAATTTGAAAGGGAATTCTCTTGTCCTAAGAGATAAATGGTTTCTCTACCATTCTGCATACTTTCTGAAGAACAACTACAGGCTCCAGATATGCTCATTATCAAACCTCAAACCCTTTTTAGGATACCAGGAAAGTCTGCTCAGTTGTGGCTGACAAAATCAGTCTTCAGTAATTATATTGGTAATTAATAATCAATAATATTGATTATTGCATAGGTCATAGGAAGAACTCTAAAGAGAGTCTTTCTTTATGGTTCTAGAAAAATCTGCTTCATCACGGTTTTTATAGTCAGTTTTCTGACTTAGTGATCTTGGTTTTTGCACAGATTTTAGAATGAATCCTAGGAAATAGCTTTTCCTTATTGTTCCAGAAGTTCTGCTCAGTCATAGTTGACAAAAGTCCGACCTCTGAAATTAGAGATTTTTGTTCAAACCCTAGGCTGAATCCTAGGCTAGGGTCTTTCTTATTGGATCCAGGAAAAGTTCTGCCCAATTGTGGCTGTTAAAGTTAGTCTTCTGTAATTAGTGATCTTGATATTTGCACATATCAAGGACTTAGTGTCTTTTGATTTCATCTTATCATGAAGTGGTGAGGTAGGGCAACTTGCTCTTAGATCTAGTTGTTGCTGTTTCCTTGGCATTAGGATGTTGTATCAACCTGGCGAAAGTGCCACGGTGGTGTTAGGCACTCCCCAGAGGGTGCTTGATTCTTGGTGCTATTGCAGGGAACTGTGTTGGTTCTATTGTTGGGATCTGGGGTTCAGAGTTTGAGTGTCACTGTTCAGTCACATATAGCCTAAATCTAGTCCCCATGAAAAATGTTCAGGGTGGGAGGCACCCCTGTATTTTAAAATTTATGGGTTCTTATCCCTAGTAGATAAGTGCTTATTTCTATACAAAATATTTCACCAAATTTTTAATATACCTATGCAAAAGGGAATAGTGCCATATTATATTGCTATTTCACGTGAGGTAAGAATGACAGGCTATACAATCTCTGGGCTCTGATTTTGTTCTGAGCATTTATCCCAAGCAAGACATTTTCTTCTAGAGTTTCATACCAAGCAGAATTCAAACAAGTGAAATTAAATATATATGTAGATAGACAGATATAGATTTAAACAAATGAAAAAATAATAAACTTTAAAAAACAAGAAAAAAGAGGATGGAAAAAGCTACTTTTAAATTTGAAAATAAGCACACTAAGAGATATCCTATTAAGGTTATACACATACATAAAAATATAGATATCCTCATTAAGACTTTTAAAATTCTTTGGAGGGGTAAGATTCAGTGCCCATTTCCATCTCACACTTTGGTCTTCTCTGGTTTGAGAAATGGTTTGTAGCAATAAGTGATCCTGTAGTGTCCTTGAGCTGGGTTCCTTCTGGGGCTAAATTCGGTATCATGCAACAGTCCACATTTAAGGATGTGTGTGTGAGAAGAAGTGACACAGAGAATAATCTGCAGGAGTGGTGGCTGTAGGTTCTTGCTGGGACCTGAGTCTTGGGTATGTAAGGGTGTCCTTTCGCTCTGGGAGCTGGGTGGCTGCTTATTGGTGCTGATGGTAGGTCTCAGTACCTAATGAATTAAGAACTGAGGGTAAAGAGGGTTAAATAGAAATTTGTCAGAATTGGGGGAAAAGGATATAAGGAGTTCCTAAGGGGGGAAGAGGCATTGTATAAGAGACGCTATGTATATATAGTCAAGGATGGTTTACAGTATAGGTTGGGTAGACAAAGAGGAGTCTACTGTATACAAACTCATGCCCACTTATAGACAGACATTAGAAATTTCATCACAAGTTGTTGGTGGAGGCTGAACCCTCATAGAGTCACTAAGTTCTTGAGCTAAATGAAGCTTTCAGGGTTAAATTATGGCTAGAGAATTTTAAGACAGGAATAATTTTCCCTTCTAGTTTACTAAGCAATATGATGTGAGTACTCTAAGAGTTGTCTACCCTGTGTAGTGTTATCAGCCATGTCTTCTGCAATGAGGTTCCTTTCCTAAAAAGAAATAGACAACTTGAGCTTTATGATATCATAGTAAAATATTTTAAAATGAAGAGGAGAGATAAGAGGATGGAAGAAGAAAAAAAGAGAAGAAAAGAGAAAAAAGAAAGGCATAATAGTAATTTGTGAAAAACCTACTCTGTGAGATGGACCTGTATCATAAGTCTGTGGTAAAAAGTTATTTGCTTCAATGATCTAAATGAATATATGATTTAGGTCCTAATAATCAAAAGTAAATGGGTAAGTTTTACATTGCAAAATTAGAGTGTCCACCCTATATCACCATGAACCTGTGGACAAAGAAGAAGACTTTTTTATACCTAGTAAATTTAAGGCATTAGCACATACTGATAAAAAAAAAAACCCTGCCTCTGGGTCCCTGACTTCCAATTATACTCTGCACCTATTCTGGGCATAAATACATTAGAACAATATTATAGGACATTGTAGTGAGAGGTTTATTGAACACCTGTTCGTTCTAAACAACTATTTCCCATTGTTACTGATTTTTTAATAAGGAAGTATTACCATTCTAAACTCAAACACTTTCAATGCTTAGTATAGTACATCAAAGGTATACCTTGTTCTTTACAGTAAGTTCTCTGAAAAAATTATAACATAATTACAGGATACACACAAAATTAAATATATCAGCATGATGCAAATATTCAGTACTGCATACAGTGCATTATTTATAAGACACAACAAGGACACAATTTTTATAAATTAACATGGATTATTGTTCTCAGGCTTGTGCTATTTATACCTGTTAGTGATAGTGACAATCAACCTTTTTTAAGGTTTGGAGTCAAAGGAGCACTGTAAAAACAATGTTAGTGTGGCAATTATTGTTTGCATGGATCCACCAAAGTATGGGAGTCATGGAAAGGAAAAACTTTGGCCTAAGTACAAGGAGACCCTACCCCTGAAGTTTTCTGACAGAAGACCATTTCTAGACTCCAAGGAAACCAGTTTGTCCAATCCTGGTCATTGTCTGGATTTTATTATGATATAAAAGATCTTAGATGCTTTATTTTTCCCCCTTTTGGCATGATTTTATTGCTTCTCCTCACTATGTCCTGGCACCAAAAGTGTTCAGAATTTTTAGTATTTAGACATTGTGCTTCTTTATGAAGTATTATATGTATTACATGTATTATATGTATATATTATATATAGAATATTATATGTATATATGGTTGGTATTCTAAATACCTCAGATTAGTGATATTCTGTATTTATCCTTCTGGTTTACTTTATTTAACATAATATTTTCTAGTTCCATCCATGCAAAATCCATGATTGTATCATTTTTACTGCTATATAATATTGCATTATGTATAAGTATCAAATCTCGTGATACACTCATCTGCTGTTGGACATCCAGATTGATTTCAAATTTTAGTTATTGTGCTGAGTGCTGCAATAAATAGTGGAATGCATACATACTTCGGGATGAATATCCTTCTGTCTTGAGCATAGATACCCCAGATGCAATTGCTGAGTCATATGGAAGCTCAATTCTGAGTTTACTGAACACTCTTCATACTGTTTTCCATAGGGGTTGGACCAGGCAGCATACCCACCAGCAGTAGATGAGAGTTCCTTTCTTACCACATCCCATATATAGAAATTGGTTCCATTATTTTTTATTTGTGCCATCCTCACTGAATTGAATTTTTCTAATGAGTGATGGTGAGTATGCTTTCATGAGTCTGTTGGTCATCTTACAGTCTTCCTCAGAGAAGTGTCTATTCATTTCTTCTCCCCATTTTTCTATTTATTAGGTTTTGTGCAGCTATCCTTTCTGAATGCTTTGTATATCCTTTTGTATATCTAGGATATACAAACCCTTTATCTGATGTGCTGAGTGTAATTTTTTTATTTCATTAGTTGTCTTCTAGTTTTAACCAGGGTTTCTTTTGCCATACAGAAAATTTTAGTTTAATGTAGCCACATTTATTAGGTTTGATGCTATTAATCTTGACATTGGCATACCATCATCAAAGACTTTTGAGGTATAAGTCTTGAATTGTTCTGCCTATTTTTTACTCAATGAATTTTATAGATTCAGTTCTGATTTCAAAGTCTTTAATCCATTTTGAGTTGACTTTTGTGTAAGGTGCGAGGATGAATCAATCTTTAGTTTCTTATAGGTAGTTATCCAGCTGTTCCAACACCATTTGTTGAAGAGACTGTCTTTGTTCCATTTCAAATTCTTGGCTCCTTTGTGATATATTAGTTTACCATATATTTGGGGGTATACAACTACATATTTTATTCTGACCCATTGTTCTTGGACTTAGTCTTTGTTTCAGTTCCATACTATTTTGATCACTATAGTTTTATAGTAAAGCTTCAGGTTAGGTAATGAAATATCGTCAGGCTTCTTGTTTTGCATTGATTAAATTTAGCTGTTCACATAGTGTTTATTATGCCTAGAATGTTCATTAAGCCTCACTCATATTTTTGCTTTAAAAATAATTTCCCCAGAATTCTTTCTCCTAACAAGAATTTTTTTTTTATTTTTGCTTTCTTGAGAGAATACATCCCAGTAATTCTCAGGGGTTACTCCTGACTATGTGCTCAGAAATCGCTTCTTGCTTGGGGGACTTCATGGGACACCGGGAATCAAACCAATGTTCATCCTGGGTTGGCCCTGTGCAAGGCAAATGCCCTACCACTGTGCTATTGCTCCCGCCCCAAAAATTTCTAATAATAATTATGTTCCCAGTTTCTCAATATGGCAATGCCCAATCTTTCATACACCTGTGTTTATATCAAAGCACTTTTAATTGGCCACAATATTTTCATATTGTTTCTTGTTTATGAGTCTTATCTATAATCTCTACCTTCTAAAATTGTTCTTATGAAGTCTAAGGGTCAAGAATATTCTGGTCAGAATAATGCAGGCACATATGCATACTTTTTTGTTAGAAAGAAGCTAAAATATGAATTTTGCAGCAAAGAGCAAGTGGTTAAACATGAGGCTTTGAGTATGAAGAAATTCTAAGTCACACAAAATATTTTTTGCTTTTTTGTTAAAGCAGAAAACTTTCACAAAATTACTTGAATCAGGAGAATGACATTTTTCTATCTAAATTTTAGAGGTTTAATAATTTTAGTAAAACCAATTAGTAACATCATTAGTAAAAGATTAATAGAAATAATTAAAATAATATTAACCATATAGTAGTAGAAACAATATTACAATTTTTATGTTGTCTCTCACACTTAATAATCAAGACAGAAATTTTTCAATAATTACTTCATTAAACCGTGGTTCCTAAACAATTTCTAAACATTATACTTAGAAAACAACATATTTCAGTTCAAAGTTCATTTCAATAAAAATCTTCTATAAATATATTAGTTCTTAATTTTATATATTTTGTGTTTTCCTATCAATAATCATTTTTTATTAATAAAATAATTTAAAATAGCAATGTTTTAAATATTTAGAAAGAATGTTGTTTTGCACAGGAATCAAACATTAAGTTAAGACTATACTTTCAGGGATCATTTCTATAGTATCTGACTAGAGAAGTTTCTCTGATCGTGTAGAGCACCCGAAGCCACAAGGAGGAGTCAGAGCGTCCTCTCCTGAGTTTAAAGCCGGCTCTAGGTGTGTCGCTTCTGCAACTGCCTTTGGCCATTGATGATCATTTTTTCCTCTGGAAAGGGTAGAGTGAGAGGATGCAGTTTGAGTGTAAAAAAAAAAAAATTAAGCTATGTATTTTGCAATAATACATTTAAAAGTTTTAGATTCAAATACTTTAAATAAATATGGATACTCTTCTTAAAATAGTATAAAATTATTTTCAATAAGGTATTATTCTTATTTTAATTTATTTAGCTAATTTTTATATATTTGAATGATTACTTTTAGAAATATTCTAGTAGTAATCAATTAAAGCAGTAATGCATATATTGGGAACAAATTAAAAATCAATGTTGTGTTATGAATATTGATCGGCCTAAATTAATTTTGCTAAAGTTTAAACGTTTAGAAGTTTAAAACCTCCCTCTAGGAACTTCAAATCAGAAGTATAGATAATCTCAACATATTAAATTGATTTTTTTAAATCACAATATATATTCTTAACATTTTACATACAGAAGCACTAGCAGAATATTATTAACAATGAACTGGTTCTGGGGCCGGAGAGATAGCATGGTGGTAAGGCCTTTCATACAGAAGGACAGTAGTTCACATCCCGGTATCCCATATGGTCCCCTGTGCCTGCCAGGGGCGATTTCTGAGCCTAGAGCCAGGAGTAACCCCTGAGCACTGCCAGTGTGACTCAAAAACAAAACAAAACAAAACAAATAACAATGAACTGGTTCTAAGAAACATTCCTATAACTTTTCTATTTAGTGTCACTTTTAGCTAGGAATTTTTATATTAGCTTTTTTTTTTGTTTTTTTGTTTTTTTTTGGGGGGGGGCCGCACCTGGTGACACTCAGGGGTTACACCTGGCTATGCACTCAGAAATCACCCTTGGCTTGGGGACCATATGGGATGCTAGGGGATTGAACCTCAGTCCACGCTAGATTATCGTGTGCAAGGCAAACACCCTACCGCTTGTGTCACCACTTCAGCCCCTATATTAGTACTTATGTATATAGTTTAATGTTTGTAATCTGGAAATAAGCTACGGTTTAATGTTTACAGTCTAAAGAGAAACTATGGTTTTTATTTTATGCATAAGAAACCCAATAACTTATTTAATAAATACAAGTTGTACTGGGCAATATCAGGGTCTTCCTGGGGTCCCAGTAGCAGACTGAGTGGACTGTCTAGCAGTCACCCCTCAACCTCAAGGGACTGAAGCCTCCTTGTCAAACTTTTCACAGGCAAGCATTATGGAAGGGTTTAGGGGAAGAGAAAAATCTTCCCACAGTACCAACACAACTCAGACACTATGTGGGTTGTCAAAGCAGTTCCAAATTTATTAAAGAAGGCTCATAGCTTATATATGGTAGCAAGAGGAAACAAGCAAGAGTGGGAAAGGGCCCAGCGAACAAAGAAAGATTCCAATACACAATGGTTAACTAATTAAATCGCCTAATATAGAAATAACAAACATGTTTTTCTGCAGTTTAGTGGTTGACCAGCTAACACATACTGTTGTTTTAATGTTCTAGTGTCAGTTAAACTTTATTTAATAATATAGATATTTTTAAGTATATAGTAAAGATCCAATTAACATCATGAAGATCCCTAACAAATAACCAATAGAAATCTGTTGTTTAAACCATCTAACCTACAGTTTAACTAGGCTGTAAGAGGTAATGGGGGCCAGAGTACTAGTCCAACAAATAAATTTTCAACTGGCAACCAGGGTTTTATCCTTGGTACCTCAGATGGCTTCTTAAGATCCATCAGGAATGATCTCTGAACACAGAGCCAAAAGTGAGCCTGAGGAAAAACCTTACCCCAGACCCAAAACTCAATTAGTCAATAAAATATCTAGTTTATGCCTTAAGTATGTTTAAATAGAATTGCATTTTTGGTAGCCTTATTTATTTAAAATATATTTTATCTTTTCTTATTCCTAAATATAAAATTCATTTAAATATTTTAAATAGTATTTACTTAAATTTCATATAGAACAAAAGTAAATGCTATCTTAAGTTCAGTTTTCTTTAATAATATAGGTACTTTTTATGTATATAGTAAAGATCCAATTAACATCATGAAATGATTCCAGAAGACCATATTGATAAAGAACATATCAAGTGAGTACCTGTTCAACCATCCATCTCAAAGTGTACTAAGGAAGAATTCAGGTAAATTCCTGCTCAACAACCAGGTGAGTTCAAAGAAATTGTCCTACCATTTCCATCTTTCCATGTTAGAATTAATCCCTAAATGTCAAGGAAGCTACAGAATTTTTTTTGAAATGTTAACTCTTGATTTCAGAAATATCTGAGTAGCATCCATCTAAAAATCAAGTTTTTGGTCAAAGAAACATTAAAAAACAGAAAAATATTTTCAAGTAAATACACTTAGTTCATGTTAAAAGAGAGGTTGAGAGAGAAAAGAGAGGTAGAGAGATAATGGGGGAAAAGGGAGAAATATATAGATATAGATAGATTATAAAGATATTTAGAATATGGATAGATACATGGATAGGTAGATGATTGAATAGATAGACAATAGATGGATGGATTGCTAGTTTAATAGATGTATGAATAGATGAATAGATGGATGGATAAATAGAGATAGACAGTCAGAAACAGAACGATAGTGATTAAAGGTATGTGAAAGCAGAAAATTGATGAAAGAGTTGTGCACACAAAGTGGATTAGGTGTTGTCAAGAGGGATTTCGTCCTGGGTTTTGGGACAAATATCTTTAAGAAGTGTACTAAGGAAGGAATAATATTCTTAGAGGGATTAGCACAGCAGTATGATGTTAGGAGTCCTGAACTCATGCACAAGTATAAAGGCCACATGTTTGCTCATACATTGTATGCATCATTAATCTCTGCGCATGCAGCTAGATGGTATGTAAATAAATAGCTATTTGGAGTTTCCTGAGGAGAAAAGTCAAAGGATCTGAATTCTGCTCTCTGTGCATCTTCAATGACTTAAACTAATTTTCAAGGTTCTCTATTATTTAGGAGTGAATGGCCTTGAAGCTGTCTGACTTGACTCATTGACATGACATGGTCTTTTTTTTTCTTTTTATAAGTAGGTATTTGTCCCAACCAGTAAGTTTTATTATGCACTTAGGTCACACACAGATTTACATAGTTGGCATATGTAATGGTATACCTACCTACATTATTTGCTAAAAGAGGAAAAATAAGAAAAATCAAAGTATTATTCTAAATAAAAGAAAATAAATTTAGATATTATATACAATATAAATGTCTGCAAACAAACATTTATATTGAAATACCTTAAAGTTATCTTATTTTCAGAGAATAATAGTCATAGATGGCATTTATTTTGCTGCCAGTTTTGCTTTGATAAAGTTTTATTCTAATTGTAGCCTAAAACTTCTCACCTTACTATGTCTGGTTTAATTGCCTCTTGCAGTTAAGGTTAATTACCTATTTAATACCTAAGGAAAAACCCTGTCAGTAAGTTTTATGATTTTCTCTTTCACTATAATTTTATACCCTCCTCTGGATATATGAATAATTAAATCTTCAAAAAATGACCTTACTATAAGCTATTTCAACTAATGCTTTATTTTTTCTGTCTTTTTGAATCAAAGCTTATTCTCACTGGGACTTTTTTTTTAGGTGTGTATTGGCCTGTGTGTGGCCAATATCTTTGCCAATAAAAGAACTCCAGACTATTCTGCTATAAGTAGAGTTTACTATTTATGAATGATAGCCTTCTAAATTGGAATTTTCTTTGGTCATAAATATGAATATTTTGTAGCTCATAAATCTACTTAAATCCCAATCATGACAATTTACATTTAAGTAATTTTTCATAGACCATATGTAGGGTCAAAAAAGATGTTTGTGGCATAATTTATTATATCTTAGTAGAAACCAAAATATATAGACAAAATTATTTATATACAGTCCCACAATTACTCTGGAAATTATATATTTAGTTATGGATAGATACCCCATATCTTGCTCCTTTTCTGAGACCCATGCATGGCTTTTCCCCAAAAGCAGAAAAGAATGAGGCATTTGGACTCTATAATTTGAAATTAAGGCTATTACAAAAAGAAAAAAAAACCTTAGCAAAAGACTGTAGAATCAAATAATTAACGATGGGGCTGGATGGCGATGGATGGAGGCCTTTGTGCTTAGGCCCCAGCCACGTGGTTTCATTCCCCATCCAGCTGGCGGGTCCCAGGCCCAGGTGAACGGTGTAATGAAGACTCACTCACAGGTAGGCATTAGGAAGCATCATCTTTATTCATGCCCTAACCACCACATGTGTGTGGCCTATCTCATAACCTTTTAAGCATTCAGCCATTCTAGGCTAGCCCTGCGTCTTAACCCTTTCAGCCATCTTCTCTTTGGCCTCCATCCTGGTCCAAGACCAGAAACAGAGACCCCAAAGCCAGCGAGCTCAGCAGGGTCAAAAGGGCCCGAATCCCCTTGGTCCAAGGCTTATCTAACTTTTCCAAGACCCCTCCCAGGAATGGGCCGGGTCTTGCAGGTAAGGTCACACCTAATATCCGGTTCCCAAGACCCCTTCCAGAAATGGGTGGGTCTTAGGTATCTACATCAAAATCCAGGGTCTCAGCTAGGTACACCAACAAAAGACAACCAATTTTTAAAAATATATACTTTAGAAGAGAATAGCAAGAGCTAAAGTGGGGAGAGAGAAGTCGGAAGACAGCATAGTAGAGAAAGATAATATCTCAGGTAAGATGTAGGAATGGGTAGGAATGGCTGATCAAAAAATGGCTTTAATGATAAAGATGGATTAAAACTGGAATGAGAATACAAAGACTCAAAAACCATTAATAAAAAAAAGAGATCCTGGGCTGAAGCAACAGCACAGTGGGTAGCATGCTTGCCTTGGATGTGGCTGATTCCCAGTATGTGGTTCAATACCCAGCATCCCATATGGTTCCAGAGATGCCAAGAATCATTACTGAGCCTTAAGGTAGGCATAGTCTCCAGAGAACTACTGGATGTGGCCCCAAACCCCCTCCACACACAATTTATCCCCTAAAGCTGCTTCAACCCCATGTAAACATCAATGGAATATAGGGATACAGTGGTATGGATAGGGACTTCTTCATTTGCTTTAAATTTTAAGTGTTAGCAACTAAAAAGCTATCTGTTGAAATTAGGAACTGGCTGGTGGAGGAGATAACAGGTAATAAAAGGAAAGTCTCAGTCTGGCCTTTACTTCTGTGCCCCTTCACAGAGAGCAAGACTGCAGGGGTCTCACTCATGTAGGTAAGGACTTCCACAGAGACTAAGCAAAACTGAGGACACATGGAGCTGCTTGAGTTTTGTCCTATAGAAGCCCAAAGGTAATTTACAGAGAGGATACAGGTGAGCAGATTCTAGTTACAGATTTCAGACTAGAACAACCTACACTGGGGAATGAAGAATATTGAGAAAAGTTCAGGCCATATACACCAGAAGTGAGCAGATATTGAGGTATAAGACTCAGGCCTGGAGGCATAAGACTCTGGCACGGAAGGACAGGACAAGGAAGAATAACTGGAGGTAAAGGAGAGGCCTGAACATTGAGGAGGGAACAGAGATTCTATTAAAATGTGATAAATGTTTGAGATTTAGCTCAAAATTTTTATTCTAAGGGATAAGAGAGGTAAAGTATCTGGACATTAACTCCAGTCACATGATTTGTGTGTGCGTGTGCATGCATGTGTGTGTGTGTGTGTGTGTGTGTGTGTGTGCGTGCGGTGGTTGAGGTCATACCCAGCTGTATGCCATTATTTTTGTCTTGATCATTGCTGTAGTAACTTCTAATTTATATTATTATGTTTTAAAAGTAATAGTTAAATCATTGCATTTTTAACTTTCAATGCCTTTAAAATTGTGACTATATGTATGAAGACAATGAACAAGCAGATTATCTAGTGAATAAAGGAGAAATATAGTTTTCCCTAAGAGTAAGCTATTGATATTTTAAAGATTTACCTACTTAGGTAAGTCAGCTGGACTCCCTTCTATGCTGAGGCTGGTATTGTCATTATTTATAATGATGTTTAGTGGAAAGAAAAGAAGGATATTAAAGAAAAAGCTATTTACTGACATAGAACAAGCAAATTAAATACAGACATTTCTGCTCGCTTTTTCTAAGATCTTAAATTCTGATGTACCTAGATGATGGTAAATTATTTTCCTTATGGAACAAACCTCAAAAGAGAAATAATCTAAGAAAACAAAAAGCAAGTTGCTATTACACCATAAATTACTCATTATTCTTTTTATATTAGCATGCTTTGATTTTCAGTGCTGAAATTGATGTGTGGTAGTTTGTGTATGTTTGAGAATTTATGTGTGTGGTATGTATGTGTATTATTAAGAAAATTAAGAAAATGATATCTAAGAGAGGCTTACAATTTGAGGATTATGGGAGA
The DNA here is from genome assembly GCF_024139225.1 of Suncus etruscus. NCBI lineage: Eukaryota > Metazoa > Chordata > Mammalia > Eulipotyphla > Soricidae > Suncus > Suncus etruscus. The sequence goes on along the minus strand of NC_064858.1, from coordinate 65,099,668 downwards.
AAGAAATTTTCCCTAAGAAATTCATATTCAGATGAGAAGTTGTGAAAATTCAATAAGAAAAAAAAGGAAATTCAACTTTCTTTTTTATCATATTCAATATCATTATTTTAATAGTGTTTTTTATTTTTGTTATTAATTTCTTTATTTAAATTACATGGATACAAAGTCATTCATAATACAATTACATGATGTTCAATGTACAGCAGCAGTGCTCATATCCCACCAGCAATGACCCCAATTTCACTTCCACCTTCAGGGGTAGACAGAAATTCAACTTTCTAATTAAAATTGCCAAGAGTCACTATAAGAATGATTTTCACTATTTATGCTAACATCTTCAAATGTAATCTGTTCTTTCTTGGGTGAGAAATTTTCAACACCCTAGAATTATCCTTTAAAGTGTTTCTTATTTGAAGCAAAATATGTTTTAATTATGTTGGTCTTAATTTTTTCTTCAAGAATAGAACCAAGGCCCGGAGATATAGCATAGCGGCGTTTGCCTTGCAAGAAGCCGATCCAGGACCAAAGGTGGTTGGTTCGAATCCTGGTGTCCCATATGGTCCCCCGTGCCTGCCAGGAGCTATTTCTGAGCAGACAGCCAGGAGTAACCCCTGATCATCACCGGGTGTGGCCCAAAAGCCAAAAACCAAAAAAAAAAAAAAAAAAAAGAATAGAAACAAATTAGTCTGTCTTGAAAATTAAATATTAATATGTTACAAAACATTTTTTTCCTGTTTTTGGGCCACATCTTTTAGTGCCTAGAGATTATTCCTGGCTCTGCACTCAGAAATCTTTCCTGGTAGGCTTGGCAGGCCAAATGTGATGCCAGGGATCAAATCCAGGTAGGTTCCACTTTTGCTGTGTGCAAGACAAAATCCATATTTGCTGTGCTGTCTCTGGTTCCTATGCTACAATTTTTATCAAAAAAAATGTATATAGACCTCAAAATCACATCAGACAGGTATCATTGCTAACACTTGGTTTCTTCATATGTCATCATATATTGTGATTTATAAAAACTACTCTATGATGGCTTGTCTTATATTATCTATCTTCTAAATCTAAATGGGTGCACTGCAGAGCTTATGTTAGCATAGCCACATGTCTGGAAGCCTGGGGACCCCATTCTATTGTCCTGCATTGTTGTATAGCACTCCTAATACAGAGATTGGCACTGAATCATGTCCATCTAACTTCTACACCCCAAACAGGACTATGTCCAGCAGAACCACACAACTTAAATCATCTTGTTCTGCTTCATGAATTGAGGTGGGGGGGATTTAAATGAATGGTACCAGGAGCAATATATTACTACATATATCTAATCTAAATTGGGGGCATGAAGAATGTAGAATCATATTTCTCAGAGAGAATATAGCTTTAAGTCTTAGTTAACTCAATAGAGAATATAGATGACATTTTTCTGACATATTCAAATAACACTGCTTAGTAAGGAAAATAACCTTAACAAGATGTATTATTAGTAGCTGTTTGGCATACAAAATTTAATAGATCTGTTCTTAAGTAACTGGGAATTACCAGAAAGTGAGTAAAAGGTAAATGTAAAAAAATGTCAACGGAAATTCCCCACTCTGCAGGAAGGCAGCTGTAAAAATTCAAGAAGCCTAGAGTGCCAAACAAAATGGACACAGAGAGAACAACATAAAGACACATAGTAATCAGAATGACACAGACCAAAAGAAGAGATGAACTTTTTCAAGCAGCTCACAACAACAACAAAAGTAAAGCTAAGCAAACTAACTTAAGAATAACAAAAGATATTTAATATAAAAATACAGATAAGAAGAGAGTACAATAGCATATACTTAATGAAAAAAAGCTTTCAACCTAGAGTCCACTACTGAGCAAAGCTCTCATTTAAATGGAGAGAAGGCTAAAAACATTTCAGAGTCTGTAGATATAGTATAGTGAATGGGTAAGGTGCTTACACAAATGGTCCTGAACACCTTAAATTTAAAGTAATTTCAATCTAATAGTGTCATAAGAAATCTTATGGGAAAGCTACATAACTCTCTACCAAGCTCAGTGAACCTAAATAGTAACTCAGAAACTAGACATGTACCAATCACAGAGCAATAAATCCACTGTCTTTAGTCACACTCTGGAGAGATAGAACAATAAATTTAAGTTGATCATTGTTGATCTCAGTTTTAGTAATTCAATTTACTTTTGTGTTGTAACTAACAAAATAAAGTAAATTTGTTTGTGCCTGAAAGAAAGCAGACAAGGGTGGGGTGGGTAATTGGGGACACCAGTGAAGGGAAGGTCACAATATTGGTAAGATTAGTGTTTGAATATTTAACATATGAAATACTGTATTATGCACAATTTGGTAAATCACAGCAATATTAAAAATTATAGGTAAGTTAAATATGGTTTAGGAACATATATTCACTTATCTTATATGGATTATATCAAAGTAGTTAAAAGCAAAGTTCTAATATGAAGAAAGGCTACTACTAGACTACAAAACACTAAGAAGAATGTGTAGAGATGATGCCCTTAACACAAAGACAAAGATTATGAAGCATAGATTGACTTGACAATCTTGTGAAGTGCAACAGGCCCAGTTTGAGGAACTGTGATGTTTCCATGAAGAAATTAAGAAGAAAGAACCAAAGTTTTCTAGTTTTTCTCTGCCTAGAAAATTGGTCTCTAAAATTTAAATAGGTGATTTGATTCTGATAAAGGGACAGACATCAAAGCCTTCATGACTAGCTGGGGGCTCTATATGATCAGTTAAAAACCATTGAAAGTGAAATATTTTTCTAGAGAAACCTAAGAAAGTCAATATTCATTAAACTGCTATTAAATCAGGGACAAAAAAATTGAGACTAGTTCTTTAATCTCTTATTTCAAATGATGCCATTTTACATGTTTCTGATGCTAAATATTGTTTGGTTAACATGATACCTCTCTAAATTGTTGTCTTAATAACTTAAAAAGCCAGTCTTTAAAAAAAACAAGGTATAATCTTTTCTTTTAAATAACAAAAATTTAAATAACAAAATTTTCACAGTAATATTTAAGGGACATAGTGACAATGAATCAGGGCCATTCCCACAACCAGGGTTGTACTCCCTCCATCCCTTTTTCCAGCATGTGTCCCATATCTCTCTCCTTTTCCCTTGAAGTGCTATTGTATCAGTTTGTTATAGATAGGGTATCAATTCTGTTGATGTTGACTTTCAGTTTGGTGTGTAAGTCTGATGACTCATTGTTCATATGTTCATATGGCTGTTTGGTCCCAGTACCATTCATTTAAATCCCCCCCCCCAATTCATGAAGCAGAACAAGATGATTTAAGTTGTGTGGTTCTGCTGGATGAAGACCAAAAATGAAGAAAAACATAAAAAACAACAAACAACAGTAAAAAAAACAAACAAAAAACAGTAACTAGCAACAACAGAAAAAGCACCCTGCAACAACAACAAAAAGATCACCAAATAATAACCACAAGAGTGAAAAAGAAAGAAAAAAATAAAAAAAAGAAGGATGGAGTGCTGGTGTGGCAAGTTTTTGTGCCCCCTACCCCTTTATAAGATCTGAGCAAAAACCAATATCACTTATTATAGAAGACCAATTACAACAACAATGATGGAATAGAATTTCTAGAACCCTAAAGAAAGTATCTATCTTTGTCCTAAGACCTGTGCAAATAACAAGATCTCTAACTACAGAGGCCTGATTTTATCATCCACAACTGAGCAGAAAGTTTCCTGGCACCATTAAAAGACTGTGAGGTGTGGTAATGAGCATGTAGGAGCCAGCAGTTGTTCCCATGGTAGTATGCTTTAAGGGCAGAGAAGAACTGAATCTCTTAGGCCAAGGGAATTGCCTTTCTTATTTCCCCAATACTTACTGTGCCTATGCAAAAAAAAAAAAAAAAAAAAAAAAAAAAAGCACAAAGGGTATGATCTTTTAAGTCTATCATGTAACACCACACTCTAGTGTCAATAAAAATTATGGTAAAGTAGTATGATTTCTCAGAATGAATAGGTAATTAAGCCATTCAGGTTTATAGAGAATCTCAATGTTACAGCTGGGATTAAGAAATTGGCCTGGAGAAGTAGCTTAAACCCTATAAATAATTTTAATATAGTTTTCTTTGTGGAAATATGTGTAAGCCTAATTCATCCTCAGTTAACTTCTTTCTTGGGGAAAAGGCTCATAAATATTCACAACCTCCCAGGGAAGATTGCTTAATTAACATAGCAAAAGGAACTATTTTTATAAATACTAACACTTTTGAGTTAGTAGAGAGGCAAAAGAGATCATCTGGTTCATGTTATATTTTAAATGAGTTAAAGTGAAGACTAGAGAAATAAAATTATTGGACAAGAGTTCATAAAACATAAATATAGATGGCGTGTGGAAGCTTATCATAAATGATTGATAACCATATAAAAACTAAAATAAGTATTTATGTTTAAATAATCAAATTTCATACACTTGTTGCTCGATAAATTATTTTATAAGTACCCTTTTAGATATGTAGGTAATTAAGAGAACAAAGCTGCAGAGAGATTTGAAAATCCCTTGTGACTCATTTGAAGATGTGAACCAGGATTTATCGATCAGATCAATAATGTTCAATTGCTATGAAGTGCTTCTATTTCAAAAATACCATTTATTAGATATCACTTCTTTCTTTGTTCAACCTAGTATAAAATAACAGAAAGCTGTAAAAGTACTAATCCTAGAGAAATAGTATAGCAGATAGATGCTTACATTGTATGTGGGCAACTGGTTGCATCTCTAGCAACGTGTTGGGTCCCTGTGCTTCACCAGGAGTAATTCCTGAGTGCAAAGCTGGAGTACGCCCCCAATAACTGTTTTATCAATGGGCGACAAAAGGACATATAAGGAAATAAGGATTGGAACACTAGAATTGAATGATACTTTTGGGAATTAAGAAGTTGACTTTCTCAGTAGGGTGCTAGCCTTGCAGTAGGCTGACCCTGGTTTGAGTTCCTGGCTCCCTATTTAGTCCTCTGAGCTCATCTGGTAAGAATGAAGGCAGAACAAATCATTGAAGGGAGAACAAAAACTAAGCCCCAATACACTGCCCCAATACAGACACACACAGACAGAAACACAAACAAAACAAATGAACAACAACAACAAAGTCATTTTGATTACTTGAGTCTTGAAAGATTATAAAAAGGTAAAACACTTGTTATGAACAACATAATACAAAACAAAATTAAAAAAAGATTCTTTGAAGAAGACTTATCTAGTTCTTCAATAATGATGTGCTGATAAACACATTAAAAGTTATGTAGTGTATAAATGATATTCTTTGTTCAACATAGTCTTCTTGACTAATGATAAAATTTTTATTGCAAAGTATTCCAAAATTGTAAGCTTAAAACTCAAGTACAATAAAACTTACAAGCAAAATAGGGCCAGAGTGGTGACATAATGGTAGGGCATTGGCCTTGCATGCAGCTAAACTAGGACAGACAATGGTTCAATCACCTGGCATCCATAGAATCTCCCAAGCCAGAAGCAATTTCTGAGCACAGAGCCAGGAGTAACCCCTGAGTAACACCTGTGTGCCCCCCAAAAATAAATAAACTTACAAAAATATTTATTTTGCTTAATAAAGTCTACATCTATGCACAGACATGTAAACAAACCAACACACAAATAAAGATGTGAAGGATGTATGTGACCAGATGTTCATTGTCTAACTTTTTTAAGTAGGTAACAGTTATAACTAGCTTTGGTTAAGGTATTAAACCTGTGTTGGTTGCATGCAAGACATATCATTTTTCTATTTTATTGTATTCTATTCCTGACCATCTATCTATTTTTCACTGACCATCTATTTTCTAATAGATATTGATGAATTTATGGTCTTATTAAGAGTATTATTAATATTGCTAAATTGAGTAACAAACAGTTTATCTGGTGTTAAATTAGAGTTATTTAATTAGGGTACTTGGGTTAGCACCCAAAGACTTATAATGCATCTCTGTTGATTTAACAGTTTAAATCGAGAAGACCTAATGCAGAATATTTAATACTTTTTTCTATGTAGACTCAGATTTAACAAAATCAGGATGGAAATAGGTATAGTATCAAGAATAATATTGCAGGAAATGCCTATTTTATGCAATAATAGATAAAAGTGTTCATTTGGGTATTTTCTTATGCATGCAGAAAAATAAAATTTCCTATGTGTAAAAAAATTAGTGCTAATTTATTAGGGAGTAAATTTAAGAGGATTTGTGTGTTGAATTTAAATTAGGATTTGCATTTATGAAGCTAACTTAAGGGCCACAGTACAGAGAAGGGACCCAGCACCTTGCAGCAGGTAACAGGGGAGGGAGGAGACCTGAGGGCAGGGCCAATCCTCTGCACGTTTGCCACCATTACCTGCACCCGACTTAAGGGCAGCAGCACAGAGAAGGGACATGGGCCCTTGCCACAGCTAACAGAGAGGGGACAGAGACTTGAAGTCAGGGCAAAAACCCCACACTGTCACTGCAATCATCCTGCTTAGGGCCAAACTCCAAGAAGGGATCCAGCGCCATGCCACATGTGACAAAAGAGAGTTGAGACCCAAGGGCAGGACAAAACCCTTGCACAGTTGCTGCCATTTCTCTCCATCTCCCTCCCCAGACTCTCCATAACAGTGAGTCTATATACCATACAGGTCTAGGCAGAAAAGACATAATGCTTATTTCCCTCAGATAATCCACAACCTACAAAGCACAACACAAAACAATGAAGAAACTTGTAATACCTCTGCCATGTTTTGACAAGCTCATTTAACTAGAAAAAATAAACTCAAAATTGAATATACTTCTAATCACTTCTAACACAATCAGTTCAGCAGAAAAGTTAAACAACCGGAATATTTCAGCATTCTAAACCATCAATGCAAAGAAATATGGGTTCAAAGAGAAAAATCAATAAAGAAATTAAAAAGATACCTTGAAACAAAAACTAAAGAAGAACCAAATTGTCAAAATATGTGGGAAACAGCAACAGCAATAATTAGGGAGAAACTCATATCAACATCAGTAAAGAGGAAAATGACAAAATCAACAGTTTAACAGGATATCTTAAGGACATGGAGAAACAGCAACAAAGAACCCAAACATAGCCAGAAGACAAGAAATACTAAAAACCAGAGCAGAAATAAACAACATAGAAACTCACCAACTGGGAGAGATTGAGGATACCTGTTGCCTTTGCATGTTTTTCTATTCTTCTGTCTCCTGAAACTCTCCTTAGATGGACAAGAAGGGTCCAGCAAAAACTGTCTCCTAGAGTTGCCCAAGCAGAAAAGCCAAGAAAGACTGAGTGAGTGAAAACCAGCTAATATATCTGCCCTGGCAGAAAGGTAGATCCTTTGTCTACGAAGGCAGGTGAGAGGGGTCTGCCAATGCTGTGAGATTACCAACTGGGAGAGACTAAGGGGGCATTTTGTCTTTGCATGTTTCTCAACTCTTTTGTCTCCTGAAACTCTCCTGAGAGGGCCAGCAAAAAGTGTCTCCTATGGGCTCAAGAAGAAAAAGGAAGCTCCATTTTACTTCACGGCCATGTGCTCTTTCTAAATAATGAACCCCACCATAGCAAACAGAAAAGAATCACACTACAAGCGTGAAAATGGGTAAATTTTGCAGGCAAACACCATGCACAGGAAATGAAGGTGATAACTCTGATGACCCAAAAAATAATATCCATCTGATTAATCTCTCAGATAAGGAGTTTAGAATAGTAATATGGAGGATCCTCATGGAAATAAAAAAAATATAGATCTAGCTGAACATAACCCAAAGACAAAACAAACCAATAGACACACCAAATTTATGAGCAAAGATGGCATTAAATCCCATGACAATCATCTCCCTCAATGTCAATGGACTAAATGCACCAATTTAGGGACAAAAAGTGACTAAATGGATCAAAAAGATGATTCCAACATTTCTGCTGCCTACAAGAAACACATCTGACTAGTCAGAACAAACATACTCAAAATCAAAGGCTGGAGGAAAATCATTCAAGGAAACAACACCCTTAAGAAAGCTGGGGTGACTTTATTAATATAAGACAACACAAACTTTAAATTCAGAAAAGTTGTAAGGGACAAAGATGGACACTTTGTACTAATAAAGGGAAATGTGCAACAGAAAGAAATCACAATACTATACATATACACATGCAATGAGAGACCAGCAAAATATCTAATACAATTATTGACAAATTTGAAAGAGAATATCATAATAATACAATAATTGTGGAATACCTCAACATAGTACTGTCAACATTTGATAGGTCAACCAGACTGAAATGCAACAAAAAAAGAAGAGGCCTAATATATATATATATAAATCATATATATCACATTTCATCCCCAGAAACCTGGATACACATATTTCTCCAATGTATATGATTTATTCTCTAGGATAGACCACATGCTGGCACACAAAACATCCCGCCATAAATTCAAAAGGGATAAAATTTTGCAAAGCTACCTTCGCTGACCACAGGGCTCCAAAATTAGATGTGAACTACAAAGGGACACAATAGAAAAAATTTAACAACTGGACATTAAACATCCTGCTACTTAAAAACCAGTGGGTTTGAGATGAAATCAAAGAAGAAATTAAAACTTTCCTGGAAACTAATGACAGTGAAAACAAACTATCAGAATCTATGGGACACAGCAAAAGTGGTCCTGAGAGGAAAATTTATAGCTTTGCAAGCACACACCAGGAATGAAGAAGAGACATACGTCAATAACTTAATGATGCAGCTTATAAAATTAGAAAATGATCAGCAAAAGGAACCAAAAATGGGGAGACAGAGGAAATAACAAGGCTTAGAGCAGAAATCAAAGATGTGGAAAATGAAAAATCAATCCAAAAGATCAATGAAAGCAAAATTGGTTCTTTGAAAATATAAACAAGATTGATAAAACATTAGCAAAACTCACAAAGAAAGACAGAGAAAAACTTGATGAACCATATTAGAAACGAAAAGGGGAAGATCACTACAAACATTGCAGAGATTCAGAGGGTAATCAGAGACTCCTTTGAGAAACTCTATGCCACCAAACATGAGAACCTGGAAGAAATGGATAAATTCTTGGACGCTTATAAACTTCCCAGTTGAATAGGAGGATGTAGAAAATCTAAATACCCCCATCACTATTGAGGAAATTAAAATGGCAATGATGTATGTCTGCCCCCCAAAAAAAAGACCAAACCCAGATGGATTCACTAATGAATTTTTTTCAAACATTTCAATAGGAACTACTACCAATCCAAGCCAGGATCCTTCATGAAATTGAAAAAATGGGAACACATCCTAATAGCTTTTATGAAGCCAACAATACTTTGATACGAAAATCAGTGATGCTGCCAAAATAGAATATTAAAGACCATATCCCTGATGAACACAGATGCAAAAATCCTCAAAAAAAAAATCCTAACAAATACGAACCAAGCCTTATCAAGAATATCATTCACTATAATCATGTAGGTTTCATCCCAGGAATGCAGGAATGGTTAAACAACCATAAATCTATCAACATAATACACATCTTAAACAACAAGAAAAATAAAAACCACATGATCATATCAATAGACAAATAGAAAGCATTTGATAAGCTCCAACACCCATTCTTCATAAAAACACTCAGATAAGAATGAAAGGAACCTTTCTCAATATAGTTAAGGCCATCTACCACAAGCCAATGGCAAATATTATCCTCAATGGAGAAAAACTAAAAGACTTTCAGCTAAATTCTGGTACAAGACAAGGCTGTCCTCTCTCACCACTCCAATTCAACATAGTTCTGGAAGTACTTGTGATAGTGATTAGGAAAGAAAAAGATATCAAGGGAATCCAGATAGGAACGGAAGAAGTCAAGCTCTCACTGTTTGCAGATGACATGACATATAGAAAAACCTAAAGATTCTACCAAAAAGCTTTTAGAAACAATAGAGTCTTATAGAAATGTGGCAGGTTATAAATTAACACACAAAATCAATGGCCTTTTTATACAGCAATAATGACAGGGAAGAAATGGACATTAAGAAAACAATCCCATTCACATTAGTGTTACACAAACTCAAATATATTGACTAAAGATGTGAAGTACCTATACAAAGAAAACTTGAATACTTTGCTCCAAGAAAAAAGAGAGGACATGCAGAAACGGAAGCGGCCACTCCGTTAGCAACAGCACACATCATTTAGCCAATGAATACAACCACAACATGTAGAAAAACCCACAATACAAATGTGACAATGGGGAAACAAAACAGAACAGCGCCAGACATAGAGAATGAAGATGGCACTCAGATGACTGGAACATGGCCAACCAACTAGTCAGTCTCTCAGATAAGGAGTTTAGAGTCAAATATGGAAGATGTTCACAGAAATCAAAGAAATTATGAAGAAAACACTAGTAAGAATCAAGAGAATATGAAGATAGAAATCAGAAAACTCCAAACTAAAATTTCAGGTCAAATAACAGGTCTGAAAAACTAAGTAGATGAATTGAAGAAAAAAATGGATAAGCTTTGCCACAGGTAAATAGCAGCTGAGGATTGAATTGGTACACTAGAAGATGAGATGAATAACAACCTCATACAGCAGAAGAGATTGGAAAAAAAGCCTTAAAGCAAATGATCAAACAATGGAAAAATTACTCAAAGAATGGGAACAGATGAAAATAGAAGTCTACGATAAGCTCAACAGAAACAACTTAAGAATCATTGGAGTCCCAGAGACCCAGGAGGAAGATCCCCAGGAAGAATCAACGGTCAAGAACATCATGAAAGAGAAACTACCAGAGCTAAAAAATACATGCGATCAAATCCTGCATGCCCAAAGAGTGCCAACTAAAAGTGACCCCAGAAAAAACATCCCAAGACACATCCTAGTTATAATGACAAATTTCACAGATAGAGACAAAATTCTGAAAGCAGCAAGATCAAAAAGAGAAATTACATTCAAGGGAACATCATTGAGATTTACCACAGACCTGTCACCAGAAACACTCAAGGCCAGAAGGCAGTGGTAGGACATAGTGACAAAACTCAATGAAATAAATGCTTGTCCTAGAATACTGCACACAGCAAAACTCACTTTCAGGTTTGAAGGAAGAATACATGGCTTCACAGACAAACAAAAGCTCAGAAATTTTACAGATTTAATACCAGTCTTAAAAGAAAAGTTGAAAGACCTACTTTAAGACAAGTCTGACCAACAGACACACCAAACTTCGATAGAAAGATGCATTAAATTCCAGGATAATTCTTTCTCTCAATGTCAATGGACTAAATGCACCAGTTAAGAGACACAAAGTGGCTAAATGGATCAAAAAACTCAATCCAACCTTCTGCTGCCTAAACAAAATGCATCTGAATAAACAGAACAAACATAAACTCAAAATAAAATGCTGGAGGAAAATCATCCAAGCAAACAACACCCATAAAAAAGCTGGAGTGGCCATGCTAATATCAGATGATGCAAATTTTATACTCAGGAATGTAAAAAGAGACAAAGATGGACATTTTGTATTAATCAAGAAATGTGTACAGCAGGAAGAAATCACTCTCCTAAACATATATGCACCAAATGAGGGGCAAAAATATTAATAAATTGTTGACAAATCTGCTTGTGGGAAACCTCAACATGGCATTGCCAACAGTTGATAGGTCAACCAGAATGAAAAACAACAAGAATATACTAGACCTGAAAAGAGAAATGGAAGAAAGAGGCCTAATAGATATATACAGGACATTCCACCCCCAGAAGCCTGGATACACATTCTTCTCTAATGTACATGGGACATTCTCCAGGATAGACTACATTCTAGCACATAAAATATACCTCCATAATATCAAGAGGATAGAAATTTTGCAGGCTACCTTCGCTGACCACAAAGCCCTAAAATTATATGTAAACTACAAAGGGACACAGAAGAAAAACTTTAATACCTGGAAGTTAAACAGCCTTATACTAAATAACCAGTGGGTCCAAGATAAATCAAAGAGGAAATCAAAACCTTCCCGGAAACAAATGACAATAGAGACACAAACTATCAGAACCTACGGGACACAGCAAAAGTGGTACTGAGAGGAAAATTTATAGCTTTGCAAGCACACATCAGGAAAAAAGAAGGAGCACATCTGAATAGCTTAATGATGCAGCTCATAGAATCAGAAAGTGCTCAACAAAAGTACCCAAAAATAGGGAGGGAGAAGGAAATAACAAAGCTGAGAGCAGAAATCAATGAAGTGGAAATAGATGCAGAGAAAGCAATTGATAAGGTCCAACACCCATTCTGATCAAAACTCTCAGAAAGATGGGAATAAAAGGCCATCTACCACAAACCAATGACAAATATTATCCTCAATGGAGAAAAACTAAAGCCTTCACTCTTTTTTTTCCTTTATCTTTATTTAAACACCGTGATTACAAACATGATTATAGTTGTATGATTACAGTCATGTAAAGAGCACCCCCCTTCACCGGTGCAACATTCCCACCACCAATTTCCCAGATCTCCCTCCTCCCCACCCCCCTACACCTGTACTCGAGACAGGCTTTCTACTTCCCTCATTCATTCACATTGTAATGATAGTTTTCAGTGTAGTCATCTCTGCAACTGCACTCATCACTCTATGTGATGAGCTGCATGTCCTGAGCTGCATCTACCAGCCCTCATCTCTCTTGTCTCTGAGATACTGTTAAAAATGTCCTTCATTTTTCTTAAAGCCCATAGCTGAGTGAAACCATTCTGCGTCTTTCTCTCTCCCTCTGACTTACTTCACTCAGCATAATAGATTCCATGTACATCCATGTATAGGAAAATTTCATGACTTCATCTCTCCTGATGGCTGCATAGTAATCCATTGTGTATATGTACCACAGTTTCTTCAGCCACTCATCTGTTGAAGGGCATCTTGGTTGTTTCCAGAGTCTGGCTATTGTAAATAGCGCTGCAATGAATATAGGAGTAAGGAATGGATTTTTGTATTGTATTTTTGTGTTTTTTGGGTATATTCCTAGGAGTGGTATAGCTGGATTGTATGGAAGCTCAATTTCCAGTTTGTGAAGGAATCTCCATATCACTTTCCATAAAGGTTGTACTAGACGGCTTTCCCACCAGCAGTGAAAAAGAGTTCCTTTCTCTCCACATCCCCGCCAGCACTGCTTGTTTTCCTTTTTTGTGATGTGTGCCAATCTCAGTGGCGTGAGGTGGTACCTCATAGTAGTTTTAATTTGCATCTCCCTGACGATTAGTGATGTTGAACATCTTTTCATGTGCCTTTTGGCCATTTGCCTTTCTTCTTTTTCAAAGTGTCTGTTCATTTCTTCTCCCCATTTTTTGATGGGGTTAGTTGATTTTTCTTGTATAGTTCTGTCAGTACCTTGTAAATTTTGGATATTAGCCCTTTATCTGATGTGTATTGGGTGAATAATTTCTCCCACTCAGTGGGTGTCCATTGTATTCTGGGCACTATTTCCTTTGAGATGCGATTCCTCTGAAGATACCCATCACATTCTTCAAAGAAGTGAATCAAATACTTCTAAAATTCATCTGGAACAACAAACAACCTCGAATAGCTAAAGCACTACTTGGGAAAAGGAATATGGGAGGCATTACTTTCCCCAATTTTAAGTTGTATTACAAAGCAACAGTTATAAAAACAGCATGGTATTGGAATAAAGACAGACCCTCAGATCAGTGGAATAGGCTTGAGTACTCAGAGAAGGTTCCTCAGACATATAACCACCTTGTTTTTGATAAAGGAGCAAGAAATCCTAAATGGAGCAGAGAAAGCCTATTCAACAAGTGGTGTTGGCACAACTGGTTAGCCACTTGCAAAAAAGCGAACTCAGACCCACAGCTAACACCATGTACAAAGGTAAAATCCAAATGGATTAAAGACCTTGATATCAGAACTGAAACTATAATGTATATAGAAAAACATGTAGGTGAAAAACTCCAGGACATTGAGACTAAAGGCATCTTTAAGGAGGAGACAGCACTTTCCAAGCAAGTGGAAGCAGAGATAAACAGATGGGACTATATTAAGCTGAAAAGCCTTCACTCTTAATTCTGGCATAAAACAAGGCTGTCCTCTCTCACCACTCCTATTCAACATAGCACTGGAAAAACTTGCTATAGCGATTATGCAAAAAAAAAAAAAAAGATATCAAGTGAATCCAGATAGAAAAGGAAGAAGTCAAGCTCTCATTGTTTGCAGATGACATGATACTCTATTTAGAAAACCCTGAAGGCTTTACCAAAAAGCTCCTAGAAACAATAGACTCATATAACAAGGTGGAAGGTTACAAAATTAACACATAAAAACCAATGGCCTTTCTATAAACCAATAGTAATAACAAAGAAATGGACATTAAGAAAACAACCCCATTCACAATAGTGCCACACAAACTCAAATATCTTGGAATCAACTTGACTAAAAATGTGAACGTCATATACAAAGAAAACTATAATACTCTGCTTCAAGAAATAAGAGAGGACATGCAGAAATGGAAGCACATACACTGCCCATGGATTGGCAGGATTAACATCATTAAAATGGTGATACTCCCCAAGCATTGCACAGATTTAATGCAATCCCTCTAAAGATACACATAACATTCTTCATAAGTGGATCAGGCACTTTTGAGATTTATTTGGAACAATAAACACCCTAGAATAGGGTTTAGCAATCATTGGGAAAAAGAATATGGGAGGAAGTACTTTCCCCAACTTTAAACTGTACTACAAAGCAATAGTTATCAAAACAGCATGGTATTGGAATAAAGAGAGTGGAATAGGCTTGAATGCTCAGAGAATGATTTCCAGACATAAAATCACCTAATTTTTTTATAAAGGAGCAAGAAATCCTAAATGAAGCAAGGAAAGTCTCTTCAACAAGTGTTGTTGGCACAACTGGCTAGCCACTTGCAAAAAATTGAACGTAGACCCCCAGTTAACCTAATGTACAAAGGTTAAATCCCAATGGATAAAATACCTTGATATCAGACCCGAAACTATAAGATATATAGAACAACACGTAGGCAAAACACTCCAGGACATTGAGACTACAGGCATCTTCAAGGAGGAAACTGCACTCTCCAAGCAAGTGAAAGCAGATATTAACAGATGGGAATATATAAAGCTGAGGACCTTCTGTACCTCAAAGGAAATAGTGCCCAGGATAGAAGAGCCACCCACTGAGTGGAAGAAATTATCACCCAATGCCCATTAGATAAGGGGCTAATCTCCAAAATATACAAGGCACTGACAGACTTTACAAGAAAAAAACATCTAAATACCATCAAAAATGGGGAGAAGAAATGGACAGAGACTTGGACAAAAAAGAAATACAAATGGCCAAAAGATATATGAAAAAATGCTCCACATCACTAACCATCAGGTAGATGCAAATCAAAACAACGATGAGATTGGCACACATCACAAATAATGAGAACAAGCAGTGTTGGCGGGGATGTGGTGAGAAAGGAACTCTTATCCACTGCTGGTGGGAATGCGATCTAGTTCAACCTTTATGGAAAGCAATATGGAGATTCCTCCAAAAACTGGAAATTGAGCTCCCATACAACCGAGATATACCACTCCTAGAATTATACCCTAGGAAAACAAAAAATACAATACAAAAACCCCGTCCTTACACCTATATTCATTGCAGCACTATTTACCATAGCAAGATTCTGAAAACAATCAAGATGCCCTTCAACAGATGAATGGCTAAAGAAACTGTGGTACATATACACAATGGAATATTATGCAGCTGTCAGAAGAGATGAAGTCATGAAATTTACCTATACATGGAATTAAATGGAATCTATTATGCTGAGTGAAATAATTCAGAGAGAGAGAGAGAAAGATGCAAAATGATCTCACTTATCTATGAGTTTTAAGAAAAATGAAAGCCATTCTTGCAATAATGATTTTCAGACACAAAAGATAGAAGGGCTGGAAGTTACAGCTCACCTCCTGAAGCTCACCACAAAGAGTGAAGAGTTTAGTTAGAGAAATAACAACATTTTGAACTATCCTAATAATTAGAATGTATGAGGGAAATAGAAAGTCTCTCTAGAGTACAGGCAGGTGTTGGGAGGGAAAGAGGGAGATTTGGGACATTGTTGATGGGAATGTTGCACTGGTGATGGTGGTGTTCTTTACATGACTGAAATCCAAACACAATCATATAGGTAATAAGGTGTTTAAATAAAATATGTATATAAAAAGAAAATAAAAAATGGGGAGAAGAAATGAACAGACACTTTGTCAAAGAAGAAATACAAATGGCCAAAAGTCATATGATACAATGCTCTACATCACTAATCATCAGGGAGATACAAATCAAAGCAACTATGAGGTACCATCTTATGCCACAAAGATTTGCACACAACACAAAGAACAAGCAATGCTGGTGGGTATGTGGAGAGAAACTTTTATTCACTGTTGATAGGGATGCTGTCTGTCCAATCTTTATGGAAATGATATGGAGATTCCTCCAAAACCTGGAAATTGAGCTCCTATACAACCCAACTATACCACTTCTAGGGATATACCCTAGGAACACAAAAATACATTACAAAAATCCCTTCCTCACACCTATATTCCTTGCCATGCTATTTACAATAGCCAGGCTCTAGAAACAACCAAGATGCCCTTCAACAGAGAAATGGCTAAAGAAACTGCAGTACATATACACAATGGAATATTATGTGGCCATCAGGAGAGAAGTCATGAATATTTCCTATACATGGATGTATATGGAATCTATTATACTGAGTGAAATATGCCTGAGGGAGAGAGATAGACACAAAATAGTCTCACTCATCTATGGGTTTTAAGAAAAATAAAATACATTTTTGCAATAATTCTTAAAGACAGGAGGTCTGGAAGGTCCAGCTCATGACATTAAGCTCACCACAAAGCG
This sequence comes from Suncus etruscus, assembly GCF_024139225.1. Lineage (NCBI taxonomy): Eukaryota > Metazoa > Chordata > Mammalia > Eulipotyphla > Soricidae > Suncus > Suncus etruscus. The sequence goes on along the minus strand of NC_064858.1, from coordinate 65,082,686 downwards.
TGGTGAGTGCAGTTAGAGAAATAACTACACTGAGAACTATCATAACAATGTGAATGAGTGAAGGAAGTAGAATGCCTGTCTAGAGTACTGGCTGGGGTTTGGTGGAGAGGTGAGAGAATTGGGATACTGGTGATGGAAATGTTGCACTGGTGATGGGGTGTTCTTTACATGACTGAAACCCAACTACAATCATATTTGTAATCAATGTGTTTAAATAAAGATATTGATTTAAAAAGAACAGATCTCTACTTTCTGTCCATATGTGGGCATGAGTTTGTATATAGTAGACTTCTCTCTAATAGCCAAACCTTAATTGTAAACAATCCATGCCTATAGTGTATATAGCATCTCTATATATTATTCCTCATCTCCCCTTCAGAAATCATTCTATCATTTCATCCCCTGATCTGATTCAATATCCCCTCTTATTTAATCCATTTAAGCCATTATGAACCCTCAGTACTTAACTCATTAGGTACTAAGACCTACATCCTGCCCCAGTAAGCCACCACCCAGCTACCAGAGTGAGAGGATACCCTCTCAGTCCCACCTCTCATGCCCCAGCCAGAAAGTACAACTAACACTATTGCTGACTCATGCTATGTGACCCTTCTTCTCACACACCCCCAAAAATGGACTGTTTCATGCTACCAGTTTTAGCTCTAGAAGAACACCCAGTTCAGTGACATTACCTGATCCCTTACTACTGCAAATAATTTCTCAAACACAACAAGACCAAGGTGTGTGATGGAAGTATGCCCTGGATTTCATGCATCCACCCACCCACTTACACACACACACACACACACACACACACACAAACACACACACAGAATATCTCAAAAGACTTAATGGGGAATCCTTTATTTCCTTTATATGTTTAAACTCTCTATAATTATAATAATGATACCACTTAGTTTGTTTATTCCCAAATGTAAGGTAGCCTCTTCCATCACTTTTTAAATTACTTTTTCTAATTTATTTTTATTTATTTCTATTATATATTTTTTCTTTTATCTTCACCTGTTTTGGTTATTTGGTATGAAACTAGAAGAAAAAGTCTTGCCTGGGAGAAAAGCTCAGGTCAAAACCATGCATAGAGATTGTGTAGCCTGTCATTCTTACCCCTAAATTCACCAGCAATATAATATGACACCATTCCCTTTTGCAAAGACATACTGAAAAGGAGAAGGGAATTGTATGTATAGAAACAAGCTCTTATCTACTAGAGATAAGATGCCATAAATTTTATAATGCAGGGGCACCTCCCACCATGAAAATCTGTAATGTGGACCCAACTTATTCTCCAAGTTATCAGAAAGCAACCATCCAACCCCGAACACTAGATCCCAATATATAGAAACAACACCTTGAAACAGCACCAGGAATCAAATTTTTTTCTGGGAAATTCCTAATACTACTCTGGCCCCAACTTGTTCCAGTTTTGATATGACATCCTGAAATGAGAAAATGGCAACAACTTGATTTAAGAGCAGGTTATCCTATCTCATCACCTAAGAGGAGATCTGTGTAAAAATCAAGATTGATAACTACAGAAGACTGACTTCAACAACTATGACTGGGCAGAACTCATCTTGGGACCAATAAGAAAGGTCCTAGCCCAGGCTTCTGCCTAGGATTTGTACAATAACCAAGATCTCTAATTCTAGAGATATGACTTTGAAAATGGTGACAAAGCAGAGAACTTCTGGAACTATAGTGAAAGACTCTATCTTAGGCTTCTTTCTAAGATGTGTGCAAAAACCAAGACTATTAATTACAAAAAACTAATTACAACAACAGTAATGGAACAGAAGTTCAAGAACCAAAAAAACAAAAACAAAAACAAAAACAAAAACTTTATTCTAGATTTCTTTCTATGACCTATGCAATTACCAAAATATCTAGCTACAGAGGCCTGGTTTTATCTCCATAATTGAGCACAAAGTTTCCTGGCACCATAAATAGACCTTGGGGTGTGAAAATGAGCATGTACAGAACCAGTAGTTTGGTTGTTTCCATGGCAGTATACTTCAAGGTCAGAGAAAGCCTGTATCTCTTAGGACAAGGGAATTCCCTTTCTAATTTCCCCAATACTTACTGTGCCTATGCAAAAAAAAAAAAAAAAAAAAAAGGCAAAAAAATCACCTTGCCACACCAGTCCCCTCTTTTTTTCATTCATTCTCATGGTTATTATTTTTGTTGTTGTTGTTGCTGTTGTGCTTTTTTGTAGTTGCTTGTTTTGTTTGTTTTTTGTTGTTTAATGTTTTTGCTATGTTTTTCTTCTTTTTTTCTTTTATCTTTTAAATTTATATTTATAGTTTAATTTATATTTAATTTAATTTAATTTATATTTATTGTTTAATGTTTTTGCTATGTTTTTCTTCTTTTTTCTTTCATCTTTTAAATTTATATTTATAGTCTTTAGTTGGACTTTTTCTTTTCTTTATTTTTTCTAAGAGAACCACATAACTTGAATCATATGACTTGTTCTCACTCATAAATTGAGGAGGAACAATAAATGGATTGTACCAGGACCAGTCGTATTGAGTGGAAATAAAAAATGACCAGCCTTAAACATCAAACCCAAAGACAATGACAACAGAATCAATACACAGTCTACAACAAGTTATACACAAGGGGGCCAGTCACACTAGCAGTCCGGGGCGGCAGTAAAGAAGGGAGATATCAAACATATGCTGTGTTGAGGAAGAACATTAATGGTGGCAATGGCCCTGACTCATTGTTACTATGTACCTTAAATATTATTGTGAAAGATTTGTAATTCACTTTGGTCACAATAAAAATATTAAAAATATCAATTTTACACAAAAATAAAAAATAAAGAAAAGCTAAAATGTACTGTTTTAATAAAAGATTTTGTTTTTAAGATATCTTTATAATAAAAATAACTTATTTTCTTTTCGATGTTTGATAATCACTGTCATTTGTTCTAGTTGTATCTTTATACTTGATAATTTTAGTTTATGTTTATGGATGTAGTTTAGTTTATGTATGAGGCTTTAATTTAAACATGGCCCCATACCCCTTCTTATTCTCTGTAATACTATTACTAATGTAACTATATTTAGGTGAAATAATTTGGAAATATTTCACATATACATCCATCTGTGTGGCATTTAAGCTCTTCTAAAAAGTGTTAATAGAAAATATTTTAATTTAAAGAGTTTAAATAAAAGTTACATATAACTTTTTCAATTTTATGGTTTTAATAAACCCTAATACAATAAAACTATTTGACATAAATAGATTCAGATGATCTTTTTATATATTGGAGTAATTGGCTATAAGAGTTATGTCAAACAATGTAAGTAAAAGAGTTTGTGTTCCTTCTGTCAAGGACAGTCACTGTACATTTGGTGTCAACCTTCAACAGCACAGATACAGGTAAAAGAATTGTGTAGTTTCCCCTTATAAGGCAAAATATTAATTGGAAATTAATGTTAGGATTGTAGAGTGATTGATTTTTGACCTATCTAATTATCAGCATGCTAATTTACTGCTCAATTATTAATTGCTGGTATTAAGTTTAAATCACAAAATACATGGCAGATATACACAATGTATTTAGTCAGATTTTTTGTTTTTGTTTTTGTTTTTGGGTCACAGCCGGCAGCGCTCAGGGGTTACTCCTGGCTCTATGCTCAGAAGTCGCTCCTGGCAGGCTCTGGGGGACCATATGGGATGCTGGGATTTGAACCACAGTTCTTCTGCATGAAAGGCAAACACCTTGCCTCCATGCTGTCTCTCCAGGCCCTAGTCAGATATTTTTTAAAAAAGATAAAATTGACCATTGTTTTTTACAAGCCCACTGTAAACATTGTACTCAATGATCCAAAAACGTAAAGACTTCCTTCTAAGATCAGGCACAAGACAAGGTTGACCATTTACATCGTTATTCATATAGTACTGGAAGTAATTGCCATAACAACTTGTCAAGAAATAGATATTAAGGTAATCCAGAGCAGAAGAGAAGTTAAACTCAGGACCCAAGTGGTGGTACACTGTTGGACACTTGCCTTGCATGTCAGCAAAATGAATTGGATTTCCAGCACCTCAGGTGGTTCCTCATGCCCTACCAGCAGTGACCCAGAGTAATTTCTGAATACTTCAGAGTGTGGCCCACCAAGAAAACAAATTGCCTTACCCTGATGTAGTCAAAGGCAAAAAAGAAAACAAAACAAAAAACCTTGCTATGATCCTTTCTTTGCCAGGGGGTTTCTCTGAAAGTTTTGCTTTAATGTTAAAAAAAAAAAAAAAAGAAATTTTTACCTTAAAAACATTCTGCTTAGAAGGATAATGCACTAGTAAGCAAGCTTTGAAGGGAATACTGTAAAGCAAATTCATATATATATACAACTGCTTCTTTTCCTTGCATATAAAATTTCTATAGGGCCAATTAATCATGTCGATTTGTATTCAAAAATAATTACTAATAACCAGTTTAAAATTTAGTCCACTATTAATAGGTCAAAATTATTTTAATTGCTTATAGTGAGACTATGAATATCTAATAGTTTAAAAATTGAATGTCATATTTATTGTTTTTATAGCTTTACCTATTGTTTATAAAGAGATGATATAAAAATAAATATGATTATCAATACTAAGGTCATTTTTCAAAAAAGTTTGAAATGGTTCTGGAGGGATAGTTCATGTTGGTGACCCTAGTTTGATTCCTGAGCACTGTCAGGATGATTCCTGAGCTCTATAAAGAGAGTTTAACCTGAGTATGGGCAAACAAGTATCATTATAGCAAAAAGAAATAGTGACCAAAGAATAGATGAAATAACTGTAAAAAACAATCTTCTCTTGAAAAATTATTTTAACCATAATCATCAAGATGTTTTCTAGGGGCCAGAGAGATAGCACAGTGGTAAGGCATTTGCCTTGCATGCAAAAGGATGGTGGTTCGAATCCTGATATCCATATGGTTCCCCAAGCCTGCTGGGGATGATTTCTGAGCATAGAGCCAGGAGTAGCTCCTGAGCACTACTAGGTGTGACACAAAAACCAAAAGAAAAAGTGTTTCTATTTATAGTGTTTTAATCAGTGGTGTATCAGTAATATTGGTAATAGCCACTTACTAGGAAGAAAGAAAACAATGTAGGATCACTGGGATATATCAAATTGTTTTGGGAGAAAGAATCATGCTACATAGTATATTTTTAAACATCTAAGCATATTTTTGTATGATATCTATCAGAGAAGAATTGGAAATTTGATCTCACGAGAAAATAACAATGTCAGAATCTGACGTGTTAAAAATAGCTTATTCATGAACGTTTAAAACCTCCTTCAGAACTAGTGAGTTGGCCCTGGTGGCCCTCAAAGCTCTCCTAGTACCACTTTACTGGTGCCAGCTTTGAATTGAAGGGTACACTGCCTGAGTGTGGTGCATTGGCAAGAGGGAACCTGGATTTCAAGCATGGCTGGAGCACCCTCACCAACATCATGCTCACAGAGGTCAAATGCCACTGCTTTTTCAAAAGCATTAGATTCATTTTGCAAAAGTATTAGAGCTAATGTCTCTTTAAAATTCAAGATAAATCATATATATTATTAAAATATTTTACAGTAAGATCTGTGAGACATACTTCTTTTTAAAAATGTATTTAAGAGGAGTGAGTAAGAAATGGCTGCATGTGGGGGTTTCCAGGCAGAGTGCTGATTGCTCTACCTGCAGAGTCTCCGCCTTGCTGTGCTTCTTCTGAGGAAACTGAGGACCTGAAGGGAGCCCTGTCCTACTCTTCTCTGTCTTTTCTGAACTCTGGAAGCTCTCTTCAGAGCCCTGGGAAGCGAACACCAAAAAAACTACATTTGGAAGCTAGCCAGCGAGCCAGTGAGTAAGAAATGGCTGCATGTGGGGGTTTCCAGGCAGAGTGCTGATTGCTCTACCTGCAGAGTCTCCACCCGGCTGTGCTTCTTCTGAGAAAACTGAGGACCTGAAGGGAGCCCTGTCCTACTCTTCTCTGTCTTTCCTGAACTCTGGAAGCTCTCCTCAGAGCCCTGGGAAGCAAACCCCAAAAAAACTACATTCGGAAGTTAGCCAGCGAGCCAGTGAGTAAGAAATGGCTGCATGTGGGGGTTTCCAGGCAGAGTGCTTATTGCTCTACCTGCAGAGTCTCCACCCAGCTGTGCTTCTTCTGAGGAAACTGAGGACCTGAAGGGAGCCCTGTCCTACTCTTCTCTGTCTTTCCTGAACTCTGGAAGCTCTCCTCAGAGCCCTGGGAAGAGAACTCCAAAAAAACTGAAGCTACCCAGCAAGTGAGTGAGTAAGAAATGGCTGCATGTGGGGGTTTCCAGGCAGAGTGCTGATTGCTCTACCTGCAGAGTCTCCACCCAGCTGTGCTGCTTCTGAGGAAACTGAGGACCTGAAGGGAGCCCTGTCCTACTCTTCTCTGTCTTTCCTGAACTCTGGAAGCTCACCTCAGAGCCCTGGGAAGCAAACCCCCCAAAAACTGAAGCTACCCAGCAACTCTCCACAGAGTCTTGGGAAGCGACCCCAAAAATACAGCATTTTGAAGCTGCCAAGCAAGCGAGTGAAAACTACGCCTGTCCAGTGGGGCCCGACTGTGAAAAACTGTGAGTGCTGCATGTGTGTCTCTGTCTACTATCCTGCTGCGTGAACCTCTTGAGAGTGGGCTGAAAAGAGGCTCCAGAAGGCACTTAGCTCCACTTCGCTACGCAGCCGTGCGCTCTTTCTAAAAAAATAACACCATCACAAGAAGAAAAAAAAAAACACACTAAGAACTGTGTTGGATCACAGAAGCAAAAACTTCTCTCCAGACTGTCTTCTCTGCTGCGTGCTCGGGCCTAAGATTTGATCCTGTGTGAGGCTTCATCCACGGAGGACTCCCCTACCTTGGAGGCAAGCAGGCCCATCCAGAAAGGGCGGAGCCAGAGAAGTGTGCTGCCTGCATCATATAACCAATGAATACCACCACAACACGTAGAAAAACCCACAATACAAGTGTGACAATGGGGAAACAACGCAGGCCAGCATCAGACATAGAGAATGAAGATGAAAATTTTGATGACCAGTTAATGACCAACCAACTAATCAACCTCTCAGATAAGGACTTTAGAGTAGCAATATGGAAGATGCTCAAAGACCTCAAATAAACCATGGATAGAGTGGAACAGAACACTAATAATAATCAAGAAAATATGAAGAGAGAAATCACAAAACTTCAAACTGAAATAACATGTCAACTAACAGGCCTGAAAAAATCAGTAAACGAAGTGAATTACAAAATGGATAAGCTCTGGTAAAAGGTATCAGAAGCTGAGAATAGACTCAGTGCTGTGGAAGATGAGATACATAACAATTCCATACAGCAGGAGAGATTGGAAAAAAAACTTAAAGCAAATGAACAGACAATGGAAATATTAGTCAAAGAATGGGAACAGATGAAAATAGACGTCTATGATAAGATCAACAGAAACAACTTAAGAATCATTGGAGTCCCAGAGACCCAGGAAGAAAATTTCCAGGAAGAATCAAAGGTCAAGAACATCATTAAAGAGAAACTTCCAGAGGTAAAGAATATATGTGATCAAATCCTGCATGCTTGAAGAGTACCAACCAAAAGAGACCCAAGAAAAACCACCCCAAGACACATCCTAGTCACAATGACAAATCCCACAGATAGACACAGAATTCTGAAAACAGCAAGATCAAAGGGGGAAATTACATTCAAGCAAGCATCCTTGAGATTTACAGCAGACCTGTCACCAGAAACACTCAATGCCAGAAAGCAGTGGTGGGATATTGTGACAAGACTGAATGAAATGAATGCTTCACCTAGAATACTGTACCCAGCAAAACTCACTTTCCGGTTTGACGGAAGAATACATGGTTTCACAGACAAAAAACAGCTCAGAAACTTTATAGACTCAAAACCAGTCTTAAGAGAAAAACTGAAAGACCTAATTTAAAACAAGACTAACCAAAAGACACACCAAATTTCGATAAAAAGATGGCATTAAATGCCAGGACAATTCTTTCTCTCAACGTCAATGGACTAAATGCACCAGTTAAGAGACACAGAGTGGCTAAATGGATCAAAAAACTCAATCCAACCTTCTGCTGCCTACAAGAAACGCACCTGAATAGTCAGAACAAACATAGACTCAAAATAAAAGGCTGGAGAAAAATTATCCAAGCAAACAACACCCATAAAAATGCTGGAGTGGCCATACTAATATCAAATAATTCAAACTTTATACTCAGGAAGGTTGTAAGGGACAAAGATGGACATTTTATATTAATCAAGGGGTATGTAGAGCAGGAAGAAATAACTCTCCTAAACATATATGCACCAAATGAGGGGCCAGCAAAATATTTAAAACAACTGTTGACAAATCTGAAAAACAATATCAATAACAACACAATAATTGTGGGGGACCTCAACACTGCTTTGTCAACACTGGATAGGTCAACCAGACTGAAACCCAACAAGAATATACCAGACCTGAGGAGAGAAATGGAAGAAAGATGCCTAGTGGATATATATAGGAAACTCCATTTCCAGAAACCTGGATACACATTCTTCTCCAATGTACATGGGACATTCTCCAGGATAAACTACATGCCGGCACATAAAACATACCTCCATAATATCAAGAGGATAGAAATTTTGCAGACTACCTTCTCTGACCACAAGGCTCTGAAATTATTTGTGAATTCCAAAGGGACTCAGAAGAAAAACTTTAACACCTGGAAGTTAAGCAACCTCATACTCAATAACCAGTGGTTCCGAGATGAAATCAAGGAGGAAATCAAAAGGTTCCTGGAAACAAATGACAATAAAGACACAAACTATCAGAACTTATGGGACACAGCAAAAGCAGTACTGAGAGGAAAATTTATAGCTTTGCAAGCACACATCAGGAAGGAAGAAGGAGCTTACCTGAGTAGCTTAATGACACAGCTAATAGAACTAGAAAGTAATCAACAAAAGGACCCAAAAATAGGAAGAAGGAAATAACAAAGCTGAGAGCAGAAATCAACGAAGTGGAAACTAAAAAAACGATTCGAAAGATCAACGAAAGCAGAAGTTGGTTCTTTGAAAAAATAAACAAGATTGATAGACCACTGGCAAACCTAACAAAGAAAGAGAGAGAGAGAAACTTGATAACTCGTATTAGGAATGAAAAAGGAGAGATCACTACTGATATGACAGAGATTCAAAGGGTAATCAGAAACTACTTTGAAAAACTCTATGCCACTAAAAATGAGAACCTGGAAGAAATGGATAAATTCTTGGACTCTTATAATCTTCCACGGTTGAAAGAAGAAGATGTAGCATATCTAAACACCCCCATCACCATTGATGAAATAAAAATGGTAATCAAAAGTCTGCCCAAAAACAAAAGCCCAGGCCCAGATGGATTCACTAATGAATTCTATCAAACTTTCCAAGAGGAACTACTACCAATCCTGGCAAGACTCTTTCATGAAATTGAACAAGTGGAAACATTCCCAAATAGCTTTTATGAAACCAACATCACCTTGATACCTAAACCAGACAGAGATGCTACGAAAAAAGAAAATTACAGACCAATATCGGTGATGAATGCAGATGCAAAGATTCTCAACAAAATCCTGGGAAATAGGATTCAATACCTCATTAAGAAGATCATCCACTACGATCAAGTAGGTTTCATCCCAGGAATGCAAGGGCGGTTCAACATCCATAAGTCTATCAACATAATACACAACATCAACAACAAAAAAATAAAAACCACATGATCATATCAATAGATGCAGAGAAAGCATTTGATAAGGTCCAACACCCATTCTTGATCAAAACTCTCAGCAAGATGGGAATGGAAGGAACCTTTCTCAATATATTTAAGGCCATCTACCACAAGCCAGTGGCAAATATTATCCTCAATGGAGAAAAAATAAAAGCCTTCCCTCTAAATTCTGGCAAAAGACAAGGCTGTCCTCTCTCACCACTCCTATTCAACATAGCACTGGAAGTACTTGCTTTAGCGATTAGGCAAGAAAAAGATATGAAGGGAATCCAGATAGGAAAGGAAGAAGTCAAGCTCTCACTGTTTGCAGATGACATGATGCTCTACTTAGAAAACCCTAAAGACTCTACGAAAAAGCTTCTAGAAACAATAGACTCATATAGCAAGGTGGCAGGCTACAAAATCAGCACACAAAAATCAATGGCTTTTCTATACACCAATAGTAATAAGGAAGAAATGGACATTAAGAAAACAACCCCATTCACAGTAGTGCCACACAAACTCAAATATCTTGGAATCAACTTGACTAAAAATGTGAAGGACCTATACAAAGAAAACTATAAAACTCTGCTCCAAGAAATAAGACAGGACACACGGAAATGGAAACACATTCCCTGCTCATGGATTGTCAGGATTAACATCATCAAAAGGGCAATACTCCCCAAGGCATTATACAGATTCAACGCTATCCCTCTAAAGATACCCATGACATTCTTCAAAGAAGTGGATCAGGCACTTTTGAAATTTGTTTGGAACAATAAACACCCTAGAATAGCTAAAGCAGTCATTGGGAAAAAGAATATGGGAGGAATTACTTTCCCCAACTTTAAACTTTACTACAAAGCAATAGTTATCAAAACAGCATGGTATTGCAATAAGGACAGACCCTCAGATCAGTGGAATAGGCTTGAATACTCAGAAAATGTTCCCCAGACATACAATCACCTAATTTTTGATAAAGGAGCAGGAAATCCTAAATGGAGCAAAGAAAGCCTCTTCAAGAAGTGGTGTTGGCACAACTGGCTAGCCACTTGCAAAAAATTGAACTTAGACCCCCAGCTAACATCATGTACGAAGGTAAAATCCAAATGGATTAAAGACCTCGATATCAGACCCCAAACCATAAGATATATAGAACAACACATAGGCAAAACTCTCCAGGACATTGAGACTACAGGCATCTTCAAGGAGGAAACTGCACTCTCCAAGCAAGTGAAAGCAGAGATTAACAGATGGGAATATATTGAGTTGAGAAGCTTCTGCACCTCAAAGGAAATAGTGCCCAGGATACAAGAACCACCCACTGAGTGGGAGAAACTATTCACCCAATACCCATCAGATAAGGGGCTAATCTCTAAAATATACAAGGCACTGACAGAAATTTACATGAAAAAAACATCTAATCCCATCAAAAAATGGGGAGAAGAAATGAACAGACACTTTGACAAAGAAGAAATACAAATGGCCAAAAGACACATGAAAAAATGCTCCACATCACTAATCATCAGGGAGATGCAAATCAAAACAACAATGAGATACCACCTCACACCACAGAGAATGGCACACATCACAAAAAATGAGAACAAACAGTGCTGGCGGGGATGTGGAGAGAAAGGAACCCTTATCCACTGCTGTTGGGAATGCCATCTAGTTCAACCTTTATGGAAAGCAATATGGAGATTCCTCCAAAAACTGGAAATCGAGCTCCCATACGATCCAGCTATACCACTCCTAGGAATATACCCTAGGAACACAAAAATACAATACAAAAATCCCTTCCTTACACCTATATTCATTGCAGCACTATTTACCATAGCAAGACTCTGGAAACAACCAAGATGCCCTTCAACAGACGAATGGCTAAAGAAACTGTGGTACATATACACAATGGAATATTATGCAGCTGTCAGAAGAGATGAAGTCATGAAATTTTCCTATACATGGATGTACACAGAATCTATTATGCTGAGTGAAATAAGTCAGAGAGAGAGAGAAAAACGCAGAATGGTCTCACTCATCTATGGGTTTTAAGAAAAATGAAAGACATTCTTGCAATAATAAATTTCAGACACAGAAGAGAAAAGAGCTGGAAGTTCCAGCTCACCCCAGGAAGCTCACCACAATGAGTGATGAGTTTAGTTTGAGAAATAACTACATTTTGAACTGTCCTAATATTGAGAATGTATGAGGGAAATGCAGAGCCTGTTTAGAGTACAGGCAGGGATCGGGTGGGAAGGAGGGAGATTTGGGACATGGGTGATGGGAATGTTGCACTGGTGATGGGTGGTGTTCCTTTTATGACTGAAACCCAAACACAATCATGTATGTAATCAAGGTGTTTAAATAAAAAAAATGTATTTAAGAAATAATTTTCTGAAAAGGAAGAAACCTCTACTCTAATAAATTTGGTGTATGCTGCTGTTAGAATAGACTAAATTCACAAATGCAGGCTTTGGTATATAATTAATAACATATCAAGAGAAATATGTAACCTGGAGATTTGCAAATCCTACTTAAATTATCCTGTGGGATTTTTTAATAAAAGTTTTGCCATGATGCGTGATTTTTGCTTTTAACCCTTTAATTAGAATTTAATGTAATATTTTTCCTAGTCAGAACTAGACTCTGTTTCCAAAAACATAGATGTGATGCTGAATATCTATGTGCCAGCCAGAAGAGTCTACATAGACCAATCAAATAGAAATGGTATTTTAATGTCAATAAGAGATAGAATTTATTTAATTCATATTTGTAAGGTTTTTGCATTTTAAAGCATCCAGACCAGTTTTTATTTTAGTTTAATAATGTATTAGAATAGTTAAAAGTTAGAGACTGGCTGGTACAATTCTTTCAAGCATTTAGTGTTAGAAAAGTAAATCCTAATCACTAATAGGAATCACTTTTAAGATGTAACTTTAAGTGGCTGCTTGCCTTGCACACAATCTGACATGAATTTAATCTCCAACATCATATATGGTCACCAGAATTCCGCCACATATGATCCCTGAGCAAAGAGCAAAGAGTAAGCACTCAGCTCTCTAGGCATGGCCTCCAAAACAAACAAAACCCAAAAATATCCCACAAACATTTGTGCTTTGGAACAAAAATACAATGAAAAGGGTGGTTGCCTTGCATGCAACATTTCATATAGTTCCCAGCGGTCGCTTTGGATTGATTCCTGAGTGCAGAGCCAGGAATAACCCCTGAGCATTACCAGGTGCAGACCAAAACCTAAAAACTTTTCAAGAAAAACAAACAGAACTCTGAGAGTTAAAGGTTAATTCTCCCAATTAATTCCTTGTAGGCTATTCTCCCAGTTAAAAGCTGAGTCTCAGCCAGAACTATGAGAAATGGACATTTGATGATTCAGGCAAACAATTTTGTATTTCCAGAGAACTCTGATGCCTCACCTTCTTTTCATCACACAACAGATGGAGAGTACATTACTTCTAAACATCTACACCAGATGTCACAAAGCCCAGACTTGAGGTCTTTCTCCCCTAAATCTGACTTCTGCACTTACTAGTTCATTCTTCTTATGGAAACAAAGCACCATACACTCTGCATTTGCATTTGTCTTTGAATTGTCTCCATTCCTTCTGGGTAAGCTCTCTCTGTTTCTGTACTCTCAAAACTATATTCATCTAATGTGTTTTAACTGAATTTGTATCTTAATGAAAAAGAAAAAAAATGCTCTGAAAGCATTTGCTGAATTTCACTTCAGAAGGGTTCTTATGATGTTTCATTAAGAAGCTACTTGTAAAATATTTATGAGAGAACATAGTGTTACTTATTTATTAATATAATCATTCATTACTAACATTAATGGTGCAACTATAATAAGCCAGGAAAAATTCCAAGCTCTTATTAATGACACACATAAATAATCAATAAACTAGCTATTATTTTATTAGTAGAGATTTATCTATTTATAATTTTATTATAAAATTAATTAAGATTATATTTTAATTAAATTAGCAATGAACTTATATTATTTATAATGTGTTTAAATCTATAAACTATATAGAGATTATATATGTTTTAGTTTTAATCTTTACTACACTATATGAAGATTGTTTAAAAGTAAAGTGCTGAATTTTATAATATATCAAGGGCCTTTTGTGTTAATTTGAAAGATCTGCTCATAAGCTTTTACTTAAATCACAAGTCTAGGACAAACATCATTAATCTATATTTGCATCTTAAATCTGTAAGTGTTGTAGACACGTTATTTCTAATTCTTTATTTAAACACCATGGTTGTGAAGTTGTCCATACTACAGTTTTATTTTTTCCCAAATAAAGTTGTTCATGGTTGAGATACAGTCATAAAATGCACAACAACCTTCACTAGTGCACATTTCCTGCCACCAATGTCCCCAGTTGCCCTCTCATACTTTTCCCTCCCACCCACCCACACCCAACTACTTCTGGGACAGGCATTTTACCTCGCTCCATTATTTCTTTTCTTTTTTGATACTGTGGTTCTATTAATGCAGAAGAGCCATGCATATCACATTATCCCCCTCCTTCACCCAGGTCTAGCAGACAGTTTTAATAAGATAAATGGTGGTTAAATCTTAGAACTGTGAGGAACAACCTTCGTTTAAAGCAGATAGAAGAATCTAGAAAGTGTCTAGACTACATGTCCTTTCGAATGATTCCCTTTGCTTAGGAATTTTTCCTGATTTAAATGCAGATTTACTATAGTTAATCCCATGACAATATACTCCAAGGGTGGAGAAACCCTGTATCTCTTAGGCCAAGGAATTCCTTTTCGAATGTCCCCAATACTCACTGTGCCTATGCAGGAGGAAGAGAGAGAGAGAGAGAGAGAGAGAGAGAGAGAGAGAGAGAGAGAGAGAGAGAGAGAGAGAAAGCACAAAATAATCTTTCTTTTATTTACTTATCTAGTTTTTGTCAATTTCTTTGTTTTTGTGTGGATATTGAAGTTGTTGTCTCCATTTTTTTTATATATTTACTCTTTCTTTCTTTTTTTCTTCTTCCTTTTTGTTCACTGTCATGTTTTTTATTTCAAGAACATGGCAATTATGTGGTGCTTACCTTTATTGTTGTAGTGCTCATTGGATATTTTATTTGATACTTCTTTTTATACTGTTGTGGTGTTTCACCTTTTTCCTTTTTGTCTCTCAAACCGAGAATGAGAGCCTCTATAAGGGCTCTGCCCATTGTTGGCGTATTTGATTTTTACCCCATTTTATTACTTTTCTCTTCCTCAAACAAAACCACATAACTTGAACTATCTAGTCCCGCCTCCCAAGTAGAGGGGGAAATAATGGCGCTACCAAGACCAAACAGTTGTAAGATCACTAAGTAGTAAGCTAGACACAGAGGGGACTACTCATTCTAGCAGCCCCAGAGGTAAGGGTGGAGGATATGGGAGGCAGGATGGGAACGGAGGTGGAGGGAGGACAATTCGGTGATGGGAATTGCCCTGATTCAATGTTAATATGTACCTAAATTATTAATGTGAACATGTAAGCCACTATAATTAAAATTAAAATTATTAATATAAATAAAAATAAATAAATGCAGATTTATATAATCTCCCCAAATTAGATATTTAATCACCAGGATACCAAACCCTGTCATATGAGAGTTGTTCAATTTCCTTAAGCTCTTGAAATATAGGTATTTAACTAATAATAGATACCTGTCTGCATTTATGTGAATTTATACCAGTTACTAATATCATTGTGATATCATCATTGCATATACTACTTGGAACATAATATTTTCTCATTTATTTTTATTATAGGGTTACTTTATTTCTTAGAAAATTAAATATACTGTGTGCATAGGCATCTACCTAATGTTTTTGTTCCATACCAATTTTATATAGGACTTACACCTGTGTGAAGGATCATTCATAGGAAAACCATACATGGTATCACAGATTGAACCAATATCTGCCACACCAAAGATAGATGCCTTATTCTTTTTACTAATTCTTGGGACCAATAGTTTCTTTGATAAGGCTGAGTAGTTTTCTGTGTATGTGGAATGTGTGTTTTCATATGGGAAATATTACGTTCTATACACAGGTATCAACATATGGACATTTAAATAGTTTCTGTGTCTTTCATGTTGTAAATAATGAACAAACAATATAGGAATAAATCTTTTTGAGATCTTATTTAAGTCAATGACTATATACTCAGAAATAGCATTTTAGGACTGCAATGCCTAATGAAAAGAAGATGAAGAACTCAAAATGCTAATATGTAATATGTAATGTTAATATGTAACAAAGAATTGTAATAGACACAATAAAATATAGAACTGAAACAAACATAAAAAGAATGGATCTGTAGATACACAAATTAATTCATCAAATAAGTAAGTTTGATAGCATAACTATAGAGAATTTCAAAGAAATATGGAGCATGTACAAAAATACTCATGAAAATGCATATTGAGTAATTTTAGATGTCAAATATTTTAAATAAGTTGTGGAAATATAAAAAAGTGTAGACAGTAGGTCATTAACACTGAATAAAGCAAGAAACACAGGTTGTATGTGTGGCAAAGTGCAGCATCTCAAAGTGGCAAGTCAACAACAACCAGGCCTGAATTTATATTGCTGTGTGCTATGGGAAAGAAGTCCAGAAAAGGGCAATTTTGCATTTGCAAGTCTCCCAAATTGGGCTTTATCATTGTCAGAGTTTTAGACCTCAATAGTGGAATATTAGACCATATATGGTTGCAAATTTGCTACTTTGGTGTGGGATAAGTACCTCTCACCTTGGCCTTGCTTCCTTCAAAGTCTTGAAGGAAGGTGTTCAATTTCAAAACTTTATCAGAAGACATAGAGGCATGATTTGATATCATATATAATAGTTCCTGAAAAGAGCTTTACTCTTTGAATCAGGTACAGTTTTGACATATCAGGTAAATATCAATAAATTTGGGGTATAATTTAGTATCACAGCTTGACTTATTTTAGCATCAATCAAATTGTAATAAAACTATTGTCAAGAACCTAAATAGAAAGAAAAATCTGTAATAATGTCATTTATTTAGTAAAAAGTGGCAAATACTCGAATACAATTGTCTTTTTTGGCGATAAATGGTTCTTCATCATAACATTCTCTGGAATCTGGCCTTAAAATGTGTTATGATGTATTTTAAACTTTCAGAAAGATGAATATATTATATCATAATATTTCCCATTTCACTAGACCACACATTTCTATTCTTAGAATATCATATGAAAATAATACATTGCAATATATCTGGTGCTTCCAAAACCAAAATGCTAAGAAATTAAAAAAAAAAAAAAAAGTCAAGGACTATTTTATATCTAGCTTAAATTCAATGGTGATAGTTTGTTGTAGAGAAAAATTGACATAGTTTGCTTTTATGAGATATTATCAGGAGCATTATTAAGTACATAAAATTAATTTTGTAAAAACAAATTAATTTTAATTTTTATCCTCACCTCGCCTCAGTAATTTTTATTTTTATGATGCATTAGGTTATGAGAAAGGCTCGCCACCTCCTTCTCCAAAGCATAACTAAGATTTTTTTCCTCTCTGAAGTGAAGCTCAGAAACTGTCAAAAGCAGACTGAGTAATTTAATTTTAATGGGAGTTTAAATTTATCTCAAATAAGATGTTTATAATGGTATACTTGGCTTGGGCACAAAGACATTTTGTATGTCATGGAGAACACTTAAATTGCTAAACCCAAAACTCTATGGGATGAGAAAATTTTCACTTCCCACAAGACATTACTATTGGATACATAGCAGTTGGCAAGCATATTTAATCCTCTTTCAGGGAAGAAGAATAAATAGAAATAACAGAAGAAACCATGGTAATTCTCTCTCTTCTACACAAATATTTACTTCTTTTCTGTATGCATAAGGAATACACACCAAAGTCACATAAAATCATGCTAATAAACTTCAAGTCTAAGTCCTCATAATCTCTTTCTCAGATTAGTTATGGCTTCTTTCCATCACATAGCAGTGGAAAAAATTTTAATAAAACATACTTTGGGGGCCAGAGTAGTGACACAAGTGGTAAGGCATCTGTCTGCTTTGACTATGTTAGCCTAGGCTGGGCATCTCATATGGTCCCCCAAGCCAATAACTATTTCTGAGTGCATAGCCAGGAGTAACCCCTGAGTGTCACTAGATGTGGCCCCCCAAACAAACAAAACAAAACAAAAACCCAACAACATACTTTGGGAGCTGGGGAAATGGTGTTGGGGTTATGGGTCTTGCCTTGAACATGTCTAAACCAGAAATGGTCCTCATTACAACATATGGTAACCCGAGGTTGGTCAGAAGAGTTTTCTGAGTACAGAGTATGAGTAAGCTCTAAGATCCACTAAGTATTATCCCCAAACAAACATACAAAAAAAATGCAAAAATGCATCACTTATATTTTTTTAGCACTTACTCTATTTCCGGTGGGAAACTAACATCAAAGGGAAATAAAAGACTGTTATTTTAGCAGACCCAGATCTATAGTAATTCTAATCTTTTCAGGGAAAGTGTTGAGATGTTCTCTGACTTCAGTGTTCTAAGAAGTTTATAATAAAAACAAAAAGGCACTGAAAAGGCATTATTGGTGGGGATGGAGAGTCCAAAAGGTAAGGCATTTGCTTGGTATGTATCATACCATGGTTTGGTTCACAAAATTGCCCATGGTTCCTGAAAACTATTCTGGATAAAATGCCTAAACGTTGGGGGCATAACACCCAAGTTTTATTCCTACCCAAAATAAATCAAATAAATCTGTATGGCATACTTGATTGATAATGGGATCAATAATAATTCTTTTAATCAATTATTTAAAACAAATCAATGAAAAAGCAAAATGAAGATTATTTACAATAATAAAATGAGAAAAGGATAAAGGATTACAAATTTTAGTGGCCAAAGATTTTTTTAATTTTTAATTTTTAATTATGAGAACAAAGATGCAAAGAAAGAGGACAAGGTAAATTTACAGTGGAAGGACAATCACCCATAAACAGAATTCTCAGTAGTCCCATTGCTGATATCTGAACTTTGAACTTTCAGCCAAAGAACATTAAGAAAAATAAAACAGAACCCATGTACAATTACTTTGTCCAACAAGTCCCCAGATTGTAATACATAATATTTCTTAGCAGTACACAAAGCAATCTAAAACCATAGAACTTATGTTACTCCTTAAAAATTGAAGGCAAAGTACTTCTTTACATTTCCATGCACATACATATCAGTTTAAGTTAACCTCAGAAGTTTAAGTGGGTTGTTTTTCTTAATGATTAGAGTCAAAGGAGCACAGTAAAAATGGTGATAGAGTGGCAATTATTGTTTGCATAGGCCCACCAAAATATGAGGGACATGGAAAGGAAAATCCTTGGCCTAAATACAAGGAGACCCTACCCCTGAATTTTCCTGTCATAAGACCAACTCTAGGCTTCAGGCAAACTATTTTGTCCAATCCAAGTCATTGTCTGTAGTGCCATTACACTTTTATTTTTCACACAGTCTCTGTTGTTGGTATCATGTTTCTGTATTAAAGATCCTGGAATCTGCATAATCTACATTGCAGTCAGGATGGTGCAGTGTCCTCTTGTTTTACCTCACAATAAAGGGCAATGCAGAGAGCCCTGTCGTGTAAGCAGTTCGTGTTGTTGTTAAGTCTTCTTAGTGTTAAGAAGGTCGATGAGCAGGTTGATGTCAGAGCAGTGGTATGATCTTGCCTGGTAGAGGATTGCTTCCAGGTGTTGTTATAAAAAACCTTGGATGTTTTGTAGATAGGTTCCCTGGTTCAGGGGTGAATGGAGGATGCCCATTCTTCTGAGGCCTGTGCCTGGTCTTTATATCAATGTTCAGTGTGTAAGGTCCCATTGCACTACAAGATTTGTGTGTTCCAATCTCTATTATATAAGAACTTATTTGTATGTATAGTATTTTCCCATTTTAATATGCCTATGTTCACAAGGAACAATGCCACATGGCATTATCAGCACATATGGGGGCCATAAGAAAAAGTCCAACAATCCCCATGACATGGTTCAATAATAAGCATTAAACCGAGGGGCTCTTTCATCAAAATTCCTTATTGAACAGCTCACAAAGAGAAGAAAAGATAAAAAAAAAAGTGGGTAGAATCGTCACTGTAAAAGAATACTTAGTAAGAGTTATAGCTGTCAAAGAAAATACACATAAAATATTCAAAAAACATATGTGTCCATTTTATGTATTTTGAAATAGTTGGGGTTGTTAAATCCAATGTACGACTTTGGTCTGTGATTAGGACTGTGCAGTACTGAAATTAAAAGGAGTAAATGTGGGGTACTGATGGTTGGGGGTGAGAGAGTTAAGGAGTAATAATGAGCTTTGTAGGGGTGTGAGAAAGGGCAGAATATGTTGGGGCAGAAGGTCGGTCTTGGTGCCTAAGAATTTAAGAACTGAGGGTAAAGAGGGTTAATTAAGGGGAAGATAAAGAATTCGGATTGGGAGATGAGGGAGTAGAAGGGGCTCTCGTGTGGGGGAGAGGAAATATATCAGAGGGGCTATATACATTGTATAGCTGAATTGTTTATGGATTAGGCTTGGCAGTCAGAGAGAACCACTGTATAGGAAGTTACGTCTACATATACACTGATTTTTGGGATCTATTTGAATGTTATCTTCCAAATCTAAAGTATTCCATTTTTTTTCTTAGACACAATCAAGAACTAAGAATATTTCTGGGTGAAGTGAAAAAGTATATATGTTGCACAGGCACAAATGCACCCACGCGCTTTTGTAAATGAATAATAGTAAGAAAAGAACCCCTGAATGGGTTCCAGTAGCATAAGACAGCAGTTTATTTCCCTCACTCTTCCCCAAGGCTCGTTTTACCAGGCTCTGCCCTGAAGAGCAGTCTGGCATGGGGGATGAGAAGGATTAGGTTCTTATTCCTAAGGATTAGGATTTTTATTTATAAAAATATTGGAATTTACATAATCAGAAATACTACAAATGCTATATTTTTGAAGAAAGTCCAAAACAAAAAGTTAGGTAGTGCTTAACCCTTCCTATATAATTTTATTTTTTATAATTAAAGTAATCTATTATATAAAATATATATTTTATCTAAAGGTATATTGCTTGTACACATTTTCTAGAAGTAGATTAGATTTATGTATATTTCATAAGCACAAATATTAAATTAACTACAAAATGCCATCACCACAATAATCTTAATGTCTTTTTTCATTAAAATATTATTTGGAAATAAATATGGTATCCAGGAAAGTAATATGTAAAAATTTACTATTATAAATATTTTCTAAATAAAACTTGTAATATAAAGTAAGAACAGGTAAAAATAAATCTTGAGCAAAGACCTACATGTGGGTGCCCTTCCTGCAGGAACACCAGTTAAGATGTGGTTATTCTTTCTTGGAGGGAGACGCAAAAACAAAGACACAAAGACAGACAGACAGACAGACAGATAAAAGTGGAAAAAGGTTTCGGCCAAGACTGAACCCAATTCCGTTTATTGAAACTCAAGGCCCGGTTTAAATACTTTTTTTGAGGGCACAGCTCCACTCGTAAATATGTCAATAAGAGGTAGATATATTGAACGGGATGAATAACAGGATCCATTGGCAGGTGAGATGGAATGTGCAAATAATTAGCTCTGTCTCCATCAGGTCGGGTATGTACTGATAATGGAACCTATCTCCGGCAGGTGGAATATACAGATAAGGGGATCTTAAATGTTTACATTTACTTCTCGAGGCAAACTGCTTTCTGGCTCTCTGTTTGGCGCCCTTAAGTCTTAAATGGCTAACAATCAATTCTCAAATCTGCCTGCTTTTAGCAAAATTCTATGCCTGTATTTCAATCCTGTATTTTCTGTTTTTAAAGGGCTACCTACACCTACATTTACTATGAGCTATGATTTTCACTGGAAACTAGTCAACTCTATCTCACCTTTAATTGGCATAGGTTGTATTTTATGACATAGATGATTCATTTTATTTCCACCAATATAAAAATATTATTATTATTATTATCAATATTATTACTGGGAATTGGAACTTGCATAAGAAAGCCTGTATTGGGGTCTCTCCTAGGCTTTACTTTATAAAGATATCTCCAGATTATTTATTCTCCATTTAGAATCTATAAAAATATATAAATCTGTATAAGGAAAAGAGTCATTGAATCTATGGTAAAATAAATTTTTAACACAGAAAATCTGTGCAATTTGAACTCCTTTTTGTAGAATTCTTCTTGTCTGAATGCATAGCAAAGCAACAGGAGACACATGCTGAGTTGTGAGCACAACAATTTCAAGATTAGTATTTATCATTCAAATTGTATCTAGACACTTATCTATTCAAGCCTTCCATAAGCATTATGATGGAGATTGGAAATACAAAGCTACATACAACCATGTCCTTGCCTGATCTTTGAAAATTAAGGCAGTAGTTTTCTTGTAAAATCCTCAGGAGTTCTAATTGCTCAAATTATTCTTTTCCATCAGCTTCAGAGCTGGGAAGGTCACGTGACTTGGTAGTAACAGACTGATCAACAAAGTGTCTTTCTGCCCTTTCTTTTTCTTTTCATTTTGTGTGTGTGTGGGGGGGGTGTCACACTCGGCAGCGCTCAGGGGTTACTCCTGGCTCTATGCTCAGAAATCACTCCTGGCAGGCTCTGGAGACCATATGGGATGCCGGGATTTGAGCCACCGTTCTTCTGCATGCAAGGCAAATATCCTACCTCAATGCTATCTCTCCATCCCACTCTATGCCCTTTCTTAAAGAAGTATATGTGGAATACACAACCTATTAAAATGCATTGAGGATAGTCACATTATAATGGTCCAGTTGACTTTAAAGTTGGTAGATATGAATATCAGAATTCACCAGCACCCCTATCTGCCTGTCTTCTGTGCTGTGCTGCATTTTCGGCCTGATTTCATCCTCTGTGTGTGCAGAGAGCTCGCCTTCCCTGGAGTCTTCCCTGGAGATGAGTCTACACCCCCAGAAAGGGGAAGCCGCTGAACTCTGCTGGAACTCAGATGCCAGCACCCCTATCTGCCTGTCTTCTGTGCTGTGCTGCATTTTCAGCCAGATCATCCTGTGTGTGGCTCATATGTGGATGGCTCGCCTTCTCTGGAGCCTTCCCTGAAGGTGAGTCTACACGCCCTGAAAGTGAGGAGCCAGAGGACCATGGCCACTATGCTTCCCTTTGCGGCCCTGCACATCATTTAGCCAATGAATACAACCACAACATGTAGAAAAACCCACAATGCAAGTGTGACAATAGGGAAACAACGCAGGCCAGCGCCAAACATAGACAATGATGATGGCAACTCTGATGACTTGAACATAACCAACCAATTAGTCAGTCTCTCAGATAAGGAGTTTAGAGTCGCAATATGGATGATGTTCAAAGAACTCAAAGAAAGTATAGAAGAGAACACTAACAAGAATCAAGAGAATATGAAGATAGAAATCAGAAAATCCAAACTAAAATTTCAGATCAAATAACAAGTCTTAAAAACTCAATAGATGAATTGAAGAAAAACATGGTTGAGCTTTCCCATGGGTTAACAGCAGCTGAGGATAGAATTAGTACACTGGAAGATGAGATGAATAACAACTCCATACAGCAGAAGAGATTGGAAAAAAGCCTTAAGGCAAATGATCAAACAATGGAAAAATTATTCAAAGCACGGGAACAGATGAAAGTAGAAGTCTATGATAAGCTCAACAGAAACAACTAAAGAATCATTGCAGTCTCAGAGACCCAGGAAGAAAATCTCCAGGAAGAATCAAAAGTCAAGAACATCATAAAAGAGAAACTACCAGAGGTAAAGAATACATGTGATCAAATCCTGCATGCCCAAAGAGTACCAACTAAAAGAGACCCCAGAAAAAACACCCCAAGACACATCCTATTCACAATGACGAATCCGACAGATAGAGACAAAATTCTGAAAGCAGCAAGATCAAAAAGAAAAATTACATTCAAGGGAACATCCTTGAGATTTACTGCAGACCTGTCACCGGAAACACTCAAGGCCAGAAGGCAGAGGTGGACATAGTGACAAAACTCAATGAAATAAATGCTTTGCCTAGAATACTACACACAGCAAAACTCACTTTCAGGTTTGAATAAACAATACATGGTTTCACAGACAAACAACAGCTCAGAAACTTTACAGACCCAAAACCATTCTTAAAAGAAAAACTGAACAGCCTACTTTAAGACAAGACTGACCAACAGACACACCAAACATCAATAGAAAGATGGTACTAACTCCCAGGACATTTTTTTCTCTCAATGTCAATAGAATAAGTACACCAGTTAAGAGACACAGAGTGACTAAATGAATCAAAAAACTCAATCCAACCTTCTGCTGCCTACAAGAAACGCACCTGAGTAGTCAGATAAAACATAGACTCAAAATAAAAGGCTGGAGGAAAATCATCAAAGGAAACAACACCCATAAAAAGGCTGGAGTGGCCATGCTAATATCAGATGATGCAAACTTTATACTTAGGAAAGTAGTAAGGGACAAACATGGACATTTTGTATTAATCAAGGAATATGTACAGCAGGAAGAAATCACTCTCCTAAACATATATGTACCGAATAAGGGGCCAGCAAAATGATTAATAAAATTGTACACAAATCTGAAAAATAATATCAATTACAACACAATAATTGTGGGAGACCACAACACAGCATGGTCAACACTTGATAGGTCAACCAGACTGAAACCCAACAAGAATATACTAGACCAGAACAGAGAAATGGAAGAAAGAGGCCTAGTAGATATATACAGGACACTCCACACCCAGAAGCCTGGATTCTTCTCTAAAGTACACGGACATTCTCCTGGATAGACTACATGCTAGCACATAAAACATACCTTCATAATATCAACAAGATAGAAATTTTGCAGGCTACCTACACTGACCACACGGCCCTGAAATTATATGTGAACTACAAAGGGACACAGAAGAAAAACTTTAATACCTGGAAGTAAACAGCCTAATACCGAATAACCAGTGGGTCCAAGCTGAAATCAAAGAGGAAATCAAAACCTTCCTGAAAACAAATGACAATAGAGACACAAACTATCTGAACCTATGGGACACAGCAAAAGCAGTACTGAGAGGAAAATTTATAGCTTTGCAAGCACACATCAGAAAAGAAGAAGGGGCATACCTGATTAGCTTAATGACGCACCTCATAGAATTAGAAAGTACTCAACAAATGGAACCAAAAATGGGGAGGGAGAAGGAAATAACAAAGCTGAGAGCAGAAATCAATGAAGTGGAAAGCCAAAAAACAATCCAAAAGATCAACGAAAGCAGAAGTTGGTTCTTTGAAAAAATAAACAAGATTGATAGACCACTGGCAAAACTAACAAATAAAGAGAGAGAGAAACTTGATAACTCGTATTAGGAATGAAAAAGGAGAGATCACTACTGATATGGTAGAGATTCAAAGGGTAATCAGAAACTACTTTGAGAAACCTATGCCACTAAAAATGAAAACCTGAAAAAAAATGGATAAATTCTTGGACTTTTATAATCTTCAACAGTTGAATAAAGAGGATGTAGCATATCTAAACACACCCATCGCTATTGAGGAAATTAAGACATTAATTAAAAGTGTGCCCCAAAACAAAAGCCCAGGCCCAGATAGATTTACTAATGAATTCTTTCAAACCCTTCAATAGAAAGTACTACCAACCTTGGCAAGAATCTTTCATGAAATCGAAAAAACAGGAGCACTTCCAAATAGCTTTTATGAAGCCAATTCACCTTGATACCTAAACCAGACAGATATGCTACCAAAAAAGAAAATTACATACCAATATCGCTGATGAATACATATGCAAAGATCCTCGACAAAATCCTGGCAAATAGGATTCAATGCCTCATTAAGAAGATCATCCGCTATGATCAAGTAGGTTTCATCCCAGGAATGCAAGGATGGTTTAACATCCGTAAATCTATCAACATAATACACAACATCAACAAGAAGAAAAATAGAAATCACATGATCATATCAATAGACGCAGATAAAACATTTGATAAGGTCCAACACCCATTGTTGATCAAAACTCTCAGCAAGATGGGAATGGAAGGAACCTTTCTCAATATAGTTAAGGCCATCTACCACAATCCAAAATCAAATACTGTCCTCAATGGAGAAAAATGAAAAGCCTTTCTCTAAATTCTGGCACAAGACAAGGCTGTCCTCTCTCACCACTCCTATTTAACATAGCACTGGCAGTACTTGCTATACCGATTCGGCAAGAAAAAGATATCAAGGTAATCGATATAGGAAAGGAAGAAGTCAAGCTCTCGTTGTTTGCAGATGACATGATACTCTACTTAGAAAACCCTAAATTATTTACAAAAAAGCTTCTAGAAACAATAGACTCATATAAGCAAGATGGCAGGCTACAAAATTAACACACAAAAATTAATGGCCTTTCTATATATCAATAGTAATAACAAAGAAAGGGACATTAAGAAAACAACCCCATTCACACACTCAAATATCTTGGAATCAACTTGACTAAAAATGTGAAGGACCTATACAAAGAAAACTATAAAACTCTGCTCCAAGAAATAAGAGAGGACACGTGGAAATGGAAGCACATACCCTGCTCATGGATTGGCAGAATTAACATCATCAAAATGACAATAGTCCCCAAGGCATTATACAGATTTAGTGCGATCCCTCTAAAGATACCCATGACATTCTTCAAAGAATTGGATCAGGCACTTTTGAAATTCGTTTGGAACATTAAACACCCTAGAATAGCTAAAGCAATCATTGAAAAAAAAGAATATGGGAGGCATTACTTTTCCCAACTTTAAACTTTACTACAAAGCAATAGTTATCAAAACAGCATGGTATTGGAATAAGGACAGGCCCACAGATCAGTGGAATAGGCTTGAATACTCAGAGAATGTTCCCAAGCATACAATCACCTAATTTTTGATAAAGGAGCAAGAAATCCTAAATGGAGCAAAGAAAGCCTCTTCAACAAGTGGTGTTGGCACAACTGGCTAGCCACTTGCAAAAAATTGAACTTATGCCCCCAGCTAACATCATGTACAAAGCTTAAATCCAAATGAATGAAAGACCTCGATATCAGACCCAAAACCATAAGCAAGACTCTGGAAACAGCCAAGGTACCCTTCAATAGATGAATGGCTAAAGAATCTGTGGTACATATACACAATGGAATATTATGCAGCTCTCAGGAGAAGTGAAGTCATGAAATTTTCCTATACATAGATGTACATGGAATCTATTATGCTGAGTGAAATAAGCCAGAGAGAATGAGAAAGATGCAGAATGGTCTCACTCATCTATGGATTTTAAGAAAAATGAAAGACATACTTGCAATAATAATTTTCAGACACAAAAGAGAAGAGAGATGGAAGTTACAGCTCATCTCATGAAGCTCACCGCAAACAGGGTTGAGTTTAGTTAGAGAAATAACTATGTTTTGAACTATCCTAATAATGAGAATGTAAGAGGGAAATAGAAAGCCTGTCTAGAGTAGGGGTAGGGGTTGGGTGGGGAGGAGAAAGTTTTGTGACATTGGTGATGGGAACGTTGCACTGGTGATGGGTGGTGTTCTTTACATGACTGAAACCCAAACACAAGTATGTATGTATGTTCTCGTTTTATACATTATATTGTCTTAAACATTTTCTCATCTTCAGGGGATGGCTCCTGGCTGGCCAGGCTGGGGAGTCTTGTTGGCAGACGGATTAAAGTGTTTAAAACTGTATTCCAGTTGTGCGGCCTCATCCTTCTTCTCTGGAACTCTACATTTCTAACTCACTAATTAAGGGGGAAATAATGGAGGGTACCAAGACCAAACAGGTGTATGAACATTGAGTAGAAATAAAAAAATGATCATACTTAAACACCAAATCCAAAGCCAAAGACAACAGAATCGATACCCAATCTACAGCAAGCTAGACACAGAGGGTACTACATATACTAGCAGCCTGGGGGTCAAAGGAGGGGGATATGGGATGCATACTGGGAACAGGGGTGAAGGGAGGACAGCATTGGTGGTGGTAATGCCCCTGATTCAATGTCACTATGTGACTAAAATATTACTGTGAAGGATTTGAAATCCACTTTGGTAAAAAAAAAATTATTATGAAAAATAGTTTATGTAAAGACAGCCCTTATTAGTGACTTGAATGGAGGGGACGCATGGAGGTGCCTTTCTCTGCCATCCCAGCCCACGTGGCTCTGCAACCCCCTTCAGCCAGTAGGTATCTGGTTCCAGGAGAATGGTGGGCAGAAATCTCACTCACAAGCAGGCTTCAGAAATAGCAGCTTTATTCATGCCCTAGCCACCACATGTTTGTGGCCTAACATTACCATTTATGCCCTGCATTGTACTTGTCTCTCAGCCATCTCTGCTCCTGCTACCTCTCCATGCTGGCAAAATTCCCCTCTTGCCCCTGAGGCCAAACCTTTTATAATCTCCCCAAGACCCCTCCCAGGAATGGGAGGGTCTTACAGGTAGTTACACATATCAAGGCCCTTCCCAGGAATGGGAGGTTTTGCAGGTAAGATCAAGTTACACAGGAAGAATGGGGTTACAAGTACAAGCTTTTTCCTCAAGATTTTTCATAGCATTTCATATACTTGAAGATTTAGTAATTATTCTAGAGAGGATTGATGCATGGCTGAATAGGGTAATGAGTTTATTATGCAAAAAAGGCATAACATGATATCAAAAGGATTTGTCTTTAACTATGGCTTAGTTTCCAATATTTCAGTAATAACAGTCATTTTAATATGCACATAACTTTAATGTCAGAAAATAAATAACATTTTTAATTTTTTAACTTATAAATTTTATTTATGTTCCATTGTTTAAAATATTTTTTGTATATGCCATTGATAATGATTTCTATATCTCCATTTATGCGGGGGATTCAGTAGACCCACCAGATGAATTTTCCTGGTGCAGGTAACTTGGAATTCCATCAAAAGGCCCACTGCAGAAGCTTTAGCCCTGCTTGGAGAGCTGAAGAACTCCAAGAGATATTTCTTAAATTCATGTAATGCACTGACATTATATTCCTTTCATATTATACCTTGTATATTTACAAGCCAAAATATGGCCTCAATCAAATTCTTTTGCCTGGAAGATTTTCAGTACCAAATAAACCAAACAAATTTCTTCTCTCCTTCAGCCTTATTTACATCTAAAAACCTGGTCAGAAACTTAACTCTGGTGATCAAAACTCCTAGCCAAGTAAAAATCTGCATTTCTTTGACCTAGATCTGTTTTGCTCAAGATCAATTCTTCCTGCAAAATCTGGTACAACCTGTTACACAAGTTTTAGCTCCCAAATACCAGTTAAACAGTTTCGGCTTTCTGTTATGCTAACTTTCTCTCTTCTAATTCATCACTTCTCAAATATCATATTATCCGGCGTATAAGATGACTTTTGAAACAAAAAAAAAGTCAACCGAAAATTGGAGGTCATCTTATATGCAGAGTATATCCCAAAAAATGTTTCAATATGCCGCTAAATGAAAATTGTCTGAATATTGCCACAAAACGAATTTTCTAACTCTATCCTGCACCAATCACT
This sequence comes from Suncus etruscus, assembly GCF_024139225.1. Lineage (NCBI taxonomy): Eukaryota > Metazoa > Chordata > Mammalia > Eulipotyphla > Soricidae > Suncus > Suncus etruscus. Next base: position 65,053,263 of record NC_064858.1, on the reverse strand, counting down.
GCAAGGCTGCTCGGACCACCTCTCTAACTCAGCCAATCCAAGTAGGCTTTTTATGCATGCAAATTAGATAATGTTCTGGACCCGAATCTACACTGTAAAAAGCCTGCTCAGATTGGCCAGAGTCAGAAAGGAAGTCTATTACAGTATAATTTTTGAACCTTTGCTTGTTGTGATTGGCTCACTGTGGTACATACAGTTGCAGCACAAGAAGGTTCTGTCTGATACTGCGAATATAGGCCTAAACCTATGTTTTAACTGCAAAATTAGGGGGCCGTCTTATACGCCCAGTTATTTTATACGCTGGCAAATACGGTAGATCCTTTTCACCTGAGCTGCCTAGCCAGTTATATTGTTATGTATACCCAACAGACAGACTGCTAATGTTTCTGATTTTCTAAAACTCCTGCTCTTTCCCAACACAGAAATTCCTTTCATACTTAAGACTGTCATTTTTCCCCTTAAATACTCCTAGCTTGGAGATTAAATTTGCAGCACTCTTGCCAGAATGTGTTCTCCACACATTCATTGTGTGGTCTCATTTCTTCATATTTTTCCATATGCCAGTTTGTGTTTTACCCACTCCCTGAAGGAGTTTCTTTGAAATTTTGCTAGTGCTTCTGGATAGAAGCTGCAGACAGCAGTTTTTGTTTCATTGTTTACTTTAGCGCCACACTCAGTTGTCCTCAGAACTTACTCCTGGTTCTATACTCAGAGATTAGTCCTGGAGTACTCAGTGACTTTATGGAGAGTTCAGGATTTAATCTATGTCAGTTATTTTCAAGCTAAGTTCCTTATCTGCTGTCCTAACTCTCTGGAGCCGACATTATTTTTTACGGAAGTAAGTCGTGCAAAAATCATGCTAGCCCTTTATTCTATTTTGCATTTGAGGGTTGAGAATGTTACTCTTTTTCTTTCCTATAACTACACACGTTTACATTTATATCTAACTCAAGAGGTACCTCAAGTGCCAGTTATCTATGGATTTTGGTTTCTGTCTCCTGTGCTTCAAATATACAAAAAATAATTTCAAGTCTATTTAGCAAATCTGGGGTTGATGCCTGGTGTGGGTTGTGTCACTTGGAGAACCTCTGAAGTTACAGGCAAATTATAGTTCTGTGTAATGTAGACCCAGTTGAATCAAAAGTAAACAATTGTGAGTAGAGTAGTCTCAGCAGATCACATATATATTTAAGTAGAAAAGCAGCATCCCACCAGCAGATTTCTTTATCCAGCTGTGTGATTTTTTTCCTTGAGCTAAACCAGACATCTTTGCAAGACAATTACTCATTTGTATCATTCTTGCTATGCATTTTTGGAAGCAAAAAAAGAATGTCTATGGAGTAAAAATTGGATGTCCAGGTGTCTTTGAGGCTATCAAAACAATTAGATGACATATTGCTCTCTAAATAAACCACATTGGTGTAATGATCATATCTGAAATACTAGCAATAAATATTTAACTATTTATTTTGCTTTTGGTCATTTAAATAAAAGAGCTCTGAATTAGCCATGAATGCCAGGCAGTATTTTCCCATTATTATAAATGTGAAAATATGTTGTTATTATTATTGAATAGCAATGTAGATAAGGTAAAGCATTTTAATATTAGCTCCCCTTTTAAAAAGCCAATAAATATATGTTACTTATCATATTTGTGTTAGAATGCATTATTTTTGCTTAGTATACCATCTGAAAAACTTCAGTGATACAGCCAGAAAGATAGTACAGGAATTTTTTACTTGTATCTGGTTCACATATGATTCTAGATTAGTACATGATTTTTCTGAACACTGTAAGGGATCACTTCTGGGCAAAGAACCAGGAATATTCTCTAAACACTATATTACCTACATATTTGTATTACCTACAAAATATGGTGACTATTCTCAGTTTGGGGGGAAAACACTGTTGGCATATACGATGCTAAGATCAAACCCAGGTTTGGCCTTGTCAAGGAAAACACCCTATCCACTGTGCTAACACCCCAACCATATCTGCTGGGCTAACACTGTGCTCAAGTGTATGTTCAGCAATAAACTTTAAAATAAATGAAAATTATACCTCTATGTATAAAGAAAATTTAAAGTAGAACTAAATATAAAGACACAGAACACGAGGAGCATAATAATATATTGACCACTATAATTAAGGATAAGAAAACACATAAAGAAAATTTGAAGATAGAAACCTTTTTACTAGAATAACCACAAGTATTTTTTTTGAAGTGACATCTGGACCCTTGTAATATTTATTCATGTATAAGACAAGTGCTTTAGGATATTAATTTTTATCACTTTGACATTATCTATAAGCACATATTTTGACTATCTAATAATACAAGTTAAACAGAGAAAGGAAGAGTCATAAAGTGTAATCCTTAATTACTGTATATAACTGGATAGAATGTGATATATGCTGTAGAAAGCTTTAGAAAACCACAATAGCTGACTGGACACTGTTCTTTTGATAGGGTCACCAGAAAATAATATTTAAAAGAATAAAAAGTTACAATATCTATTGTGAGATACCATGAGTTAAAGTTTTCTAGGTTTCTCTTGACTTCTATAAAACAAACTGCAGTTCTTGTCTGAATACACCCGCCAACCACAATGAAATCTTTATGTATTCTAGGCAGAGAAAACCTAGATGCAGGCCTTTGAGAGGATTGATTGATTCACATGCAAAGTACCTCTGAGTTATAGTAAATCAGATTTGGAAGAAAAGCCAAGACTTTCATTTGATCTTGAAAATCTGACAAAGGTGAGTTTGGTACTGTAAGGTAACTAAAGCCAGTGCTTAAAATAAATGACTCCACGTGCATGTGTGTGGTCTGAAAACAAAAATGAGTATGATCTGGGAGAAATGCAGACCCTTTGATCTAATCAGAAGTCAGGAATTAATATATATTTCAGCAAATTCAAGGAGAACTTTGTATACACAAATTTTCAGAGGCACATAACATTTAGCCTGAGTAGATATTTTCAAGTATTTCCAAATGGTTTGTCAAATGGCAATAGTAAAATAAAATAAACCCTTAAGGAAAAACTTTATAGAAGTATACTACTGTATTTTGCCTTATCACAGCCATTTTATCATTGAGGAAAATTATTTGATAGTTCAAACGACCAGAAATATATCACATTAATTATTCATATCATCATGATCTCTTTGTAGCTATTCATTTTTAACTTTTTAAAGAAGACTTAACATTGGGAATACCTCCTTTGCTATTATAGAAATGTAATTAGTTTCCCTATGTGTTTAAAAAGGGTCAAATGCAGAGAGGAAAAAATTGTGACTTGAAAAAAATGTTTCCGTGTCTGTCAAGTACCATGCTTTTACTTCTTCATTCTGTTCATGTTCTTTTTGTTTATAATAAGAAGTGTTTCAAAATGTCCTTTCCAAGTAGTAGTTTAAGACTTAATACCAGGTCTTAGAGAGATAGCACAGTGGTAGAATATTTGCCTTTCATGTGGCTAACCCAGGACAAACTTAGGTTTGAATCACCACATTATATATGGTCCCGAGCCAGCCAGGAGAAATTTCTGAGCACAGAGACAGGCATAACCCCTGAATATCACCGGATGTGGCCCAAAAACCAAATAAATAAATAAAATTGAATCTATAATCATGCTTTCAAGTTTAATATATAAATGAGAGATTCCTGATTCCTGGGGGAGACTAGTGAGGAACACCCCTGTGAACTTAATCCCATCGTGTTCACCGGCCAGGCAATGGAGAAGCAGGGAGGAGCACAGTCTCGTGGCTACATGGCCATGCACATCTCCTTGCCCATGACCCCCCCCCCCCATGACACACAGTAGAAGCCATGCAACAAGTGTTTCAATGGAAGAAACAATGTAGGAAAACAGCATGCATACAGAATGAAGATGGCAGCTCTTATGATGCAGAGTATACCAACCACATAGTTTTTTTTAAATAATATTTTATTTAAACACCTTGATTACAAACATGATTGTGGTTGGGTTTCTGTCATTTAAAGATCACCCCCATCACCAGTGCAGCATTCCCATCAACGATGTCCCAATTCTCCCTCCTCCCCACCCCACCCCTCCTGTACTCTACACAGCCTTTCTATTTCCCTCATACATTCCCATTGTTAGGATAGTTCTCAATGTAGTTATTTGTCTAACTAAGCTCATCACTCTTTGTGGTGAGCTTCATGAGGTGAAGTGGAAATTCCAGCCCTTCTCTCTTTTGTCTTTAAAAATTATTGCAAAAATTTCTTTCATTTTTCTTAAATCCCATAGATGAGTGAGACCATTCTGAGTTTTTCTCTCTCTCTGAATTATTTTACCCAGCATAACAGATTCCATGTACATCCATGTATAGTAAAACTTTATGACTTCATCACTTCTGAAGGCTGCATAAAATTCCATTGTGTGTATGTACCATAGTTTTTTAGCCATTCATCTGTTGAGGGACATCTTGCCTGTTTCCAGAGTCTTGCTATAGTAAATAGTGCTGCAATGAATATAGGTGTAAGGAAGGAATTTTTGCATTGTATTTTTGTGTTCCTAGGGTATATTCCTAGGAATGGTATAGCTGGATCTTATGGGAGCTCAATTTCCAGTTTTTTGGAGGAATCTCCATATCACTTTCCATAAATTTGGACTAGATGGCATTCCCACCAGCAGTTAATAAATAAGAGTTTCTTTCTCTTCACATCCCCTCCAACACTGCTTGTTCTCATTCTTTGTGATGTGTGCCAATCTCTGTGGTGTGAAATGGTACCTCATAGTTGTTTTGATTTGCATCATCCTGATGATTAGTGATGTGGAACATTTTTTCATGTGCCTTTTGGCCATTTGTATTTCTTCTTTATCAAATTGTTTGTCCATTTTTTTCTCCCCATTTCTTGATGGGATTAGGTGTTTTTTCTTGTAAAGTTTAGTCAGTACCTTGTATATTTTGGATATTAGCCCCTTATCTGATGGTATTTAGGTGATAGTTTCTCCCACTCAGTTGGTGGTTCTTGTATCCTGGGCACTATGTCCTTTGAGGTGCAGAAGCTTCTCAGCTTAATATATTCCCAGTTGTTAAATCTCTGTTTTCACTTGTTTGGAGAGTGCCGTTTCTTCCTTGAAGATGCCTTTAGTCTCAATGTCATGGAGTGTTTTACCTATGTGTTGTACTATATACCTTATGGTATTATGTCTGATATCAAGGTCTTTAATCCATTTGGATTTTACTTTCGTATATGATGTTAGCTGGGAGTCTAATTTCAATTTTTTGCAAGTAGCTAGCCAGTTGTGCCAAGATCACTTATTGAAGAAGCTTTCTTTACTCCATTTATAATTTCTTGCTCCTTTATCAAAAATTAGGTGATTGTATGTCTGGGGAACATTCTCTGAGTATTCAAGCCTATTCCACTAATCTGAGAGTCTATCTTTACCAACTACATAGTTTTGTTTGTTTGTTTGTTTTTTTGTTTGTTTTTTTTGTTTGTTTTTTGGGCCACACCCGGTAACGCTCAGGGGTTACTCCTGGCTATGCGCTCAGAAGTCCCTCCTGGCTTGGGGGACCATATGGGACACCGAGGGATCGAACCGCGGTCCGTCCAAGGCTAGCGCAGGCAAGGCAGGCACCTTACCTCTAGCGCCACTGCCCGGCCCCATAAACTGAATAGTTAACTTCTCAGACAAGGAGTTTAGAATAGTAATATGGACAATGCTCATAGAACTCAAAGAAAAAATAGATTAAGCTCAAGAGAACACAAAAAATAAATCAGAAAAATCCAAACTGAAATGACTGTACTAAAATCTCAGTAATATAATTAAAAATACAATGCAATAGAAATCCACTCCAACAGAGTAATAGCAGCCAAGGACAGAATCAGAGAGCTGGAAGACGAGATGCAGAACAACTCCAAACAGCAGAAGAAACTGGAAAAGAACCTTAAAGCAAATGATCAGACAATGAAAAATAATACTCAAAAAATGTGAACAGATGAAAATAAAAGAAGTCTTTGATAAATTCAACAAAAACAACATAAGAATCATTGGAGTCCCAGAGACCCAGAATGAAAATCCCCAGGAAGAATCAATAGTAAAGGACATCATTAAAGAGACACTCCCTGAGCTAAAGATGGCGTGCAAGTAAATTCTGCATGCCTGAAGAGTACCAGCTAAAAGAGACCCAAAGAAAAGCACCACAAGACACATCGTAGGCAGAACAACAAATCTCAATGATAGGGATAGAATACTGGAAACAGCAAGATCACAAAGGAAAATTACATTTAAAGGAGCATCCTTAAAATTTACAGCAGTCCTGTCATAAGAAACCCTCAAGGACAGAAGGCAGTGGTGGGATAAAATGACAAAACTCAACAAAATGAATGCTTTGCCTAAAATACTGCACCCAGCCAAACATATTTTCATATTTGAAAGAAGTATAAATAGCTTCACAGAAAAACAGAAGCTCAGAAACTTTACAGACTCAAAACCAGCCTTAAAAGAAAAACTGAAAGGGCTATTTTAAGACAAGACAGGCCAATGGACACAACAAATTTCTACACAAAGATGGCACTAAATCCAATGACAATTTTCTCTCTCTATGTCAATGGACTAAATGACCAGTTAAATGGCATAGAGTGGCAAAATGGATCAAAAAGCTGAAGTCACCATTCTGTTGCATACAAGAAACACATCTAAACATAGACTCAAAATAAAAGGCTGAAAGAAAATCATCCAAGCAAACAACTCTCTTAAAAAAGTTGGAGTGGCCAAATTAATATCAAATGAAACAAACCTTAGACTCAGAAAAGTTATAAGGGACAAAGATGGTCATTTTTTTACTAATTAAAGGATATATACAGAAGGAAGAAATCACTCTCCTAAACATACATGCACCCAACGAGGGAACAGCAAAACATTTAATACAATAATTGACAAATAGAAAAGAAAATATCAATAATAACACAATAATAGTGGGAGACTTCAACACTGCCCTGTCACCCCCAGATAGGTCAATGAGGCTGAAACCCAACAAGAATATACTAGCTCTGAAAAGAGAAATGGAAGAAAGTGGACTAGTGTGTGTATATATACACATACATACATACATACATATACACATACATACATACATAAAACATATTCCCATAAATCAAGAGGATAGAAATTGTACAAACTACCTTCTCAAATCACAGGTGCTAAAATTAGAAGTGAAATACAAAAGGTCACAGAAGAAAAGCTTTCACACCTGAATATTTAACAGCACACTGATGAACATCCAGTGGGTCAGAGATGAAATCAAAAAGGAAATTAAAACATTTCTGGAAAAAATTATAACAAAGACACAAAATATCAGAATTTATGGGACAAGCAAAATTAAGAGGACTATTTATAGCATTGCAAGCACACAGCAAAAAGGAAGAAGGTGCCTACATAAACAGTTTAATGACACAGCTTGTAAAATTAGAAAAAGATCAACAAAATAAGTCAAAATAGGTAAGCAGAAGAAAATAATAAAGCTTAGAGCAAAAATCAATGAAATTAAATTAAAAAAATGAAAGATCAAGAAAGCAAAAGTTGGTTCTTTGAAAAATAAACAAAGATTGATAAACCAATAGCAAAACTCACAAAGAAAAAAAGATAAGCTTAATAAACCAGATTAGAAATGAAAAGGGTCAGATCACTACAGATACTTCAGAGATTCAAAAGGTAATCAGAGACTATTTTGACAAGCTCTATGCCACAAAACATGAGAACCTGGAAGAAAAGGATAAATTTTTGGATTCCTACAATATATCACAGTTAAACCAGGATGACCTATAATATTTAAATAGACCCATCACAAATTAGGAAACCAAAAGCATAATTAAAAGTCTTCCCAAAAACAAAAAGCCCAGGCCCAGATGGATTCACTAACAAACTTTTTCAAACATTACATGAAGAACTATTCCCAATCCTTTTCAGGCACTTTTGTGAAATTGAAAAATCAGGAACAGTCCTAAATAGTTTTTTTATGAAGCTATCATCTCTGTGATACCAAAACAAGACAGAGATGTTGCAAGAGAAAAAGACTAAGACCATTATCTGTGATGAACACAAATGCAAAGATCTTCAAAAAAATTCTAGAAAATAGGATCCAATGCCTCATCAAGAAGCTCATACACTGTGACCAAGTAGGATTTATTCCAGGAATGCAAGGATGGTTTAACATACGTAAATCAATCAACATAATACACCATATCAACAAACAGAAAATAAAAACCATATGGTCCTATCAATAGATGCAGAGAAGACATTTGATAAGGTCCAACAATCAATCTTGATAACTCTCATTAAGATTGGAATGGAAGAAACTTTCTCAATATAGTCAAGACTATCTACTACAAGCCAATGGCTAATATTATTTTCAATGGGATAAATTAAAAGCCTTTCCTCTAAAATCTGGTAGAAGGCAAGGCTGCTCTCTCTCACCACTTCTATACAACATAGTGATGAAGGTTCTTGCCATAGTGATTAGGCAAGAGAAATATATCAAGGACATCCAGATAAGAAAGGAAGAAGTTAAGCTCTAATTGTTTGCAGATGACATGATAATATATTTAGAAAACCCTAAAGACTCTACCAAAAAGCTTCTAGAAACAATAAATTTATATAGCGAAGTGGCAGGCTACAAAATTAACACACAAAAGTCTACTTATACAACAATAATGAAAGAGAAGAAATGGACATTAAACTATAACCCCACTCACATTAATGTCACACAAACTTAAATATCTTGTAGTCAACTTAACTAAAGAAGTTAAGGACCTATACAAAGAAAACTACAAGACACTGCTTCAAGAAATAAGAGAGAACACGCGGAAATAGAAACATATTCCCTGCTAATGGATTGGCAAGATTAACATAATTAAAATGGCAATACTCCACAAAGCATTCTACAAATTTAATGCAGTCCCTCTAAGGATACCCATGACATTCTTCAAAGAAGTGGATCAAAGACTTATGAAATTCATTTGGAACAATAGACACCCACGAATAGGTAGAGCAACCCTAGGGAAAAGGAGTAAGGGAGGCCTCACTTAATCAAGCTTTAAATTGTATTACAAAACTATAGTAATTAAAACAGCATACTACTGGAATAAAGACAGACCTATGGATCAGTGGAATAGACTTGAGTATTCAGAGAATGTGCCCCAGACATGCAATCAATTAGTCTTTGATAAAGGGGCAAGAAATGCAAAATTGAGAAAGGAAAGCCTCTTTAACAGGTGGTGTTGGAGCAACTGGTCAGCCACTTGCATAAAAGCTAACTCAGAACTTCATCTAACACCATGAACAAAAGTCATATTCAAATAGATTAAAGACCTGGATATAAGACCCAAAACCATAAGGTATTTTGAACAATGTGTAGGTAAAACATTCCATGACATTGAGACTAAAGTTATCTTCAAGGCAGAAACAGCACTCTCCAAGCAAGTGGAAACAGAGATAAACAGATGGGACAATATTAAGCTGAGAAGTTTTTGCACCTCAAAGGAAATATTGCTTAGGTTACAAAAGCCACCCAACAGAATGGGAGAATTCATCCAATACCCATCAGACAAGGTCTAATATTTAAGATATACAAGTTACTGACAGAACTTAACAAGAAAAAATTATCTAACCCAGGGGTCTCAAACTCAATTTACCTGGGGCCACAGGAGGCAAATCGGGGTGATCCTTGAGTGCAAAGTCAGTAGTAAGCCTTGAACATTGGGGGGTGTGACTCAAACAGCTAAAACAAAACAAAACAAAAAAAATTTCTCTAGGGCAGGGCCACAAAATGTTGTACAGAGGGCTGCAAATGGCCTGTGGGCAGTGAGTTTGAGACCCCTGATCTAACCCCATTATAAAATGGGGAGGAGAAATGAACGATTTCTCAAAAAAAGAAATATAAATGGCCAAAATGTACATGAAAAAATGTTCCACATCACTAATTATCAGGGAGATGCAAATAAAAACCACAATGATGTACCACCTCACGCCACAGAGACCCGCACACATCAAAAAGAACAAAAACAATAATGCTGGCATGAACGTTGGGAGAAAGGAAATCTCATTCACTGATGGTGGGAAAGCCATCTAGTTCAATCTTTATGGAGATTCCTCCAAAAACTTGAAAATGAGCTCCCATATGATACATCTAGGGATATGCCCTAAGAACACAAAGATGAATATACAAAAATTCCTTCCTCACACCTATATTTATCACAGCACTATTTATAATAACTAGACTCTGAAAACAACCAAGATACCCTTCAACAGATGAATGGTTAAAGAAACTGTGGTATAAACACACAATGGAATATTATGTAGCCATCAGGACAGATGAAGTCATGAAATTTTCCTATACGTGGATGGACATGGAAACTATTATGCTAAGTGAAATAAGTTAGAGGTAAAGAAATAGACATAGTATATTCTCACTTATCTATAGGTTTTAGGAAAAACAAAAGACATTATTGTAATAGTGCCTAAAGACAACAGAGATGAGGGCAGGAAGGACTGGCTCTCGATGTGAAGCTCACCACATAGAGTGGTGAGTTTAGTTAGAGAGATGACTATACTAAATATCTGACAATTTTAATGAGTGAGAGAAGTAGAATTCCTGTCTTGAATACAGGAAGAGGTGAGTGAGGGAGATGGTGTTCATTAGTAAATATAATATAACTGAAAGAAAACTTCTTATTACTTTGCATTAATGTATAATTTCCTTTGAATATACTCAATATATATGCATACTCATATGCAGAATTAAATACAGTGGTATATCTAAATTGTACTTCAAAATCAGTTATATAATTTTCACAGTTCAGAGTATTTTCTCACAAAACTACTATGAAAGGGAAAATATGGATATCAATTTTTTATTTAGTTAATGGCAATTAAGATGTAATTTCTAAATCAAATATAACATCCAAAACAGAGTATATTGCACATAGAAACATATATTTGACTGCTATTGATGGTATATCAGTCATTCCCAATTGCTCACATTTGTTTTTGTCAGTAGCAGCTGGTAGATCCACTTACATCTAATTTTGGAGGTTTGAAGAAATAGGACAGATATAGGGTTCTTGCTTGAACAGAACTATCTAAATTTAATCAATGAAATCAAATCCAGTCATTTTGTTTTGTTTGGAGGGGCACACTTGGTGACGCTCGGGGGTTACTACTGGGTATATGCTCAGGAATCACTCCTGGCTGGGGGACCATATGGGACGCTGGGAATGGAACCCAGTCCTGGGTCTGCCGTGTGCAAGAAAAATACCTTACCTCTATGCTATCATTCCAGCCCTTTAATTTTGAATTTAATAGTATTTTCTTCTGCATTAGATATGTGTTTTTTTGTCAGATAAAAAATTTTATTTGAAAATGGGCAAGACCAATTTATGAAGTGATATTTAACCCAAATCTTTATGGTTTGATGAAATTTGTAGAGTCACTTTTTGGTAGAGTCCTTCATAATGATAAAAGATCAAAAGTGAGCCATAAGTGAGAAAAATAGGTCACTTGTATAGGAGAGAAAAGAAAGTTTAGAAAATTTCAAAACATATTAAAACACTGTCAGTTTTCAAAGATCTATCTTATAAGTTTAATCACAAAGTTATTAAAAAATATATTGCAGTAAAAAAGTGTTACTTTAAAAGATTTTTCATGCTTATATTTTCAGATGTTTGATTCTATTAGACTTGATTGCTATATTTAGTTCAGATGTCTACAATAGTGTCCATGTTTAAGGTAATAATGTATACAGTTACTAAATCTCACCACTACCAAAGTACCTAAATGTTCATATGTTTTAAGAGCTTTAATATATATTTTATTTTTAGACATGTTACATTTATGTAAATTGAAAAGGAATACAGTTCAGGACTGCTTCTCAGAAAAAACTAATTATTTGAATCTATCTTCTGTTTAAATATACACTTATCTGAAATCACTCAGGTCCTGCTACATTTTATATTTTTGGAGGCCACACTTGGCAGTGCTCAGAGCTTAATCATAGCTCTATTCTCAGGGATCAGTCCTGGCAGTGTTTAGTGAACTGTAAGATGATACCGAAGATCTGTGGGTTCAGGCCCCTGTTCAGGCACCAGTTGTAAAATAAAAAATCAAGACTTGTGAAACCATTTCAGGCACCTTATTCCTACACCCTACATAGCTGGGTCTGAAGGAGCAGAGTAGGAGTGAATAAATAATATACAAATAATGTCAGGAAAGAATTATCATGGCATCCATGGTCTCATTCTATCTGCCTCATCCCACAAAATAAGCAATACTAGTGGGGGAAGGTCAAGTAAAAACAAAATTTCCTATCCATTGGGCTTTTCCATATCAAATGAAGAGGTTTAAGGAAGGAGGAAGTTGAGGGAACACCTTTATTTGGGGTTTATAGCTGGTGTCATCTTTTTTTTTTTTTTTGAATTTGAATTTGTTTTATCTCTAAACCACATATGGTACCCTATATTCTTAGAAGGCTGGAAAGATAGCACAATATTTAGGGCATTTACCTTGCACACAACCAAACTGAGTTTGATTCCCAGTATCCACATAGCCTACCAAGAGTAATTTCTGAGTACAAAGCTAGGAGTAATCTCTGAGTACCACCAGATATGGTCCAAAAACATGAACAATACCAAAGAGTGATTCCAGAATGTAGAGCTAGCAATAATTCCTGAGCACTGTCAAGTGTGGCTCAAAAGCAAAACAAAATAAAATTTCACAGCTAAATATCTTCTAAAAGTATGAAAGTTTTCCATAACAAAAGGACAGAAACATTTTCTTTAATTTTATTAAGTATGGATAAAATTTCAAAATTCTAGGGTGTTGACAACTTTTCATGATCTATGCATTAACTTATGCTAAACAAAATATATTAATCATAATGCAAACAACATGCATATTTCCTTGCTTTGTTAATTCTGAGCTCTGTTATATTTTTTTTAGAAAATAAAAAAATCTACTTACTGAAAATGCTTCAAGTGGAAGTGAATTTGTATTGACTGTTTTGGCATGATCCTATTTCTGTCTTAAAGGAAATAATAAAAAGGAACTGATTTCCTCCAACCTCCATGACTTTTTAATAGTCAACATATATCCGAGAAAGTCAGAAATAGTGGTTTGTATGAGCAAAGGACAGAACTCCGGGGAAGTTGCTACCTCTGATAGGACATTCTGAAGCCAATTATTGGGGGGATGTGTAATTAAAATTTTTTGTTTACTTTAATTTTAATTTTTTATAAGAGACAAAGAAGGTCACTTTGTGATAATTAAAAGATCATCATCAGGAAGAAATCACACTCCTCGATTTATATGCATTCACTGAGGGTCCAGAAAAATATTTAAAACAATTGCTAATAGACTTAAAGAAAGACATCAATAGTATCACAGTAACAATTTAATTCTTCAACACCATTCTGTCACCTCTTATTAGATCAATCAGGTTAAAATTCAACAAAGATGTACTGACTTTGAAAAAGAGTAGAGGAACTTATTAGACATATATATATGTTTGTGCTTATATATGTTGTTTTTATTATTAAATTTATTCAAATTTATTTAAATAAAGAGTGGTGGCACAGGGCATAAAACGTCTGTCTTGCATGCCCTAGCCTAGGGTGGATCATGGGTTGGTTAGATCCCCCAGTGTCCCATGTGGTTCCTCAAACCAGGAGCAATTTCTGAGCACATAGCCAAGAGTAACCACTGAGCATCACTGGGTGTGGCAGAAAAAAAAAGAAAGAAAATGCATCACATAGGTGACATGACTGATCATAATACATTTGTTTCAAGATTACCAAAAGCAAAGTTATTAAAAATAGTAAATAGAAAGAAAATCTAAAAAAAAACAATTGAAGAGAAAGGAAAGAAGAAAAAGTTCAGTAGCAAGTATATTTGTGAAAATTTTATATTACCGAGAAACTCCTTAAAGCAATAGCACATTTAGTAAACTTTTTTTTTTTAAGGATAAATGGCAATTGTTGCTGCTTGCACAGGCCCAGCAAAATATGGGGGGGGGGGGGCGGGGATAGAAAGAAAAAGCCCTGGCCTAAATACAAGAAGACTTTACCTCTAAAGTATTCTGACATAAGACAAACTCTGGCTACAGGCATGCCAGGTTTTCCTACCCCTGAGTCATTCTCTTTGCTCCAAGTAAAAATTTTTTTTGCACAATTGCTGTTGTTAGTGACAAGTTTCTGTAGATAGAGATCCTGGTTTCTGTGCATATCCTACATCAAAGTCAGAATGATGTAGAGTGTCTTCTAGTTTCACCTCACCATTACAGGGCAATGCAGGGAGCCCTGCCCTGAAAGAAGGTTGTTGCTGCTGCTATGTCGTCTGGGTGTTAAAAGAACCCTCTTTGGAGTAAGTCCTGGGCAATGGTAGGAGTAAGTGCCTGGGCAGTGGTAGGATCTTCCCTGGTAAAAATTTGCTTTCAGGTGATGTTATAGACAACTGTGGTTGTTTCTGTAGATGGTATCCATGACTCAGGGGTGAATGGGCAATGCCCATTCTTCTGAGGCCTAAACCAAGTCATTATGCCAATAAACAGGATGTAAGGCCCCACTGCATTACAAAATTTGTGTGTTTCTATCTCTATTAGATAAAAACTTGTTTGCATATGTAATATTTTCCCATTATAATGTGCCTATGAACAATGCCACAAGGTATTATTGGTGCATGTAGGGGCCGAGGAAAGAAGTCCAACAATCCCCATAACTTGGTTCTAACATGAACTTTAAACAGAGAGACTTTTCTACCAGAAGTTTTTATTGAACAGGTCACACACACACACACACATACACACACACACACACACACACAATGGGGAAAATTGTCTCTATATAAGGAGACATTTAATAAGGGTTATGCCTGTTAAGGGAATACGTTTAAAGAAATATTATAAGGAGCTATACCTGTCTCTTTTAAGTCTTTTTTTTTTTTTTTTTTTTTTTTTTACTAATTCTATACTCAGCTACTGTTACCCTGTTGGAGAAGCTTTCCACTGAGTTTTTCAGTTTGTCTAATGAGATTTTTAAGACCTGTTATTTGACCTGTTATTTCAGTTTTGAGTTTTCTGATTTCTATCTTCATATTCTCTTGATTTTTATTAGTGTTCTGTTCATCTTGATCTATGCTTTTTTTGAGTTCTCTGAACATCCTCTATATTTCTTCTCTAAATTCCATATCTGAGAGACTAACCAGGTGGTTGGCCATTTTCGGGTAATCAGAGTTGTCATCTTCATTCTCTATGCCTGGTGTTGGTCTTTATTGTTTCCCCATTGTCACACTTGTATTGTGGGTTTTTCCACATGTTGTGGTGGTATTCCTTAGCTAGATGATGTACGCATTGCAAAGCGAAGCAGAGCAGCTGCACTCCTCTGGCTCCATCCTTTGTGGGCGGGTCAACTCACCTCCAAGGAAGATAAGCCCTCAGGAAAGAATGCCGCCCAGGATTAGTTCTTAGGCAGAAGCAAGCAGAGAAAAGTCCAAAGATGTATGCTCTGCTGCAGAGATACAGCAGAACTCAACTGGCTCTACCCTTTGTGGGCTGGTCAACTCTCTTCCAAGAAGAAAATCCCTCAGGGAAGAATGCCACTCAGAATTAAGTTTTAGACCAAAGCAAGCAGATTAAAATCCAAAGATGTCTGCTGTCTGCAGAGACACAGTAGAACTTCGTTTTTAAGTCTTTAGAAATAATCGGGTTGGGGGGATTTTAAAATTCAGATCACTCTTTGATATGTATGTATGTATTGGCCTTGTGGAGTCTGAAAAACAGCTCCCAGAAGTCCCATATCAGGAAGTGTTCTGGAGCAGGGAACTTCTCAGAAACTGAGTCTGGTAGCAAGCAAAGGTCAAGGGAAGTGGAGAAAAGAAGGCCACTGAGAGTTAATCAATAGCAACAGAGTATTGTTTTTGTTCTCTGGCTGTGAGTCTATCTTTTCACTTTGGGTGCTGGTTGGCAGCTGACTGGAGTAGAGATGATGATCTGCTTCATGCTGGGGTAATAACAGGTGGGGGTGAGGGTGAGGAAGTGAGGACTAGAAATGAGCTTGTAAGGTGGTGAGCAAAGGGAGGAAGGACAGTATGCAACATAGTCATTCTTTTTTTTTTTTTTTTTGGTTTTTAGGCCATGCCCAGTGACACTCAGGGGTTACTCCTGGCTATGTGCTCAGAAATCTCCCCTGGCTTGGGGAACTATGTGGGATGCCGGGGGATGGAACCATGGTCCTTCCTAGGCTAGCACGTACAAGGCAGATGTCTTATGACTTGCACTGGCCCCAATATAGTCATTCTGTATATTGCCAATGTACATTCAATAGACATAGGTATGGTGGACCTGTATGCTCATGTGCATATATAATCAGACACTAAGGATATACCCATGGGTTACAGTTGGAAAGCTAACCCAAATAAGATTGGACAGAATACTTAAAAATAAAATAAGATAAGATAAGAAAAAGCCAGCAAGTCTGATAGAAACGTTTTCCATTTTCTAGGCCAGGCATGCATGGTATAGGTAGACTATACTTAAGAGAGGCTTTATGAAATAGATTGTGTATGGGATATTTATAGAAAAAATCATAGTATTAGTATCTAGAAAGCAAGATGAAATGGAAATGGGCACTTATGTGGAGTCAATACCATGAAATAGACATATGTCACCAAGAACATTGGACAGACATCGGTATGGATAACACAAACTTATAAGTTTATATTGGCATACACTAAGGATAAATCCATGAGTTACAATTAAAAAGAAAATGACCCAGGTGCAGTGATAAAAGATGCTTTTTTGAAAGGAAAGTGCAACTAAGATAAAATAAAATAAAATAAAAAGAGAGAAAATATATAAATTTACATGTAAAGCTGGCTAGTCTGGTGTAACGGTTTTCCATTTTTTAGGCCAATTATGGTTAGAGATGATAAACTTTACTGAAGAAAGTCTTCATGGATTAGATGGTCTATAGAGTATTTTTAAAACATTCCTAATTTTCAATTCTAGAAAGCTAAGTGATAAGGAAATAGACCCTGTATGTGGAGTTTATACCATAAAATACTGTCTAGTGGGTATTGAAAATATAGTTTCCTTTTCTAAAAATGGAGACTGATGGGGAGGAAAGTTGCCAGCACTTTCCCTAAGCCTGCCCCTCTTGTGCAGGGTTGGGAGTGGGGAAGCCTGGGGTCCCCATTAAAGTCCTCCCAGGCATTCACCCCAGGGGGTCCCCAGGGCGGGAGCCCAATGATGGCCAGGAGTCCGGGAGGAAAAAGAGGGGGGTGGGCTGTTGTGGGAGCAGAGCACCAGGAGCCCCGTTTAAGGCTGGTTAAAGGCAATCAGTTGGAAACCTTTCAGATCCATATGCTGGCAAAGACCCCAGTTCCCAGAACAAAAAAAGAGTTTGGCACTGAGCAGGGAACCGAAAGTTTGCCAGCCACTTCCCCTAAGCGCTCCCCTATTGTGCTGGTTGAGGGGTGAAGAAAGCCTGGTGTCCTCTTTTATTTTTTTGGCTTTTGGGCCACACCCATTGATGCTCAGGGGTTACTCCTGGATAAGTTCTCAGAAATTTCTTCTGGCTTGGGAGAACCATATGGGACGCCAGTGGATCGAACTGCAGTTTCGAAGGCTAGCACTTGCAAAGCAGATGCCTTACCTCTAGCACCACCGCTCTGGCCCCCAGGGTCCTCTTTAAAGTCCTCCCCAGCACCCACCCCGAAGAACCCCTAGGGCAGGCACCCAGAGAATGTCCTGGAGTTTGGGAGGAAGTGGATGGGTGGCTATTGTGGGAGCAGAGGCCCCAGAATCCCATCTAAGCTTGGTTGAAGGAATTTGGTTAAAAGCCTTTTAGATTTCCATGTTGGCAAAAACTTAATTTTAATTTTTAAAAATTGCCAGAGACTGGAACTACTAATTTTTCTAGAGTGGAACCTATCATCTGGTAAGCCCTGTGAGGAATAACACTGTGGTCAAAAATAGCATTATCAATTACACTTTACCATGTGTTAGAATGCTATAAAATAAAATATCAATTGAATACTTGTTCCTAAATATATTCAATTACCTTGTATACAAATGAAGATATCCCCATCTACTTTGTAAAGAAATAACCAAAAATCTAAACAGCCCAAGAAAAATCACCAGGTATCATTTGTCCCTTCACAAACTCGCTTATGATTGAACCTAAATTTTCTGAAATCTAAACACCAAATAATAAAGATAAACATGCACAATAATGCTTCATAAAATATTAAAAACAACCAGTAGAATGTAGGTTATTGTAACTGGCACTCACACATTCACACCAAATAATAAACAACAGTTATTGTTTTTGTAATCAGTCATGAATTCACAATTGACAGCTCAACCTTGTAGCATGTCCTGACTTTTATAATGCACTATTTCCAGTGACTGATTTTAAATCTTCAAGGTGATGTAAATGTAAAGTTGATAAATCTTTAACATTATCTATTTTTGAATGTCTATAACTGTCTGTTCCAGGGCACTTTAGGTTTCACAGTATTAGAGTTTGAAAGGCCTATTTGGTACTATTTCCATTATTCAAGCATTAGGTAAAGTTTGACCATCCTGTGAAGGGAGTTAGATCCTAAATAACAAGGATAAAAGGTGGTCATTGCTACACAAAATGGACCAGATTGAAAGTTATGTAACCTTGAGAACTAGGGTTTTCTCTTACTTTCCTTCTAAATGCTAAATGATGTACTTGGCAGTTGTAATAAGCCAATAAATGAATTAGTAAACGAGCAATAAAGGAACAATGGAATATGCTACTATGGCAGGTCACAAAATTCAGACACTTTAGAAGTTAATACTTAGAACATTGCCCTTTAGAAGTCAATGAGCTAAAATTGTGACCAGAGGCAGTAAATATATAGAATGTGGAAGAAAGAAAGATCAGGAATTATCAGATTTTACTCCCTGAATTAGATTTTTATTTGTGCCGAATTTGATGCTTACTCTTGGTTCTATGCCTAACACTCATTTTTTAGCCATACAGGGTGCTGTGGTCACCTATATGCAGTAATAAAGAATAAACCAGGATTGTAATGGAAGTGGTCACATAAATGTCAACATCTTACCTCCTGTACTATCTCTCTGACACAAATTTAAGGCATATTTAATGTATTTGATGTATAAATTTGTCTACCGGGTTAATTGTCCACATTTTAATTCATAGACTCTCTTCTGCATTAAATTATCTAATGCATTAATGACTCTAGGTTTGACATTTTATTTGAAGCCAAGAAATATATACTAAAATATTTATAAAGAGAAACTGAAATATCTGTTTATATAATAAAGGTCTTAACTCTACTTAGAGACTCCTAAACTCCTCCCTTTATATAGGTGTAAGTTTATTGTGAACTAAAGGAAAACATGTACCTTCACTGATTTTAATAGTAAGTCATCTATTCTGACATATCAAGGGAGGAATAATCTCTAGCTTATACGATAGCTAGTTATCGCTGATTCTTGATATATTCTATATCTTACCTCTCACCTGAAGAACAGAGATGAAGAAAGTGAGCAGTCACATTTCCCAGACTCCTTCAGGAACTAGAGTGTGTACAGGAGAGACAGAGTAGAAAATATCTGAATATGATAGACAAGAATTTATGCATCACCAGACAAGCTACAGATGGTTTCTTTGGACAATCTCTGGATTTCCTCCTAAATATTTCCCACTGCCAGTGCTCTCTGCCTTTATAGATCATGGGTTTGATATTCTCCAGGCTTTCCAGAATGGAGGACATTGATGATTTAAATATTCTGTCTTCCTTTCTGTGTTTCCTGATATTACTTGTCTAACCAATACATTTTCAATTTTGGCAACGATTGAGAAAAACTTCAGCATTAGCCCTCTGAATGTCTTTCTATATAACATTAATTTGGACTGACAACTAAATAATAAACTGTTCTATTGCATACTTTTTCTTCATAAATA
Source organism: Suncus etruscus (assembly GCF_024139225.1). Taxonomy (NCBI): domain Eukaryota; kingdom Metazoa; phylum Chordata; class Mammalia; order Eulipotyphla; family Soricidae; genus Suncus; species Suncus etruscus. The sequence continues at coordinate 65,033,282 of NC_064858.1, read as the reverse complement.
ACATTACAGAAATGGATGAGCCAACATGGACAGTTAAAAAATAACTGAAAAAATTCAATATTTTTTCATTTGCCTTTGCAATTAATGCAAAGATTTTCTGGTCTTGTGGGGTCCTAGAGAAATGTCAAATGAATATTTGTCAGAAACGCTGAAATACAGTATTGTTCTGAGTCCAGTAATCACTTTTACAATTACATGGAATGCTATTTTATTATAATTCTATAATCAATTTATCAGGTAGTAGCTAAAGATGTGTTCTACAACATTATGGAATTGTTATTCAATTATAAAAATGGGACAAGATATTGGCTATACTATCACTGACCTCTTTCATTAACAGCTTAAAAAAGGCTTCATGCCACTGACCTACATAATTTTCTCATAAAATACTCAGTGTGAAAGTTTATTATGTTTTTATATCCACCCTCTAATTATCAATCAACATATGTAGAGTTTATCAGGGGGTCTCAAACTTGCGGCCTGCTGGCCATTTGCAGCCCTCCGGACAACATTTTGTGGCCCTTGGCCGGCCTTCAAATATCGCAGTATTTGCGATTATTTGCTTACCGAATAATCACAATAAAAATAGCATGAGTAAGAAAAAAAATCGCATTATACATTTGCATACCCCGAGAAGTTCAGTTCGGCTTATGCAAATGTTTAATACAATTTATTGCGATTTTTTTCTTACTAATGTGATTTTTTATTGCGAATATTCGGTAAGCGAAATCCCTTATGCGACCCTGCCTCACCCCGACTTTGCCTCCTGTGGCCCCAAGGTAATTTGAGTTTGAGACCCCTGGTTTACAGGATTACTGTATAGATGCAAGACCTTTTCTGTTTGTACTTAGAAGCATATCAAAGATTATATGCTCTCTGATTTTAGAGTCATCCTTAATTTCTCTCAATTCACCCTAGCAGTCTGTAATATAAGTTCTACCTCCAGAAAGCTTCCTCAGTCTACACACTTCATTTCACTTTATTACAGTTGTACTGACTGAACTATATCAACTGCAAAATATTCCCAGCCCATATTCAACCAGCCTCATATTCCCACCTCACTACAATTTGTTGAATTTTCACTCCATACACAGAATACAGTTATTTTTAGGAAATTAAAGAGATTATGCCAGTTACTATACAATTTTCAGAACTTTTTCTGAAGTTTATAATAAAACTCAAATACATGAGCCTGAGAGATAGACAATAAAGGAGGCATTTGTCTCAAAAGGGAGACTGTTACACTTATTTATGGGGTATAAATATATAAAATGCCTATATGTTCATATACACATGTTTATATTTTAATAAACATAAAATAATACAATAATATCATGTAATGATATCTAAATACAAGATAGATGAGGGCCAGGAGGATTAATTTATGGTGGGAAGCATGCCACTAATAGAAGGGCAGTGCAGTTAAGGCAGTGAAGAGACAACTATGGCAATATCTTCTCAGGACAAGAACTAGCAGGTGGATGGAGTTAAAGTGATATGCATATTGCAAACCAGTGTCTAAAAAGGAAACCAGGGTCTAAAAGGAAGAGAGTGAATGGGAAAGAGAGAGAGAGAGAGAGAGAGAGAGAGAGAGAGAGAGAGAGAGAGAGAGAGAGAGAGAGAGAGAGAGAGAGAGAGAGAGAGAAGAAAAATATCTACCTTGAAGGTAGGCAGCAGGGAAGGGTGGGATGGAAACCGAGTACACTGGTGGCAGGAAATGTGCACTGGTAAAAGATTTTGGACATTGTATGACTGAAACTCAATCATAGTAACTTTATAAATGTATGTCATGATAATTCAGCTAAGGAAATACTTTTTAAAAATAAATTCAATATTTTAAATTAAAAAAGAAGTGAAGCATTTGCTTTGCATGGAGTCATTTATGGTTCCATCCCAAGCACATGTCTCCACGAAAATTAACAGGGGTCACTCCTGAGTGACCTTGAGAACCATTGGGGTCTAGCCCAAAGTCTACACCCCCAAAATAGCAAACGTGTTTGACAAATAATAGCTGAAAGCACATATCTCTGAAATAAACTTTCTCTGAGATCTTCCACCTGTTCTCCCAACACTTTGCTCAACTTCTTGCCCTATCCCATGTCATTCTTTCTCCCTGCCCTGCAGTGCTTTGACTTATTCCTGTTCTCTCTGCTTTAGAGCCTTTATTTTTCATTTCTTAATTCATTGTCTTTGTTTTTGTTTTAGGGGCTACATCTGGTGGTGCTCAGGGTTACTCTGCATTCAGAAGTGACTCCTGCAGTACCCAGAGGACCATAAAGAATGCCGAATTTGAAACTCTGTTGGACCCATGCAAGACACCGTCCCATAATATGATCATTCTAGCCTGTCATTTATTATTTTAAATAATGTAAAATTTACATAAAATTTCTAAAATTTTATATTTAAATGTTTATATTTTAAACTATCTTTAAGAGCCACAGTAAAGTTAACATAATCATGAAATTGCTATTGGTCAAATATTGCTTAAGCAGTACCATCTAATTGGTAACCTTATTCAAACTAAATTGACTATTCCAATTAATGTGCTGCTAAAAACCCCACAAAACCAATGACTATTCCAGAATGATCTGATACTTTTAACTGTCATGTATTCTTCACTATGGAGATAATTATATCATATTATTAATTAGTAATTTAAAGTATTTTACATAGTGATTACATTAATAAATATTTAGTTCCTATCAATGTTGATATCCACTTATGATTCTTGAATGAATTTTTAACTATAACATTTATTAAATGTTGATTTCCAATTACATCAATTATTTTACATGTTTTAGCTAGTACTCTTTTAAATATTCTGTCTTTTATTTTTCATTTATGTATATAGGGAATTTTCTTTCAACTGTTATAATTTCTACTATTGTTATTTATTTTGACTCTCAAAGTTTACTCTATTTGCTCAGTGAAAAATCACTACGCATTTTTACTGAATCTTTTATATATACATTTTTTATTATTTTATGAAAACTTCCTCGCTCATAACCATACAAATAATCATAAGAACATTTACAGACTTTCTTTCATGAGCCCTAGAATCAGCTTCTCTTTTTTATGTTTGTTTTTGTTTGGGGGCCATACCCAGTAATGCTCAGAGGTTACTGCTGGCTATGTCCTCAGAAATCGATCTTGGCTTGGGGGACCATATGGGATGCCGGGGATGGGTTTTTGCTCATTTTGGTGTAGAAAGATATTTATTTAAAAAATCTTGCTACCACGTGTGTCTATTTCAAATGGAATGTCACTACTGTTAGACTAGTGAATGGATTTGGGAAATCATTATACATGCACAAACTTCTATATCCACTTACAGGTATTTCATTTTTTTTAATTGAACACCTTGATTACATACATGATTGTGTTTGGGTTTCAGTCATGTAAAGAACACCACCCATCACCAGTGCAACATTCCCATCACCAATGTACCAAATCTCCCTCCTCCCCACCTGACCCCCGCCTGTACTCTAAACAGGCTCTCCATTTCCCTCATACATTCTCAATATCAGGACAGTTCAAAATGTAGTTATTTCTCTAACTAAACTAATCACTGTTTGTGGTGAGCTTACTGAGGTGAGTTGTAAATTCCAGCTCTTTTCTCTTTTGTGTCTGAAAGTTATTATTGCAAGAATGTCTTTCATTTTTCTTAAAACCCATAGATGAGTGAGACCATTCTGCATCTCTCTCTCTCTCTCTCTCTGACATATTTCACTCAGCATAATAGTTTCCATGTACATCCATGTACAGGAAAATTTTATGACATCATCTCTCCTGACAGCTGCATAATATTCCATTGTGTATAGGTACCACAGTTTCTTTAGCCATTCGTCTGTTGAAGGGCATCTTGGTTGTTTCCAGAGTCTTGCTATGGTAAATAGTGCTGCAATGAATATAGGTGTAAGGAAGGGGTTTTTGTATTGTATTTTTGTGTTCCTAGGGTATATTCCTAGGAGTGGTATAGCTGGGTCGTATGGGAGCTCGATTTCCAGTTTTTGGAGGAATCTCCATATTGCTTTCCATAAAGGTTGAACTAGACGGCATTCCCACCAGCAGTGGATAAGGGTTCCTTTCTCTCCACATTCCTGCCAATACTGCTTGTTCTCATTCTTTGTGATGTGTGCCAATCTCTGTGGTGTTAGGTGGTACCTCATAGTTGTTTTGATTTGCATCTCCCTGATGATTAGTGATGTGGAGCATTTTTTCATGTGTCTTTTGGCCATTTGTATTTCTTCTTTGTCAAAGTGTCTGTTCATTTCTTCTCCCCATTTTTTGATGGGATTAGATGTTTTTTTCTTGTAAAGTTCGTCAGTGACTTGTATATTTTGGAGATTAGCCCCTTATCTGATGGATATTGGGTGAATAGTTTCTCCCACTCAGTGGGTGGCTCTTGTATCCTGGGCACTATTTCCTTTGAGGTGCAGAAGCTTCTCAGCTTAATATATTCCCATCTGTTAATCTCTGCTTTCACTTGCTTGGAGAGTGCAGTTTCCTCCTTGAAGATGCCTGTAGTCTCAATGTCCTGGAGTGTTTTGCCCATGTATTGTTCTATATATCTTATTGTTTGGGGTCTGATATCGATATTAATTCATTTGGATTTTACCTTCATACATGATGTTAGCTGGGGATCTAAGTTCAATTTCTTGCAAGCGCTATCCAGTTGTGCCAACACCACTTGTTGAAGAGGCTTTCCCTGCTCCATTTAGGATTTCCTGCTCCTTTATCAAAAATTAGGTGATTGTATGTCTGGGGATCATTTTCTGAGTATTCAAGCCTATTCCACTGAGCTGAGGGCCTATCCTTATTCCAATACCATGCTGTTTTGATAACTATTGCTTTGTAGTAAAGTTTAAAGTTGGGAAAAGTAATTCTTCCCATATTCTTTTTCCCAATGATTGTTTTCGCTATTCTAGGGTATATATTGTTCAAAGCGAATTTCAAAAGTGCCTGATCCACTTCTTTGAAGAATGTCATTGGTATATTTAGAGGGATAACATTAAATCTGTATAATGCCTTGGGGATTATTGCCATTTTGATGATGTTAATCCTGCCAATCATTGAGCAGGGTATGTGCTTCCATTTCCACGTGTCCTCTCTTATTTCTTGGAGCAGAGTTTTATAGTTTTCTTTGTATAGTTCCTTCACATTTTTAGTCAAGTTGATTCCAAAATATTTGAGTTTGTGTGGCACTATTGTGAATGGGGTTGTTTTCTTTTCTTTTCTTTCCTTTTTTTTTTTTTTTTTTGGTTTTTGGGCCACACTCAGCGGTGCTCAGGGGTTACTCCTGGCTGTGTGCTCAGAAATAGCTCCTGATAGGCACAGGGCGCCATATGGGACACCAGGACTCGAACCAACCACCTTTGGTCCTGGATTGGCTGCTTGCAATGCAAACGCCGCTGTGCTATCTCTCCGGGCCCTGGGGTTGTTTTCTTAATGTCCATTTATTCCTTATTACTATTTGTGTAAAGAAAGGCCATTGATTTTTGTGTGTTAATTTTGTAGCCTGCCACCTTGCTATATAAGTCTATTGTTTCTAGAAGCTTTTTGGTAGAGTCTTTAGGGTTTTCTAAGTAGAGTATCATGTCAGCTGCAAACAGTGAGAGCTTGGCTTCTTCCTTTCCTATCTAGATTCCCTTGATAGCTTTTTCTTGCCTAATTGCTATAGCAAGTACTTCCAGTGCTATGTTGAATAGGAGTGGTGAGAGAGGACAGCCTTGTCTTATGCCAGAATTTAGAGGGAAGGCTTTTAGTTTTTCTCTATTGAGGATAATATTTGCCACTGGCTTGTGGTAGATGGCCTTAACTATATTGAGAAATGTTCCTTCCATTCCAGTCTTGCTGAGAGTTCTGAACAAGAATGGGTGTTGGACCTTATCAAATGCTTTCTCTGCATCTATTGATATTATCATGTGGTTTTTATTTTTCTTGTTGCTGATGTTGTGTATTATGTTGATAGACTTATGGATGTTAAACCATCCTTGCATTCCTGGGATGAAACCTACTTGATCATAGTGTATGAAACCTACTTGATCATAGTGGATGATCTTCTTAATGAGTCATTGAATCCTATTTGCCAGGATTTTGTTGAAGATCTTTGCATCTGCATTCATCAGTGATATTGGTCTGTAATTTTCTTTTTTCATAGCATCTCTGTCTGGTTTGGGTATCATGGTGATGTTGGCTTTATAAAAGCTATTTGGAAGTGTTTCCATTTGTTCAATTTCATGAAAGTCTTGCCAGGATTGGTAGTACTTCCTCTTGGAAAGTTTGAAAGAATTCATTAGAGAATCCATCTGGGCCTGGGCTTTTTTTGGGGGGCAGACATTTGATTAACGTTTTAATTTCATCAACGGTGATGGGGGTGTTTAGATATGCTACATTCTCTTCCTTCAACCGTGGAAGATTATAAGAGTCCAAGAATGTATCCATTTCTTTCAGGTTTTCATTTTTAGTGCTGTAGAGTTTCTCAAAGTAGTTTCTGATTACCCTTTGAATCTCTGTCATATCAGTAGTGATCTCTCCATTTTCATTCCTAATATGATTTATCAATTTTCTCTCTCTCTTTCTTTGTTAGGTTTGCTAATGTTCTATCAATCTTGTTTATTTTTTCAAAGAACCAACTTCTGCTTTCGTTGATCTTTCGAATCGTTTTTTTGGTTTCCACTTCGTTGATTTCTGCTCTCAGCTTTGTTATTTCTTTCTGTCTCCATATCTTTGGGTCCTTTTATTGAGCATTTTCTAATTCTATTAGCTGTGTTATTAGGCTACTCAGGTAAGCTCCTTCCTTCCTGATGTGTGCTTGCAAAGCTATAAATTTTCCTCTCAATACTGCTTTTGCTGTGTCCCATAAGTTCTTATAGTTTGTGTCTTTATTGTCATTTGGTTCCAGGAACCTTTTGATTTACTCCTTGATTTTATCTCGGACCCACTGGTTATTGAGTATGAGGCTGTTTAACTTCCAGGTGTTAAAGTGTTTCTTCTGAGTCCCTTTGGAATTCACAAATAATTTCAGAGCCTTGTGGTCAGCGAAGGTAGTCTGCAAAATTTTTATCCTCTTGATATTATGGAGGTATGTTTTATATGCTAGCATGTAGTCTATCCTGTAGAATGTCCCATGTACATTGGAGAAGAATGTGTATGCAGGTTTCTGGGGATGGAGTGCCCTATATATATCCAGTAGGCCTCTTTCTTCCATTTCTCTCCTCAGGTCTAGTATATTCTTATTGGGTTTCAGTCTGGTTGACCTATCCAGTGTTGACAAAGCCGTGTTGAGGTCCCCCACAATTATTGTGTTGTTATTAATATTATTTTTCAGATTTGTCAACATTTGTATTAAATATTTTTCTGGCCCCTCATTCGGAGCATATATGTTTAGGGGAGTTATTTCTCCCTGCTCTACATACCCCTTGATTAATATAAAATGTCCATTTTTTCCCCTTACAACCTTCCTGAGTATAAAGTTTGCATTATCTGATATTAGTATGTCCACTCCAGCTTTTTTGTGTGTGTTGTTTGCTTGGATAATTTTTCTCCAGCCTTTTATTTTGAGTCTATGTTTGTTCTGACTATTCAGGTGCGTTTCTCGTAGGCAGCAGAAGGTTGGATTGAGTTTTTGATCCATTTAGCCACTCTGTTTCTCTTAACTGGTGCATTTAGTCCATTGACATTGAGAGAAAGAATTGTCCTGGAATTTAATGCCATCTTTCTATCGAAATTTGATGTGTCTTTTGGTTAGTCTTGTCTTAAATTAGGTCTTTCAGTTTTTCTCTTAAGACTGGTTTTGAGTCTGTAAAGTTTCTGAGCTGTTTTTTGTCTGTGAAACCATGTATTCTTCTGTCAAACCGGAAAGTGAGTTTTGCTGGGTACAGTATTCTAGATGAAGCATTCATTTCATTCAGTCTTGTCACAATATCCCACCACTGCTTTCTGCATTGAGTGTTTCTGGTGACAGGTCTGCTATAAATCTCAAGGATGCTTGCTTAAATGTAATTTCCCCTTTTGATCTTGCTGTTTTCTGAATTCTGTCTCTATCTGTGGGATTTGTCATTGTGACTAGGATGTGTCTTGCAGTGGTTTTTCTGGGGTCTCTTTTGGTTGGTACTCTTTGAGCATGCAGGATTTGATCACATATATTCTTTAGCTCTGGAAGTTTCTCTTTAATGATGTTCTTCACCATTGATTCTTCATGGAAATTTTCTTTCTGGGTCTCTGAGAGTACAATGATTCTTAAGTTGTTTCTGTTGAGCTTATCATAGACTTCTATTTTCATCTGTTCCCATTCTTTGACTAATTTTTTCATTGTCTGTTAATTTCCTTTAAGTTTTTTTTTCAATCTCTCCTGCTGTATGAAATTGTTATGTATCTCGTCTTCCACAGCACCAAGTTTATTCTCAGCTTCTGATACCCTGTCCCAAAGCTTATCCATTTGTCATCACTTCGTTTACTGACTTTTTCAGGCCTGTTAGTTGACATGTTATTTCAGTTTGGAGTTTTGTGATTTCTGTCTTCATATTTTCTTGGTTCTTATTAGTATTCTGTTCAACTCAATCCATGGTTTCTTTGAGTTCGTTGAGCATCTTCCATATTGCTAGTCTAAAGTCCTTCTCTGAGAGGTTGATCAGTTGGTTGGTCATTATCTGGTCATCAGAATTGTCATCTTCATTCTCTATGTCTGATGCTGGCCTGCGTTGTTTCCCCATTGTCACACTTGTATTGTGGGGTTTTCTAAGTGTTTTGGTGTTATTCATTGGCTATATGATGCAGGCAGCACACTCCTCTGGCTCCGCCCTTTCTGAATGGGCTGACTTGCCTCTAAGGGAGGGGAGTCCTCCGTGGATGAAGCCTCACACAGTATCAAATCTTAGGGCTGAGCACACAGCAGAGAAGACAGTCCGGAGAGAAATGCTTGCTTTTGTGATCCAGCACGGTTCTTAGTGTGATTTTTTCTTGTTGTTGCGAAGGTGTTCTTTCTTAGAAAGAGCACATGGCCGCGTAGTGAAGTGTAGCCAAAGTGCTCTGCTGGAGCCTCTTTTTGGCCCACTCCCAAGAGGTTCACACAAGAGGACAGTAGACAGACACACACAGGCAGCACTCACTTTTTTTCACAGTCGGGCCCCACTTGTCTGGTGTAGTTTTCACTCGCTCGCTGGGCAGCTTCAGAATGCAGTATTTTTGGGTTTCTCTTTCCAGGACTCTGAGGAGAGCTTCAAGAATTCAGGAAAGACAGAGAAGCACAGGACAGGGCTCCCTTCAGGTCCTCAGTTTCCTCAGAAGAAGCACAGCAAGGCGGAGACTCTGCAGGTAGAGCAATCAGCACTCTGCCTGGCAACCCCCACAGCCAGCCATTTCTTACTCACTCACTTGCTCGCTGGGTAGCTTCAGAATGTAGTTTTTTTGGGGTTTGCTTCCCAGGTGCTCTGAGGAGAGCTTCAAGAATTCAGGAAAAACAGAGAAGCACAAGTCAGGGCTCCCTTCAGGTCCTCAGTTTCCTCAGAAGAAGCCAATTCATTTTTTTTCACACTATATCCTTTGCTAACTCTAGCTTCTTTCTACATATATATATATATTATTATTATTATTATTATTATTATTATTATTATTATTACTGTTAACATTTTTGTGGTGCCAGAAATTAAACTGAGACCTTATGTCTAGTTCCAGTCTAATGTTTGTTAGTTGATTTGTTTGTATTTAACCACTCCCATGTTTTCAGATTTATTTGCCTGTTTTCTTCTTTCTCCTGAATTGTACATAGCAACTTTCCAGCAGTCTTGCCAATAGCTCAGCACACACCAAAGGAGTGAGCAGAGAGAAGGGATAAACCCTAAGCTCAAATGGATGTGGACCCAAATACATTTAAAAAAATAATAAACAAACAAATAAATAAATAAATAAAATAAATAAATAAATAAATAAAATGCAGTCATTGAATATTTAAACCCTAAGCACAAATGGATGTGGACACAAATACATTTAAAAAATAATAAACAAACAAACAAACAAACAAATAAATAAAATGAATAAATTAAATAAATAAATTAAATAAATAAATAAATAAAATGCAGTCATTGAATATTTAATAAATATTTATTTTCTTCATAGAATTACAAACACTATATTTTAAAGTTACACAATAATAAAGATGTTTAAAATAAAGCTCCCAGTTATAAAACTAAGACTTTTTCATAAGCATTTATCTTCCCAAAAAATCATGATTACAGTCAGCTTTTTGAGACATATCTTAAAGGAAGTACTTGAAAACCTATATGGTATGGGAATGTGCTACTGCCCTCTTCTGGTAAATATTCAAGTGACATGCAGTGAATTTACCCTTAGGAAATAATAATGTCAACTGTATAATTTAATACATCATTCTCTAGTCTATGTAAGTCTTTGTTAGATATTTCCTGACAAAAATACATTGAATATTTAATTTCATAATTATTTTTCCAGTAAGATAATTAATATGGAATTTTAGAACTTGTTTCCTTATATAGAATCCTTTCTTCTATAATGTAGAACTCAAATATAATGATTGAGAATCTAATGTTGAGGGTGGATAAAAGTGGTATTTTAATATTTAAAAAATGGCTGCTTAATGGTGTTTTATCCTAATAAAATTGAGTAGAATAAAAATAGAAAATAGTTTACCTGACTCTGTAGTATGTACTATTTTATATGCATTTTTCTATGAGTAAAGCATTCTACGTCTAATGAGAACTCCTTGTATTTACTCATCAATTTATCAGTCCTATATTACGAAGTTATGGAAAAGGCAGAAGATCTATGGAGTACTCTGCAAATAACTTGGTCTTTTGAATGCTAAATTGTGAAGTTAGGGTTTGAACCAAAAAAGAACCTTATTTACCATTTTCAAATTTAAAATCCTATTGCTTCTCTCTGATCAAGATAATTTTATATAAAGAACTAATACTTATTCATGATTCCTAAAGAGAAGCCAGAAATTATCAGTTTCTTGGGGGAGGGGCATACCGGTGACACTCAAGAGTTATTCTTGGCTATGTGCTCAGAAATTGCTATTGGCTTGGGGGATATATAGGATGCCAAGGGATCAAACCAAGGTCCGGTTTGTCCTAGGTTAGTGCATGCAAGCAGACGCCCTACTGCTTGCGCCACCGCTCTGGCCCCAATATGTTCCTTTCTAATTAGAGCATTTTCATGAGTTTTAACAAATTGAATAGCAGAATTATGCTTAGATTAAAAGGTACACTCATGCTTATTCTCCTGAAGTGCTTCTCTCTTTGATACTTTATTCCCCTTTTCTTTCTCCTTCTACAGAAGAGAAGAAAACGAAGGTATTTGCTTTACTCAAGTACAATTAAGACCTAGTTATACAATTCAGAGTTTAAAAATATTTAAAATATAGATATCAAACCTTTCAGAACTTATAGTTTACTGAAGAAAAATGTATCATTTCAATAGTGAAGAGTGCTGCTTCCAAGGTAAGACTAGTACATACAAAGGACAATACAGTTGAAATGAGAAATGAAAGTTATACTGATATAAAAGGAAAAGATAAAGACAGAATGGGGAGGATTGGTGAGCAATATGGACAAGGGAAGGTGTGTGAAAATGTTTTGTTTAGATAAATTTGCAGTTTTCAAAGAAGTATGCGCATATGGTTGCGATACAGAATTTGCCAGAGAAATTAATCCAAGAGATCAGGCAGAAACTTATGAAGAAAAAAAAGATATTAAAAAAAAAGAAATTTATGAAGAACAGCTCTATCCCATTAACCTGATCTTTAACCTGAATTAATATAATTCTGGTAGACACATTTTAGAAAAAAAGATCATAATAAAATTATATTTTAAAAATGATTTTTATCTTCCTTCATTTTTAGAAATCATCCCTTCTGTCTACAAGTATATAGAGAAATAATAAAATTTATAAACAATATTATATTCTAGTTTCACCAAGGATGCTGAACACAGACATCAACTTCATACTCAACTTCATACATCCTATTGTAAATTGAATAGTGTACAAACCAAAAACAAAAATATTGAATTTTAATCCCTAATGAATGTCACTTATTTGGAAATAGGTTAAATCAAGTTAATTGAGGTTTACTATGCTGAATCTTTATCCATTACAAATGAAGTTCTTAAAAAAATAAAATAAAAAAATAAGGAGAACAGCAGGTAACAATAAAGATAGGGATTGTCAATCACCAATAGAACTAAAGAAAAGTTAGGAAACCAGATCCCCTTTAGAGCCATCTGAGAGAAGATGACTTAATTTTAACTTCATTTTAACAGAATTGTGAAACAATAGATTTCTGTTGATTCTAGTCATTGAGCCTATGTTATTTTCCATGGAGTCCTAGAGAGCTAATAAACATGCATGTACCATCCAACTAGACTTTGAGGACTTCATATTAGAAACCTAAAAAATTCATCATATGCTCAATAACTATTAAGAAAAGGATGTCACAATATTTTACAAGGCACTTTTACATTTTCTTTTTTTTTTGGGCCACACCCGGTAACGCTCAGGGGTTACTCCTGGCTATGTGCTCAGAAGTTGCTCCTGGCTCGGGGGACCATATGGGACACCGGGGGATCGAACCGCGGTCCGTCCAAGGCTAGCGCAGGCAAGGCAGGCACCTTACCTTTAGCGCCACCGCCCAGCCCCACTTTTACATTTTCCACTCTATAAATTTTCTTTATGGATGTGTTTAGATAAATCAATTGTCCTGTACTCCAATTTACAATGCTTAAAACTACTTCTTTGTCTGCTTTGATGAAATACCATACAATAAAATATTCCCCAGCCAGTCATTCTAAGATTTTATATGGGAGCCAGGATAGTAGTAAGAATAAATAATTTACTATATTTAAATGTGGTTTGTAAGCAGCCTGGTTAGCAGAATCTGGGATCCAGACATCTGTTATTTCTTTGGTGTTTCTGATCCTTTGTGTGTTGTGGAAGTGTATAGTGGTTGTGCCACAGCCAGAGATGCCCAGGGCCTACAGCAAAACTCATATAAGGCCCATATTTTAAATTCTCCGCTATCTCTCTATCCCCTCCCAAATTTATTATTTCATTAGCACACGTTTCTTGATATTTTAAAAATCACTTCAAATAAATGTAGATATGTAGTTCAGTTTATAAGTATTTTTCATGCCCCATACTTTTTTCAAAAGGTTTAATTTAAAGAATCTGAGTTTGGTTCATCCACCTACATTTATATCTATGTACTTGTCTTAGTTTATATAATCCAAGACAGGCAAGAAGGGTCTGCCTTAGATGGGTTTTTTTAAGTCAAAAGAGTAAATCACTATTACTTCATATTAAAAAACAACAACAACAACTAGTACCTATATTATGGGTCATTGGGTCTCATTTCTTGCTTTTTTTTTTTTTCAGGGGTAGAAACATATCCAGTTGCACTTAATACTTACTCCTGACTCTATAATCAAAATTCATTCTTGACAGGACACTGGGCATCATCTGTAGTGCAGCCATTAAAAACTGGCGTCACAAAAAGCCAGACAAGCTCTTTACACATGGTATTATCTATTCACTATCTCCTTCATTGCCTGGTTCCCATTTCTTCCTGAGTCTATGAATTGACTTTTATAGTTAGAACTTTTTGTTTGTTTTGTTTGGGGGCTACACCAGCAGTTCTCAGGGGCTACACCAGCAGTTCTCAGGGGCTACTCCTGGCTCTATTCTCAAAATCTCTTCTGGCAGATTCTGCAGACCATATGGAATGCTGGGGATCAAACCCAGATGTCCATATGCAAGGCCCTACTTACTGTGCTATCACTCTAGCCCCTATAGATCTTCTATCCCTAATCCTATAATTATTGATTAAATTATGTCACATATTGGTCTTCACAAATCTATATGTGATTCAGGATAAGGAAATCTATTATAAATAAAAACAAGTATAAAATGCCTACCCCACTTTAAACCAAAAGACTTAACCACCAAGGATAATTTGACATATAAGTAGGGAAATGCTAATGAGTTTCAATTTTTTAGCATCTTGTATAACTTCAAATTTGAAAAGGGTCAACCTAGTCTCTCAGAAAATGACTGAATAAAAGTGAGAAGTTGATATGAACCAATAAGTTTCTTTAATTCTCATCAGAATAGCTATCGCTCTGACCCTTTTTGTTTAGAATTTTATTAATACATAATAGTAGTTGTATTATAATTTATTATTTTTTATTTTGAACTGGAAGTGATATTAATAAGCCAAATAAAAACAATAAATTATACAACTACTATTATGCATCAATAAATAAAAATCTAAACAAAAAGGGTCAAAGTGATAGTGCAGCAGTAGGGCATTTGCCTTGCACGCGGCTGACCTGGGACTGATTTCACTTTGCATCCCCAGTCTACCATATGGTTCCCAAGCCAGGAACGATTTCTGAGTGCATAGCCAGGAGTGTCACCCTTGAGTGTCACCGGGTGTGCCCCCAGAACTCCCCCAAAAAACCCTAAAGAAAAATAAAGAGAAAGACAAATATTGGATAACTGTGCGCATGTATAATATTAAAATAATAAATAAAGCAAAGAAGCAGACAACATGAAACTGAAAACAAACTCTTTGATGAACAGAACTGAGGTTAACCAAAAGGTAGTGAAAGAGAAAATTAAAAGGGTGGGGGAGTTCAATATTGGGGATAGAATATAAATACTCCTCAGGTATTATTACTGTGGTAATGCACATTGAAAGAATGTGAAAAACATACTCTAAATCATAAAGAGTTGAAAATTATATTGCCTTAATAAACTTTTCAATTAAATAAAATCTGGTCTCTTCTTTGGGTTCTACTGTAGGGTGTCAGATTCTAATTTTTCCTTTCTGGATAACCAACTAGACCAATCTGAAACCCCAGTAGTTTCAAGTTCAATGTCAGCTCTAAAGTTGAATTAAAATAGACAATGTGGTAGTCCCTACTGGGCAGTGAAAAATGAAAATACAGCATTTCTCAGAGTGGAAATGCTGATTCCTACAATTGATTCCTCTAGTTCAAAGAAGTAAACTCCCCTTGCCAGGAACATTTATCATCGTTTTTTGTGGACAAACAGAATTGGCCTGTTCTGTCTTTCCTTTATGATATTTCACAGGAAAAGCTTTTGAAAGTATTGAAATGCGAAGAACCACTCACATACAAATTGCTCCCTTCTCTGATAATTTGAACAATTTAATAACAGAGATTTTGAATTCTGTTTAGTCTGTAATCAATTATTTCCATCCAAAAACAGCAAGTGGCAAAAAACACAATTTCTGTGTTCCAAAAAAAATTTTGGGTTGATATAATGTTATTATTTTGAATAAATACTTATGGACTTGAGAGATAAAAAATACACGTCTGATATAATGTAGCACCATTTCTCCCTGAAAAGGCACACTAAAAAAAGGGGGAAATCTTACATATAAAAAAAAAAAGAGCTCTTATCTACTAGAGATAGGAACTCATAGTTGTTTACAATACAGGGATATCTCCTACCTTGAAAATATGTCATGTGGAATCAACTTAGACCTCAGGTGATTAGATACCATCTGTCCAGCCTTGAACCCTGGATCCCAGGCATAGAAACGCACAGTTCTTCACAACAGCTGCAGGAAACAAATCCCATCCGTGACAGCCTTAATACTGCAGGGTCACCAACAAGTGCCAGCTCTAATATGATATCCTGACAACGAGGAAAATGGGAACAACTTGACCTAAGAACATATTATCCTACTTTACCAGCTAATAATAAGACAAAATCAGAAGACTTGTCACCCTTTGGTAGGTCCAAAAGCCAAGATCGCGATTTACAGATGACTGGCTGCTAGAACCATGACCAGACTGTATATATCTTGGGACCAATAAAAAAGCCCTAGTCTAGGGTTTGAACTACGACCTGCACAACAACCATGATCCCCAGTTCCAAAGGTCTAGCAGAGACAATTGTAATGGAATGGGGCTTCTGGAAACACAAAGAAAGATGCTATCTTAGGTGCCATCCTAGGTTCAGTGCAAAGACCAAGACCACCAACCACAGAAGATGGATTAAAATGACACTGAGGGAACAGAACTTCTAGAACCACGAAGACTGACTTCATCATAAGTCCCACCCCTGGACCTGTGCAGATACTAAGATCTCTAAATACAGAGGTCTGATTGTAGCACCCAGGATGGAGAGGAAGTCTTCCAAACAACACAAAAGCACCATCGGGAGAGTAAATGATCCTGAACAGTCTATAGTTCATCCCATGACAATATACTCCAAGGACGGAGAAACCCCATATCTCTTAGGCCAAGTGAATTCCTTTTCGAATGACCCCAATATTTACTGTGCCAGGGCAGGAGGGGAAACAAAAACAAAAAGCACAAAACATTGTTTATTTTTATATATTATTTTTTTATCTTCATTTTTTATTATTATTTTTATTTACCTATCTATTTTTGGTCGATTTCTTTGTTTGGGTGTGGTTATTGAAGTTGTCTCCAGTTATACTTATTTTTTTTCCTCTTCTTTTCTTTTCTTTATGTGCTATGCCATGTTTCTTATCTCAAGACCATGGCGTTTTGTTTTTTTTTGTTTTGTTTTTTTGTTTGTTTTGTTTTGTTTTTTGGTGGTGCTTATCGTTATTGTTGGAGTCCTCACTGGATATTTGACACTTCTTTTTGTACTGGTGGAGTCTTTCACCTTCTTTTTCTCCTTCGTCTCTCAAATCGATGATGAGAGCCTCTAGAAGGATTCCGCCCATTTTCTGCGTATTAGACTTTTACCCCAGTTTGTTACTTTTCTCTTCTTCAAACAAAACCACGTAACTTGAACTAGCTAGTCCTGCTTCCCAGTTAGAGGGGGAAAAAGGGAGGCACCAAAACCAAACAAGTGCAAGACTACTAAGTAGTAGGCTAGGTACAGAGGGTGCCACATACATATTCTAGCAGCCCTGGGGGTGAGGGAAGAGGATATGGGAGGTAGGACAAAAACGGAGGTGTAGGGAGGACAAATTGGTGATGGGAATCCCCTCTGATTTTATATAAATATGTACCCAAAATATTATTGTCAACAATATGTAAGCCACTATGATCAAAATAAAAATTATATTTAAAAAAGAATAATCTAAAAAACAAACACAAAAAAATGTCTGTTTGTCTTGCATGCAATAGACCCAGGTTTTATTCCCAGGACTACTTGCTAGCCAGCACTGCCAGGTATGATCCCTGAGCAGAAAAGTAGGAATAAGTGCTGAACACTGCTGGGTGTGTCCCCAAAAACAATAATTATAATTTTTCATAAGTTCTTTCTTTATCTTTGGAGTTTTGGGGTTGCACTCATAAAAGTAGCAAAATTGTGCAAAATTAAAGAAATTTACTTTTGTGTATGGGATTCAAACGCACAGAATGATGCTTCTTTCTATTCAATATCCCAGTTCTAAGAGGTATTTTGCTGAGGCTGCAAGAAAAACTGTTGTTAAAACCTTAATGGAAAAATATAGAAATGTAAAAATTGAAGTCATGTAACTCAAATTGTATTATGTAAATAACATTATTTTCTAAAGGAACAAATAAAGATAATAACAAAAGGTTGTGTGGCTTTTGGAGATCAGTTTCATGTTCTTATTTGAATTGAGATTTGTTTGAATAAAAGTATTTTGTTTTTTTTGTTTGTTTGGGGGAATTCTGAGCCACACTTGGCAGTAGGTAAGGGTTACTCCTGCTATGCACTCAGAAATCACACCCGGGAGACTCAGGGGACTATATGGGAAGCAGGGGATAGAACCTAGTCTGCCATATGCAAGGAAAATGCTCTACCCACTGTGCTATCAGACCCTAAATGTATTCTATTAGAGGTTTAAAAATTAATTTAAAAGTTTTGGGTGGGGAAAGTGTTTTATTTATTGGCTGTAAATTATTCTGAGTCGCAAAATAAAATTAAATAAAAATTTTCATCTATTCTATGAAACTAAAGAACATACATCATTTTTGCTGACTCTATGTCCTAGAGGTAGTATTAGTAGTATTAAGGAACTTATCTTAGCTAAAAAATGGGAGTATATATGTTTTTATGTCTAAAATGGCTAGTTCTATGTCTACTTTGCATTACCTCATAGTCTCTCTGTAATAAAAAGCATTGGTATGATAAAATCCCTAAAAGGCTCTTCCCAAAAAGGCTGAATTGAAGTGGTTTGTAATCCTTCAAAAAAATATTTAAAGGGAAGAAAAAACACATCTAGAGCTTATGTTCACATCAATAAAGTGGTAAATTCTAGTGATAAGCATATAAAATGAACAACTCATCAGTACCATGTTGAAAATGTTAAAGTTTTTCATATCTTCAAATAAACTGGGAACACTGCCTTTTTTCTGCTCCTTTATTGTTAAAGAAGAGTTAAAACTATATTTTAAAGCACTTTTAATAGTCTTTTCTAGAGGAAGTTATATTCTTAGAAAAACAATCAATCTAATCTAATGAGTCTTTAACATCTGTTTCATATAACAAAATATTCAAAAGGCCACTGATGACAAAAGTATGGCAGCTGGGATATCACTATTAATCTGGCAGACAAGGTTTCCTTTACAGAAAAAGGAACCACACATGATATTATTGACTGAATAGGCAGTATGTGATACATTTCTTATTTTTCACAGAGATGACTTTTTGTTTTTATTTTAGTTGGTGGTCATCATGATTTCTGAGTTTAGAGGGTGATGGTAGGAATGACGGTGGCACATTCAATCAGTGGCCTTAAATTTAGAATAAGATGATTTGATCTTTTCTCTTTTTACCTTTTATATCAATGTTTTAGGGAGACATGCATGTCAGAATAACTCAGAGTACAGCCAACTTTGGAGGCAACCATTTAAAGAAAAACTAACATGTAAAAATTTTACTTCACAGCTATATTATGGAGGTAAAAATTGTGCTATATTTACAAATGTATAACTCATGAGAAGTGTTGTCTTTAATATCACCAATAATTTTCTAGAGCATTATGATTTTTCCCTTTAGTCAAAACTTTATGGCTTCAAAATTTGCATCAAAAATTTCTGGAAAAATCCATTTAACTGAGATATTCAGCATTGATTGATTCATATTAATAAAAATAAATATGGGGTTCTTGGTGGAGAATTCAGAAAATTATGAGTCTAGAACAAATCCCCAAAAGAAATGCTTTATTTTCCAAGAAATTTTATTGTAAATTCCAACTGCTATCCACCCAAATTATTTTTCTCATAGTTATACTGCCTTTTTATTGTGAGATCAAAACATTTAGGATTGATATTTTTATTGGTTTTGCTTTTAATCATCTTTATACCTTTGATTCTTAACCAATGATGCACTTTGAAATATTTTTTATTTATAATATCCTGTATCCAATCCCACAAAATTCAGATTCAGTAAGCTGCAGCTGTATCTTTCAAAGGAGTGCAAATGATAAAAAAGCATAATTGCTATTATAGAACACTATGTTTTAATGTTAAACTTTCTAGAATCACATCAACATTTGGATATTTCATGAAGAAATTTATTTTTTCTGGAAAAGCATATAAACATAAAACATGCTAATATAAACCACATTTCATAAAATTAAATTCTATGGTATTAGACTCAAACACAAGCCTACAACTTAATATTTAATTTTTCTTCCTCTTTTGATTCCAATATCAACACTATTTTTAATTTGCCATATTCCACACTTTTGTTTCCATTTATGATCATTATTACTCCCTGATATTATATATCAAGTAGCTAAATTATTCCAGTTACATAGTAAAACACAATATAAAGCATAACTCTAAATTTTAGAATACAGAGAACAACACTTCATTCTCATATTTATTAATTAAATGCTAAACTACTCAGGAAATAGAACATAAGAGATTTCCCTGACAAAAGGGAAACACTGTGAAAATGATTGGGAAAATTCTAAC
Source organism: Suncus etruscus (assembly GCF_024139225.1). Lineage (NCBI taxonomy): Eukaryota > Metazoa > Chordata > Mammalia > Eulipotyphla > Soricidae > Suncus > Suncus etruscus. The sequence continues at coordinate 65,013,348 of NC_064858.1, read as the reverse complement.
TGCACTTTGGCTTAGAATTTGGGGAAGAATAAAGTGCATTCTTGGTAACAAGATACTAAAATAAAAGTTGAATGAATGAATTAATTAATCAACAGTTCAAACACTAACTAGACGTTGGTAAAACACTCCATGACATTGAGACTAAAGGCATCTTCAAGGAGGAAACTGCACTTTCCAAACAAGTGGAAGCAGAGATCAACAGATGGGAATATATTAAACTGAGAAGCTTCTGCACCTCAAAAGAAATAGTGCCCAGGATACAAGAGTCACCCACCGAGTGGGAGAAACTATTCACCCAACACCCATCAGATAAGGGGCTAATATCCAAAATATACAGGGCACTGACAAAACTTTACAAGAAAGAAAAGCATCTAATCCCATCAAAAAATGGGGAGAAGAAATGAACAGACACTTTGATAAAAAAGAAATAAAATGGCCAAAACGCACATGAAAAAATGCTCCTCGTCACTAATCATCAGGGAGATGCAAATCAAAACAACTATGAGATACCACCTCACACCACAGAGATTAGCGCACATCACAAAGAATGAGAACAATCAGTGCTGGCGAGGATGTGGAGAGAAAGGAACTCTTATCCACTGCTGGTGGGAATGCCATCTAGTCAAACCTCTATGCAAAGTGATATGGAGATTCCTCCAAAATCTGGAAATTGAGCTCCCTTTTGACCCAGCTATTCCACTCCTAGGAATATACCCTAAGAACACAAGAACACAATACAAAAACCCCTTCCTCACACCTATATTTATTGCAGCACTATTCACAATAGCCAGGCTCTGAGAACAACCAAGATGCCCTTCACCAGCCGACTAAGAAACTGTGGTACATATACACAATGGAATATTTTGCAGTCGTCAGAAGAGATGAAGTCATGAAATTTTCCTATACATGGATGAACATGGAATCTATCATGCTGAGTGAAATAAGTCAAAGGGAGAGAGAGAGACCAGAATAGTCTCACTCATCTATGGGTTTTAAGAAAAATAAAAGTCATTTTTGCAACAATCCTCAGAGACAATGAGAGGAGGGCTGGAACTTCCAGCTCACTTCATGAAGCTCACCACAAAGAGTGGTGAGTGCAGTTATAGAAATAACTCACAGAGAACTACCATAATCATGTGAATGAATGAGAGAACTGGAAAGCCTGTCTGGAGTACAGGCGGGGGTGGGGTGGGATGGAGGGAGATTTGGGACATTGGTGGTGGGAATGTTGCACTGGTGAAGGGGGTGTTCTTTACATGACTGAAACCTAATCACAATCATATATGTAATCAAGATGTTTAAATAAAGAAAAAAAGTTTCAAATAAAAAAAAAAGAAGACACAGAGAATAAAGGCCTTGTTTATTTTGTTAATTAAATAGATGGCTTACTCTATATGTCAAGTGAGGGCTTTATAAACAGATTAAATTATTTTCCATCTGGAAAATTGTATACCCACACTGTTCATATTACTCTATAAATTATGGTGGAGATCTATTTCCTAGTGAAAGGAATTATCCAAACCATAGGTTTAGAGCTGTCCTAGAAAACAGAAACCAAAGATAGAGGTTCTGTTAGGTAATATACGACCATGACAAGTTATAAACTGGAAAGTAAACACTCACTAAAACTTTTTTTAATATTTCAGTATTTTACAAAAGAAGTATTTTACCTGGAATATTATAAAATTTTACCCTTTGAAATAAGGGAATTAATTATATGCATTTGGTCCAAAGAAAATTATTCATTGAAATAAAGAAGTTTCAAAGAGAGAAAACAATGCCATCAGTTATGAACTATGCATACCTAGAATGTCCCTGGCAGGATATATAAAAAAACTGGTCCCACGGGCTACTCTCAAGGATGGAAAACAGGCAAGAATGAGAGATTTTGAGAAGAAAATAGACCTAATTATGAATTACTATCATTTATGAGTTTTGCATATGTGCATAGATTGACTCTCTGTGAAATACTTTTAAATTATTAAATGATGTATCATTTTGGTGATAATGTTTGAAACAGTAATAAAAGTTTTAGTTACCGGTATAAGTAGTATTTAAATGCTATGATGAAGTTTTTGAGTTTGTGTCTATAGCAAACTAATGATAGTTTGCTAAAATAAACCAAAGGAAATGGTTATGTACCACCTTTCTGATGTTGCTCTTGAAATCATAACTATTTTAAAAATGTGACTGCTGTATGTGTAAAGATGTTTGTACATTAGAATGATTTATAATCATTAGATTAGATGATTAATTTAATTAGGCAATACTCAGTAAAGAATCACTAAATAATACAATCTTGGACAATATTACAAGTTTTCTTCAAAATATCCTAAATATTTTATACTTAATAGATAATACTCAACAAGAGATGGTTATCTCTATGTGTAATTTCCTGGGAAACTATAAATAATTTTTTCATAAATTCTGATACTTTCTCAGAACACCATGTCACCAAAATGCTCTATTTTTCCCTTACCTCTAATTTTACAGTGCTAACACTATTCAGAATTCATTAATCCACTTGGAATGTGATATTTAATCATTATGAAATGTCTAAATGCAAGATAATCCAGTTCAGGTGATACAAGAAAAAAACCAGGTGGAAAACACACTTTTTTTTTAACTTTCTTTATTTTCAGCTTAAAATTTAATGACGTACAATTTAACAATGTCTTTATAAAGGCTTTATATTTGCATAAGACTGACTCAAAGAGATATAGGAAATAAAATACCATCTTAATTCAAGTTTTCTGTCAGTACTTAGAGTACTAACATCCATATATATTGTATATACATTACAAATATATTATATAAAATACTGTAAGTAACCTGGAAACCACAATAAATATCAAGTAAGTTATTAGGCACTCGGCATAGAAAAATCCAGAACCTGCATGATTCTTGAGAGTGCTGAGTAACTCAATATTTAATTATTTTAAACAATATGTACAGTCTTCACACATCATATATGATCCTCGTTCTCCTCCAAATCTAACTTCCTCCCAGCATTAGTGCCTTCCTATGAATACTATTGCTCTCTACAGCTATCACATAAGAAAATAGTTTGCATTTCCCTCGATCAACTACTTTAGAAGGTATCAATGCTAACAAAATAAGTACAGCCCACATACAATATGTTCATAAAAATATGCTGACAGGCACCAATTTACAGAACTGTTTGCTGCAATACTGAAAATTTACCCAGAAGGTAAACTTGAAAAAAAGATTTAAGTATATTATTTTTAAATTGCCAATACTGTTACATCCAAAAACTCTTTGAAACTGAGGTAATAACTGGTGTGTGTATGTATGTAAAGATAGAAAGGTTGGCAAAAACATTGAAAGTATTTTTAAAAATTCTGACAAACACGAATGGACCTCATTCCTTATCAACTTAGCCTGTATTTATGTGTGTACAAATGTAAACCAAAGGAGTTCAAAGGAATATCTGAGCTGTATTTCCAGATACTTAGGGCTAAAGAGCACAGCCATGGAACACCTGAGATCACCATCTTAGAAGCAAAGCCTATTATTTCTCTAAGTGAAGTGCCAGAGTTCATTGATAAAAATGAACCTCCACTGTAACTCCCACTGACATCCACCTAAGCTACAAATCAGACTCTGGCATATCTGGTATATCTGCCATCAGGTAGCCTATCCCATATCGTCCATTGGGGGCCATGTCCAAAGTTGGAGATCCACTCTGTTTCCTGTAGATATTATGACCAAAATGTGGGGACGATGTCTCGCTTGGTATCTTCCCATGAATGAGTCTAGTGGCATCATCGCCAACTAAGTGGACGGGTTCCTTCAGGACTCTGCCTCTCTTGTAGGTCACTGTGGCTAAATTCCCTGAAGAATTATTTAAAAGATTGCAATGGCGAATGACGAAGACCACTGGGACTGGGAGTATTGCCAAGACTATTAGAGAGACACACACAGCTACTCCCCACACTGGGTACATAAGAAATTTTTCAGCTGCCTGTTTAAAACAAACAAGAAACAAATACATAGATATTAAGATAGATTCCATTTTCTAGGAATTCATGAAATATGAGTCTCATGTTGTTAAACATGGTGCCAGCCTCATGACTTGCAAGAAGGCCAAGATATTTCAGATTTTGCAATTTTTGCATGACTTTAAATGTGAGTATGTGAGAACAGTAAAAGAATTCTAAGATGATAAAATTGCATTCTTTCCATTTTAACTTACAGGGCAATCTGTTATTGTTGAGCAAGATATATGTATATTTATCTTTATTTAGTGGCCGATGCATTAGCATAGCAGGGAGGGCATTTGCCTTCCAAGCAGCTGACCTAGATTGATCTTCAATATTCAAAACTACTTAGCCTGCAAGGAATAATTCCTGAGTGCAGAGCGAGGAGTAACCCTGAGCGTTACTTAGACCATACCAAATTATATATTTCAAAAACACTATGTCTTCAAAACCACACATATTTGGGACCAAACAAAATGTAAATGTAATGGCCTGAGAGCAGAGAGTTAATACAGTGGTAAAGGTGGAGAATCTTAACCAGTTCAATCCCCAGTACCAGATGTCCCAATCCCTGAACATCACTCAGGTCATCCCAGGTCATCCTCCGTATGACAGTACTAAACATTGTGTATGGTCAGACCCTCCACATTAAATCTTGTACTTTTGGCTGAGAATCATTGGGAAGAGACCATGGGAATCCTGAATATTGCTTTGGGAGCATTCACCTAAAAGTCTCAGGATCCTCAGCATAATTAAATTTCATTTATTAAACATAAAAAATATGATCTGGGATACAGGGTGCCTGCCTCACATGTGGTCCAGTCCAGTTATATCCCTGGTACCCCATATGGTCCCCAAACTCTACTGAGTGATCCTTGAGAAAGGAGCCAGAAATCAGCCTTGAGCACCACTGGGTTTGGCCCCAAAATCAGACATATATAAAAAAATAAAGGTTAAATTATACTATGAAGAAAGAAAAAAATCAAAAATCTGAAAAGTATTTTTAGCATTTTATATGTATCTTTATCTTTAACAAAATGCTTATTTTGTACTCTACCTTCTCTTCAATCCATGCTTTATAGCCAGGTGGGCTTAATCCCATGTTCACAACACTAGATATTAACAGTAATATTAGCACTAGAGGAGAAATGTATTTCCACATATAATAGTAATATCTGTTTGGTGCAAAGCCCAGCATATCTTTTAGGTCCTCCATAAACCTAATTAAGAGAAAATATTTGATTATTCCTCAAGTTAACATTTATGTGTTTTAAAAATGTAAATGATGATATAAACGATTTTAGACCTTATAACTTATAACATTGTTTTAAGTTCTATGGACCTAGATAAAATTAAGTAATATTCGTTACCAAAGCACTATATAGCGATTAATATTTAATTCATGTAAACAGCTATTACTAGTTAACAATAAATGATTAATAAATACACATTTTTCTATTCTTCCTTGCCTGAAACTAGTGATAGCAATAAAACTGAATAATACCAATACCACCTTTTATGTAGATTAAGAGGAATGCTTTTATTCAGTGTAATTAATTATACTTTACATATATCTCCATGTTTAAAACTCTTATTTCCTTAATAATGTGTTAGAGACAAGAACTTTAAAATATCTTTTGTATGTGGGATATTAAAAAACATAGTAACATGAAATAAGCAAGTGCTCAAAGGCAACTAGAAACTGATAACTGTTCTTCAGAAGGAAGGTTAGTAAAGGAGAGTTATGGGTGGATCAGGATGGGGGAAAATGAACATTGGTGGAGGCAAAGTGGACACTTGGAAGAGAGTGAGATCTAGTATGTGTTTTCATAATAGTTAACTCTATTGTAAACTGAAGAGCCTAAATTAAATGAATAAATAAATATTGTACAAGATACCCACAGATTTTTCTTCATCTGAGATCACTCTAGTGCCCACTATTTACATCATATTTAAAGATATCTATTATATATATGCACACAGGCATCTAGAAAGTATATAATTGCAAAGTTTAGTTATTAAAATTAAACTAATAATTCTATAAATATTTTTGGTTAGAAAACTGCCATATAGACTTCACACTTTTCTAAAATTGTTATATTTTGTGATATATTGTGAGATCCAGATTTCTTTCATAAAACAGATTAGTAAAGCAATTATGAGTATAGATTTTAGAGTTAAACTAAAATGACTATAAATTTGGGGTGTCTGTCTAGTTGTATGATAAAAATATACCTCATGTCATTCAATTTAGAATTACAGAAATTACATCCTCTGTGAGTACTTAGAAATAATTCAATACAATGAGGTATTTAGAACAAAACCAATACTCATTAGGTCTTGGAAGTCATTAAATATGTTTTTAAAAATTAAATACAAAGTTTAGTATCCTAAACTTTATTATCATCTATATAACTCAAACTAATCACCTAATATAGTGGTACACTGCCTTATAATTTCTGAATAAAGAAAACTAAACAAAAGTTGATCTTTGTAGTAAAGAAAACATCTCTCTAGTCATTTGCCACTCAAGGAAATTGATACCAACAACTGTTCTTTCCAAAGCAGATGAAAAATTAGTTCATGAAAACAAATAGACTTACTTATCTATGCCGTAAATGAAGGATACAGCAATGTTCTCCAAAATCACAACAATGAGCAAAGGCAGAGTAGCAGAATAATCATCAAACATGGTGACAAAGTAATTTCCAGAGCATTGCACAAATATCAGGCCAATAAAAAATGCCAAAAAACAACAGACCACTGGGGGAAAAAAAAAACCTCATTAAATGTTATACTTTTTTTTTTTTTTTTTTTTTTTTTTTTTGGTTTTTGGGCCACACCCGGTAACGCTCAGGGGTTACTCCTGGCTATGCGCTCAGAAGTTGCTCCTGGCTTGGGGGACCATATGGGACACCGGGGGATCGAACCGCGGTCCGTCCAAGGCTACCGCAAGCAAGGCAGGCGCACCTTACCTTTAGCGCCACCGCCCGGCCCCGACTTAAACATTAATTTTTTAACATGCCTAGCTTTTCATGAACAGAAAATAGTTTCCCTAATCTTATGAAACGAACACTTTGGGGATTCCCAAGCTTTAGTTCCAAGTGTAATATGGTGAGTGCATTGCAAGCTAGGAGTGTGAGTCTATAGATGCATATTTACTGAGCACTAATTAATAAATATCAGAAAACTGATTTTGGGATCACAGTTGGCAATACTCAGAGTTCTATACTCAGGAATCATTCTTGGCTGAGCTGAGAGGACTTCACTGGGTTCCTAGAATTGAACCTCGATCAGCTACTTGCAAGGCAGGCACCCTGAATCACAAGTTCTGTACTATTCCTCAAAGGAAAATTTTTTTTTTCTTTTTGGACCACACCGGTAATGCTCAGGAGTTACTCCTGGCTATGAACTCAGAAATCACTCCTGGCTTGGGGGACCACATGGGATGCTGGGGGATCGAACCGCAGACCACCTAGGTTAGCCACGTGCAAGGCAAAAGTCCTACTGCTTGTGCCACCACTCCAGCCCTGAAAGGAAATATTTTTAAATATAAATGCCCATAACCTGCTCGCTCTGGTAGTAGCAATGAGTAGTTTTAGTCAAGAAATGAATGGTGAGTTATTTCTACCTCTAATAACATTTTATAATGTCAGAAGATAAGTAAACATAACTTATAATACAAGATCAGGTTAGTACATATTTGTAATATTTCATTTTATATTGTCTTACTTTATAATTATGTATAAAAACTATAATGAGCATCCTTAGACTTGACTATTAATTTATGATAATAACATGAATTAAAAAATAACAATATATAATATATAATATTATAACTAAGCCTTTGCATCTGATAAAGTATAACTAACAATAATAGCTATACATATTAATGGTTAATAATAAAATATCAAATATAAAAACTTCCCTGATTCCATACTAATTTCTCACCAAGAATAAAATGGTTTTAGTTCGACAACAACAGCAGAAAAATAAAATACATAGAGACTGACCAGTAAAAATTTCCTTCCTCACTTTAAAGGTGTCCACAATGGGTGTGATGATGCCTTCGATTGTTCCAAACATGCTGCCAAGACCAAGGTTTATGAGCATGAGGAAGAACATCACTGACCAGAAGGGAGATCCTGGGAAATGTGTCATGGCTTCAGTAAAGGCAATAAAAGCTAATCCAGGACCTTGAACTGTCTGAGAAAGATACACAGCATCAATATTATTACAGAGCAATACTGAAGGTTAGTTGTAGGCAAAATGGAACCTCTTAATGGTGTCAAACAGCTACTAGAATTAAATAAACTGACCTCTTGTTTTTTTTTCCCAAGAAAAATACCTTTCAAAATAACTTTAAATTGAATATATCACATAAGAAAGATAACAGATGGACCAGATTTTAAGTATTTAAAGGTAAGATAGTAATTAACATTCTTCTTACAGATATCAGGAGTATTTTAAATTTAATAATGGTTTCCATCAATAATTTTTATTTTCACATCATTTTTTACTTCCAGCATCAACTCATCTTAGCTAATAGATCAGTAATAGTTCCATTTTTTTGACAATCAGGGAGGAGGATTACAAGTAATACGGGATATTTATTAATCTCAGCTATTTGTGTTTATTTAAATATATGGCCCACAGCTAAGAAAAAAAGATTTCATCATGAGCTATAAACATAATTATTAAAATGACTACATATCAATCACAATATTAAAGCAGTTACATTTTATGCAAATAATGGTTTGAATATTTTATTATGTTTAACAATAAAATTATCAAATAAATTTTCCTGTTCCATGATGTAAAGAACTTTATATTTTTAATATATATGTATATATATTTTTTTTCTTTGCTTTTTTGGGGTGACTCTGATGGAACCTGGATCTTCCGCATGCAAGACAAGAACCCTACCTGCTGTACCTTCACTCTGGTCTGAATATTGAAACAAAAAATATCTGTTGGTCTTTTTTAAGCTACATCTAGTTATACTCAGAGTTTACTCTTGGCTCTGCACTCAGGGATCACTCCAGGCAGGTCTGGGGAGACTATCTGGGGATCTAGGAATTGAACCAGAGTTGGTAGCATGGAAGGCAAACTCTCTTTCACACTGTACTATCACTCCAGCTGGAGCTATATTTACATTTTAAGCTGTTAGAGTTTCATCAATGTAATTGCTTTTTAAAGTGAAGCAAATCTATACTATTCAAAAAAGAATATTTTCTGAAATAAAATTTAAATGGTATAATCTTCCATAGTCATTCCCAAGGTGACTTTATCAAAGACTGTTTTCTGGATAAAACCCATTTCAACTTAATGAACTTTCATTGCTTAACTCTCTCTTACTCACTTTATTAAACTCATCATTAATTTGACAGGGATTGAGATGAAGAGCAGGGAACTCGTTTTCTTTCACTTTCTGAATAATGTCATAAACTAAATGATAATCTTCTGCTGTGAGAGCAGAAAGTTGGATGTGATGAGGAATAATATCCTGACTAAGATTGCCCATTTTCACAAATCCCATGATCATTTCTGCATTTCTGAAAAACAGAGCAACACATTAGTCAGCAAAGAGGGCTGTGGTGGGTTCATTTTGCTCATAATTAGATCATCGCAAGATAAAGTTAATGAGCCATACTCAGCAATGCATTTCTCATTGGCTACATTAGCTTTGAAGCCCAGCACTGCAAACACCACCAGTGTGGCCAGCACGGAAGTGAAGAAATTAATGAAGGACACCAGGACAGCATCAAAGTGGCAGTTGTTGTCTCTCTTGTTGTAGCTTGAAAAGGCAATGACGCCCCCAAATCCCAGACCTAAGGCAAAGAACACCTGGGTGGCGGCTTCTTTCCACACCTTGGGATCCAGCATTATTTCAATCTGTTACAAAGAAACAGCAGAAAAAGTAAGCTGCCAACATAACAGTTCAAGAAAATTTAATTAGTTCTAATGGTAATATGATAATGGCATGTGTTCATCCTAAGGTTAGCCAAGTCTGGTGAGTAAGGTAATATTAAGCAATAATTGCCAATTTTTCATTTAGGAATGAAACAAGCAATATGAATCAGACTGGCAAGCCTTTAGATTAAGATGTTATTTCTATAGACATTTCCTAATTCAATTGAAATTTTAATATATTAATAAAAATTACCGAAGAAATGTATTTTTATGTATTTATTTCCTTTTATGTATTTTTCTTTACAAAGTAAGGTAAATCAATTATTTAAAAAGTTGAATAGTTAAGATTCTAAATTCTATTCATTTTGTTAGAAATGTAATGGCCAAAGAAGGTTTAGATTATAAAGTTGATTAATGAATTATTTATAGTTCATGTTAATAGTCCCCATTTACTCAATAATTTTCAAAAAGCTTCTTTAGCAAACTAAAAAAATTGAGTTCACATCTTTAACATTTAATGTTTTAATGTTTTAAATTACTGAATCTGTACAATACATCAAGTAGCTCTGCCTCACTTCATACTGACACCACTGTATATAAGACATAGATAAAAAAGATAAAATAGTCCTATCTGACATCTACCTTAAAGAACAGTTTATTTCTTTAATAGTTGCATTTAAACAGATATATTTTACATTGCATTGCAGTGCAACTACCTTTACTGAGAGAAATCTAACATGATTAAGAAAGATTCCACACACAATTTCACATATTGATTATGTTAATTAATAACACAAAAAGTGTAAAACAGTAAGTGGCTTATTCAATATCCACAAGCAAAGAAGGTAACAAGACAAGTTATTTCTTATTTTATGGCCTATCAGTAATGTGATCAATAGTTGCTATATATCAATAGTTGACTACAGTGCAAGGCACCCAAGTAAACATTTTTAATTATTATATTTTATTTACAATATATTAAATACATAAAATTTCAACTGACAATCTGAAATTCTGCAAAGCTGAGGATTTTCATTCTATCTTATTTTTTATTTCCCTTACCTTTTGTTTCTATCTTACAGAGCAATTCTGGGAAGACATGAAATATGCCATAAATATTTCATATTTATGAAATATACCTATCTTTCAAATATTAGTTATTTAACAATCAATTCAAGTTGATTGACATTCATGCAATATTTTCATTAAAAATTATTATTAAAATTTATATTATGAAATATCCCTATTCTTTCAAATATTAGTTATTTAACAATCAATTCAAGTTGATTGACATTCATGCAATATTTTCATTAAAAATTATTATTAAAATTTATGTGCAATTAAGAAACACTATTTACTAACAACCACTGCTAGTTATTTTAACAAGGTTAATACAGATCTGTGAGACCACATAATAACTGTCTATATTTATTCCACTAGGGGCAGAGAGCACCTATTTCCCACTCAGTGGGGGGCTCTTGTATCCTGGGCGCTATTTCTTTTGAGGTGCAGAAGCTTCTCAGTTTAATATATTCCCATCTGTTAATCTCTGCTTTCACTTGCTTGGAGAGTGCAGTTTCCTCCTTGAAGATGCCTTTAGTCTCAATGTCCTGGAATATTTTACCTATGTGTTGTTCTATATATCTTATGGTTTCGGCTCTCATATCGAGGTCTTTCATCCATTTGGACTTAACCTTTGTACATGATGTTAGCTGGGGTCTAAATTCAATTTTTTGCAAGTTGCTAGCCAGTTGTGCCAACACCACTTGTTGAAGAGGCTTTCTTTGCTCCATTTAGAATTTCTTGCTTCTTTATCAAAAATTAGATGATTGTATGTCTGGGGAACATTCTCTGAGTATTCAAGCCTATTCCACTGATCTGAGGGCCTGTGTTTATGCACCCAATACCCATCAAATAAGGGGATAATCTCCAAAATATACAAGGCACTGACAGAACTTTACAAGAAAAAAACATCTAATCCCATCAAAAAAATGGGAAGAAGAAATGGACAGACACTTTGACAAAGAAGAAATACAAATGGCCAAAAGACACATGAAAAAAAGCTCCACATCACTAATCATCAGGGAGATGCAAATCAAAACAACTATGAGGTACCACCTCACACCACAGAGATTGGCACACATCACAAAGAATGAGAACAAGCAGTATTGGCGGGGATGTGGAGAGAAAGGAACTCTTATCCACTGCTGGTGGGAATGCCGTCTAGTTCAACCTTTATGGAAAGCAATATGGAGATTCCTCCAAAAACTGGAAATCGAGCTCCCATACGACCCAGCTATACCACTCCTAGGAATATACCCTAGGAACACAAAAATACAATACAAAAACCCCTTCCTTACACCTATATTCATTGCAGCACTATTTACCATAGCAAGACTCTAGAAGTAGCCAAGATACCCTTCAACAGATGAATGGCTAAAGAAACCGTGGTACATATACACAATGGAATATTATGCAGCTGGCAGGAGAGATGAAGTCATGAAATTTTCCTATACATGGATGTCCATGGTATCTATTATGCTGAGTGAAATAAGTCAGAGAGAGAGAGAGAAAGACGCAGAATGGTCTCACTCATCTATGGGTTTTAAGAAAAATGAAAGACATTCTTGCAATAATAATTTTCAGACACAAAAGAGAAAAGAGCTGGAAGTTCCAGCTCACCTCATGAAGCTCACCACAAACAAGGATGAGTTTAGTTAGAGAGATAACTACGTTTTGAACTATCCTAATAATGAGAATATACGAGGGAAATAGAAAGCCTGTCTAGAGTACAGGTGGGGGTTGGGTGGGGAGGAGGGATATTTGGGACATTGGTGATGGGAATGTTGCACTGTGATGGGTGATGTTTTTTACTTGACTGAAACCCAAGCACAACCATGTATGTAATAAAGTTGTTTAAATAAAAAAAAAAATCAGGTAAGATCAGTTGGTTTTTATAGCATTAAAAAATGGCTAAATATTAAAAAAAAAGGACCTATTTACTAAAAACATTTTCATCACCTCCAATTCAAGAACTACCTTCATGTTTAGGGAGGTTGGAAAAACTCCCTCAATAAACAAACATAAATATAACAATTTTGACAAATTTTTATTGTTTTTATATTAACTGGCACATTCTATTATAGGATGACTACTAGTCAAGTAAAAGTAAAATGAAAAAATTATTTTTATTTGATTTTTTAACTTTAAGTAGTAATCCCTAGTTTGGAGTTAAAATATTAAAAAATTAAAATTATTAAAAAAGCACAGATTAATTTCTTTTGGTTTTGTTATTGTTGTTTGTTTTTTTTCCCGTGGTTTTTTTTTCTTCTTTTGTGTTTTATTTTGTTTTTTATTTCAGGACCGTGGTTATTGTGTGGTTGTTGTCTTTATTGCTATGGTGCTTTTTAAGTTTTTTGTTTGATTTTTTTTGTATTGTTGATATGTTTTTTTTTCTTTTTCTCTTTCTTTTCTTAAATTGATATTCATAGCTTCTAGAGTCTAGAAGGACTCCTCCCATTTTTTGCTTGTTTGATTTTTTATCATATTTTATTTTATTTTTTCTTCTTTCCTTCAAACAGAACAACACAAATTGAACCATCTTGTCCCGCCTCACAAATTGAGGGGGAAACAATGGAGGGTACCAAGATCAAACAGTTGTATGAACATTAAGTAGAAATAAAAAGAAAAAAATCAGACTTAAATAGCAAATCCAAAGCCAACGACAATAGAATTGATACCCAATCTACAACAAGCTAAACACGGAGTGGACCACTTATACTAGCAGCCCAGGGGGTAAAAGAGGGGCATATGGATTGCATACTTTGAACAGGGATGGAGGGAAGACAACACCGGTGGTGGGAATGCTCCTGATTCAATGTCACTATGTACCTAAAATATTACTGTGAAAGATTTGTAATCCACTTTGGTCAAAATAAAAATTAAAAATATTACAAATAATGTCATTTTAAATTAAATACTTCATGAAATTAAATCACTGAACTTTTAAATACAGAATCAATAGGGATATACCCATAAAAATTAAATATTAAAATTTTTAAGTGAAATATTCTATAACAATACAAGAAGTTCCCCAATTAAGAAAGAAGATGTAGAAATTCACATGAGAATTAGTTGATTACAAAACCATAAAAACTTTGTTAATATAACAAATACAGATGTGTTTGCTAATTAGTTATGGTCTATTGTAATGCGATTTAAATTCTTGTATAGCTGAAATTTGTAGATCTTCTGGCAGCGCTCAGGGGTTACTCCTGGCTCTACATTCAGAAATTGCTCCCTGCAGGCTTGGGGGACCATAATGGATGCAGGGATTCGAACCACCATTCTTCTGCATGCAAGTTAAATCCCCTACCTCCATGCTATCTCTCTGGCCCTGAAATTTGTAGATCTTAGCAAGTTATTCACAGAATAGCAACTCCAGCTCCAAAGATTCAAAAAGATTTTAAAAGTAGTTAGGATGGGCCGGAAAGATAGCATGGAGGTAAGGCGTTTGCCTTTCATGCAGAAGGACAGTGGTTCGAATCCCGGCATCCATAAGGTTCCCTGTGCTTGCCAGGGGCAATTTCTGAGCATAGAGCCAGGAGTAACCTCTGAACGCTGCTGGATGTGACCCAACCCCGCCCCAAAGTAGTTAGGAAAGGCAGAAAATATTGTCAGCAATTTTTCCTCTATAGACTGGATTCCAATAAGAACTAGTCACTGAATGAACACATTTTCTTCAACAAGCATCAACACAGAAGTGCCAAAGCATCAGTGACCAAGAAATCCAGGAATAATTTCATCTTCCCAATCTGAATGTGGATTGGATATTCATATTTTAGAATGCATGAAATTTCAGAGGGAATTTTGATTAGCTCTTTATAACTTGAGTATCACTAGAATAGTCAAAGCAGATAGGTGCAATTTAATTCTAGTACATAATCAAAATACAATTCTACTTCCAAACTTATTTTTGTTTCCTATCAATCAACTCAAAAACTTTGCTGATATTAACTAATAAGGTTCAATGTGTCTCTACTGACTTCATTTCTTTGTATAATGACATAACATATTTTATTGTGTGAAACTGAATGATAATAATATCCCTGAAATGTATATGCATTCACAAAGGTTACAGAATTATCCAAACTCACAAGTTGAAATAGTATTCTCAACTCTGAAGCAACCTCAACACAAAATGTTGAGGTTTCTTTTCTTTTCCCTAGGACAGTTTAAGATACAAATAGAGTTCTAATTCTGGGTTTGTATATTTTAGCTGATCTGTCATCCTCCTGAGACATTATGAAAATTAATATTCCTGATTTTTTCTAAAATAAAAAAGATCCTATTGGCAGTTTTTCAAAGGTATGGTGACATAATATGCTAAAAACTAATAGAGTAGAAAGAAAAAATAGTTATTTTTTAGTTTCCAGTATAAACATTGGTTTCCATTTATCACAATTAAATTGTTTCAGCTTAATACTGCACTTTAAAAATATTATGCTGGTCATTATTCCTTCTCTTTGTATTTATAGTCACTATTCACTTCAAAATATTCACTTCAGCAAATATCACAGCATCTTTTTCTGCCAAAGCCACAAAACGTGCTACAAATAAAATCTATACCTTCTACTTACGAAAATATAGAAGACAACTGATCCCCTAGAATTAAAATAAAATATTGCAAATAAAAGTTATAATCATAAAATTAGAAGCCTAGTAAATTTCTGCCCCTCAGAGAGTACAGAGTAGAGTACTTCATTTGCAGTAATACAAACCACAATGTCAAAAAGAAAAGAAAGAAGAAAGGGAGAGTGAGAGACAAAGAGAGACAGAGAGAGTAAGTGGATGAGCAAGCAAGAGAGAGAGAGAGAGAGACAGAAAGAGAATGAAGTGAGTGAAGTAAAATGCCTGCCCTAGAGGCAGGCAGGAGATGGTGTGTGGGAAGGAAGAGGGAATCAGGGAGGGTGAGAGAAAAACTATTGACATTGGTGGCAGGAAATGCTTATTGGTGAAGGTTTTTATACATTGTATAACTGTAACTCAATCACGAACAACTTTATAAAAAAACTGTATTATGAACAACCTTGTAATCATGGTTTTTAAAGTAAAAGAAGAAAACTTTTGCTCTTGTCAGATATACAATACAATATGATATGATATAATGTAATATTATATTATATAACTAATAAAAAGGCTAGTATGTCTCATATATCTGTGAGATTACTCCTGGACGGTACGTGCTGGGATAGTACTGGAACAAACAGAGCATTTCAAGAAGACCGTCCTGTCAAAGCTTGGGTACATACCTTGGGGGTAAACATATGACGGATACCATCAAGGGAACCTTTTAACAGAAATGCTCTGATCAGAAAGCAAAAAAGGACCACATAGGGGAATAGAGAACTGAAATACATGACCTGCAAAGAAAAGGAAAAAAATAAATAGTGAGGCATGCCAAGGAAAACTTTTAAATTGCAATTAGAATACAATGTAAAATTCTTTCTTGTGATCTGCACAGCCCTACGGGAAAGTGCTCTCATGCTCACCTTCTCCTCTATAATCCAGCAGATCTTCATCCTAGGAGGCCTTCACAGAAAAGAACTTCTCCAGTCTCCCTTTCCCCCATTCTGCAAGAACTCCCTTTGGTTATTTCAGTATCCTCTTTATCTGTTCATCTTCCCAAGATTTCCAAAATAACTTTGGGGAGCTGTTGGTTAGGACAATAGTTGCCTAGCATCCTTATGACCAGATCACCTGGTATTTAACTCCCACCTTCCCTCCTCTCAATAACCAATCATTATTTTGTGGCTGGCAGCACTTAACACTGTTAAAATTTCTTCATGGGTTGGTTTGTTTATTGCATTACTGGAATAATAGTTCTGTAGAAACAAAGACCATGACCCAAACAAAATTTGTATAGCTATACTTAAAAGTGCAGAATAATCTGAAGAAAAAAATTACATTCATTCATAGTTCTGGTCTCTGGAGCCACCCAGAACACTGAAAACATTAAATTAAATTAAATTAATTTCCCTTTAATTTAATTCAGCTACTTGAAGATTGTGGTCACAGGGCTATTTTTTCTGCATAATAAAGAAAAATGAAAAATAAAGAAAACTGGAAATTTCAGTAAAATACGTTTGCAGGTGCTGTCTCCCTGATAGATCTCATCCATCCAATTTTAAAGGCAAATGAAAATGAATTGATTCCTTGTCTTCTTATAGTAGCTCTATTTTTCATATATTTTCTTTAGGCATCATTTTTCCATACAAGTGTGAAGCCTTTTGGATTTGGCAGTCAGCTACAGACATTTGGGGCCCACTGCTAAAGTACACCTTTGGATCAGAAAGACAATACGGTGGGTGTGGCGTTTGCCTTGCACACAACTAACTGGGTTTGATATGGTACCCCAGATTGTTTTTCTAGTCTGCCAGGAAATATGAGCACAATGCACAGAGCCAGGAATATGCCCAGAGTACCAATAGTTGTGACCACCAACCAAAAACAATCGAACATACACACACACATGCACACACACACACACACACAAACTTTTGTATTATCCCTAAAAATTTTCCCCTTAACTATTTCCCTCTCTGTTTCAGACAGAGGTGTTGTGACACTAGACTTTTCAGTCTTTACTCACTCACTCACTCACTCACTCACTCACTCACTCACTCACTCACACAAAAGCCACTTTTCCCTTGAGATTTTTACTTTAAAATAATAAATTAGATATACTGTAAAAGTCATAGTATGTAAAATTAATACTACACGACTCTCAAAATGTTCTAAAATATCTATGCTAAATGAATATTCTTTCCCCTTGTGAGAATAAGACACAGCCTCAGCAAGAGAAGTAATAAAACAGGATAGACTCAGGTCCAGAGTGTGTCTGGAGTCCTCTGGCTGACTATACTTGATTCTTTTGCCAACAAATGACAGTATCTTCGTAAGCATTAAAATATGATTAAATTGGTTTCAAGACCTATTCTAGTACATTCAACCTGTTTGATTCTGATATACTAGAAGAATTCTTTGCAATTAGTCTAGACTAGAGTGTCATGAAAACATAAAATACAAATTAGATTCCAAGGACTTAATGTGAGGAAAATACTATAAGCAATTGAAAAACTGAACTCATTTAATGATGTAATATGATTTTTAAGGGGCCGGGGCTAAGGCATCCATCTGCCTTGCTTGTCATGGACATTGGTTTATTCCAGGCACTTTATCGTCTCCTGAAGTGGTCCCTGAGTACAAATTCAGGAGTGATCTGAGTAAAGAACTAAACGGCCATATGTAATTTAACTTCAGTATCTCCAAAATTACTAACACAATTTTTCATCATACAATATTCACAGAAATTAAAAATTTTAGAGAAACACTCATCTGTGAATGAAAAATAACTTATATATATGTATATATGTGTATATATATCAGCAGAAAGGCAAATTTAGAAATTTGCTTAGCAACTTTTAAAGACTGATTTACCTATTAGTTAAATTTAAGGCAGCATTTTTTCCCTCAAGTTTACTGATTGTTGGGTAAAAAGTATGACAGACAGAAACAGTGTTGTATTATAATTAAAGAACAGAAGTCATAAATGTGGAAAACCCAACATGCCTCCTGGGGTTTGCACTTATTAGTTATAATTTGGGCTAGTTATAATTTCTCAAAATTGTATTATTCTATAAAACAGTACTAAGAGGAGCAATTATTTCTTCAATTTATCTTTAGAATTAAATGGAATTCTATAAAATACTTATCACAGTGCCCAACACAAAATAGGCATGTTATTAGCATTGGCTTTTATTATTGTTCTTGTTCTAATTATTATCAGAAACACAGCCACTCTCATCACTTACTATTAGTACTACACCATTATTCTCCCTCCTGCTGTTATATCAGGGTGACTGGTAAAAAGTCAGAAAGAAAATATACTTGATAAAATTTATGGTTCAGGAAAGAAGGAAAGTAGTAGAAGTGAATTTATAAAGTGCAGAAAGGCGAGCCAACAATAAATTCTTAATTCAGTCCAGCTGAGAGCACTTTAAATCAATAACCTTAATAATGGGAGATTACATTTGAAAGAAAAATTGGAATTACTTCCTACATGCATGTGTTATAACTAGACTTTATTTAATGTATTACTTTATACCAATAATTTTTTGTTTGTTTTTGGCCACACCTGCCCTTACTCAGGGGTTACTACTAGCTCTGCACTCTGAACTTGGTGGGGTTCCCTGCTATACTATCACTTTAGCCATTAATGTATTTTAAAATCTTTTAAAATGTTTGCCTTTACTCCTTGAGTGAGTATATTGGTCTGAATTCCTCTTGATGTTTATCATAGATTCCTGATGAAGTTCAGATCTTTGACAAATGTGCCATCTATGAGTATATATACTGAATTGAGGCCATATGTGGTTGTGCTCAAGACTGAGCTCTGGCTCAGAGCTCACAAAGTGGGCAAGGGACCAACCATATGCAGTACAAAATATTTAACCCAGGTCAGCCCCATGCAAGGCAAGCACCTTACCCATTTCACTACCTCTCCAACTGTGAGGAGATATTAATGCAACTAATCCTAAGGACACATAGACCCAAGAAGAAATTTATAAAAACTAATAAAATGAAAAAAGTCTTTATTCTACCACTTGGTCTAGTTTCCAGAATTGAAATCCATTGGAACTGAAATCCATTGAAATCACAGAACTATATTTGGATCAACTAAACAAATAGCAAAATAACTTTACAGAACCATGACAATAAAGACCTTTATGAAACAAGAAAAGCTGATAAGTGACTTAGAATATGGCTACAGAAATCATCTCTTATGTGATTCCCATACATTCCTAAAAGCAACACTTGCCCACACCTAAGTTCTTTACTGACTACTTAGAATAAAGTACTTACTAATATTTTCCAACAATTTACAGCACATCTGGAGGGAAGCATTAGACAAGAAATGGGGGTGAACAGAACAAAGACTCTAATATACTAACTTTTCCTGAAGACTGAATGCCTTTGATCATAGCCAAGCAGACCATGACCCAGGCAGCCAGCAGACAGATGGTCATCTTCCAGTTTAAGCCGCCACTTTCGGAAATGGAACTGGAAATATTCAGAGCTTCTCTATACCAGTAGTAAGTAGTGGCAGAACTTTTTTCACATTCAGGCTCTACAACTTTAGAAAAGAGGTCTCACAAACATGTCACACTACAGAGTCACAAAATTATTGTTGAATTCAGTTATTTTATTCCACAAAAGCATTTAAAATCACTTTTCCTAAAAACTCAATTGTGAAAAACAAAAAAAAAGACAAGAATAATCTTTGATATTTTAGTGATTTACTTATGAAAGAAGGATCCAATGTTTTTTGTTAAAAGTACTAAAAACCTATCAGACTTTTTACCCTGAATAGTTACCAGACTACTTCTGGGTCCAAATAACTATGCAGGCTGCTGAACACTAATACATTTTGAAATGAAGCTAGTCTACACACAAAATATTCTGTAAATATAAAATAGCAATCAGATTTGGGCATTTGGTATGAGAAATTAAATAAGATTATTACATTAATGATGCTTATATTAATTACATGGTGAGTGGTAAAAATGATATATATTGTATTAAATAAAATGTTCCATGTCTCTGTTAATTTTTAATGTGAATATTACAAAATTTTTACTACACAGATGAGTTGCAGTCTATATTAATTGAACATCACAAGTAAAAGAGATGTTCTTAATTTTTAGTATATAAAATTATTGGTAGGAAAACTATAAAAAATATAAAACAACAGAAGACATGAAAGCAATTAGCTCTATCAAAATTCCTTTTTCTCACTGGGATACTGGTGGAAGGAAATGTGCACTGGTGAAGGGTGGTGTACAACTATAACTGAAGCTCAACCATGAACAATTTTGTAACCAGTGTTTAAATGAAGTAATTATATATTTATTAAAAAAAGTAGAAATCTTGTTTCTAAACAGTGCACAAAACGAGGCACCTTTGACAAATGTCATTCACTATAACTCACTAACTCTGCATTTAATAATTTTATATATAGTTTTACAAGTGTAGGAAGCTAGTCTCACTTCAAACCTAAAGTTTAAAGATATTCTTCTTTTGAATACCAATTTTTCAACTTCTTTTACCTGTAAGGTATTCCTCCCCCAATGCCCTAAACTTTCTGTTGAAATGTTCATCACATCTGGATTACAGAGCCACCTCCCACCCTGGTGGGTCGGGATCTAGAGGATAAAGAAAAGGGTATGGCTGTGGGGAAGGGAGAGGAAAAAGTCAGAGAGCTAGAGTAGAAGAAGCAGAGAAGAAGCTGCTTGGAATAAGCTTAGCATTGAAGCCATGTGAGGAAAAGCATATGGTGGATAGATACTTGGAATAGCTGGCTGACTCCAATGAAACTTTAACTGACTGCTTGTTATTATTTCTCCACTATTATCCTGCTTCTTCATAACCGTCCACCAAAGGGGCTAAAGGTGCCTGCCCTGCAGAGCCTAGAAAGGCCTCACGCAGACTCGTGAACATTAAACATTATATTTTATTTAAGTCAACATTTACCCATTCAACTAAACCTTAACCCTCCATATTCATATGTTGTTTTAAAATATTTTTCTAGTACCTTCTCTGTTCCTAGTTATTCTCAAACAAATTTACATATAAAAACTCCTATTTGTCCTCCGGTTTTAACAAAAATAAAAGGATCAATAAAGATCAACCAAGTAATAACTTTTCAAGTTAACAACTGATAGATATAATATTTTGCCGTACACAATTAAAAAAACTTGAGAACAATTAATAAAATCAAAGAATGCCAAAATCTCTGTGAGTACTGAAGATATAAAAGGAAATTTAAATAAAATAATTTTAAATATGCTCCCATACTATTTAAATAAATAGCTCAAACAGAATGACTTTATCATCTTGACAACATATAAATAGCAATATATTAGAAAAACAAAGATATCTTACAAGCGAATGAAGCATTTTTCACCAAAGGGCACTGATACCAAGGTAGAGGATTTTGAAATGACTGAGAAAAATAAAACAAACTCCAGCCAATAATGACATTATAGTAGAGTGCCACAAAATAGCACACCTGCAAAATAATAAAACAGGGTTGGTTACATGAAAAGGCTTGGGTTCCTTCCTTCAAAACAAACCAAATAAAAGCAGATGCATTTATAAATATCTCTGTTTCATTTTTATTTATCATACAGTCTCTAACTTAAAATTAATGTTTATCAGAGTTTATAAGAAAACACTAACAAGATCAAGTTCTAGTTGGACCTTTTTAAACCCACTAATTAAAGAACTAATTAGAAATACTCACAAGCATACTCAAAACTTTCTACTTCAAATAAAAAAATTGCACCATATAACACATGAGAAAACTTACTACACAGCTTGCAAATCCAATTCCGCCCAATTTAGGGCTTATATAATTCCATACACCAATGCTGCCCCGCCGAATTCTTTGACCCACAGAAAGTTCCAAAAAGAAGAGGGGTATTCCTATTATCAGAAGCAATATTAAATATGGCAAAAGATAAGCACCTACAGAGGTAAGAACAAATAAAATATATTTTATTTCTTTTCAAATGTTACAAATGTTATACATGACTTCTGATTATCTAATGAAAATATATTTTCTATTAAGTATGCTAGTGATTTAATATCAATGCTATAAGAGTTAATGCCATAATTACAGATGGCATTTTGTAGAATATGAATTAAATAAGGTTCTCATAAAATTATGATGAAGGAAGGATAATAATGAATAATCTTAGTGTCACATTATTCAAAAGATAGGATAACTTCATTTCAATTAAAATAATCAATTTTTTTCAGCCACACCTGGTGACGCTCAGGGCTTACTCCTGGCTTTGTGCTCAGAAATCGCTCCTGCTTGGTGGATGCTGGGATATCAAACTACATTTGATCCTAGATCAGCTGCATGCTAGGCAAATGCCCTACTGCTGAACCACTACTCCAGCCCTGAGCAATCAGATTTTAATAGGCCCTTTTTGTTTGAATTTTGACAGCTTTTGTTATTATCCAATTAAAATAAACATCATGATTATTACTTTTGTTTCAAATGAATGAAGCTAATTTATTTCATATGTTTATTCCAAATTTTTTCTAAACGTGAATACTGCCTAAAACATTATATAACAGAAAATCAAATATATGATTATATCTATGAAAAAATGTCTGACATTATATTCACTATCGTAGGGTTTTTTTTTTGATACTGATATTGCTAAATTTAAGTTATTTTAACTTATTGGAAACTGAAAAAACTTAAAATTTGGTTAATAAATCACAGAAAAAAATTCTTTCTTTGATCACCAACACTGTTTGACATTAGAAATTTTAGGCACTCTTTTAGAAGAGATTTAACAGAGAGGCATATAGGTATATGTAGCATTTGTTATAAAAGAATTAGTAAATTAGGAGCCAGAACAGTGGCGCAGCGATAAGGCATTTGCCTTGCACGTGACCCAGCACAGACCACGGTTCAATCCCCAGTCGAAACATATGGGTTCCCCAAGCAGGAGCGATCTCTGAGTCCATAGCCAGAAGTATCCCCTGATCATAACCAAGTGTGGCCCAAACTTAAAAAAAAAATTAGTAAATTAAAAGATGTTCACAACATCCTCAGGAAAAAGCAAAGAGAGCAAAGAAAGATAAATTTACCCCTACACAAAATTGAGTATCAATAGAAAATAACTTGCTCTTATGGAAAGCTTAGCAGAACTCCAAGCTGAGCTCAATTCCAGCAGTCTCTCTTAATTGACAATGGAAATTAGTTTCTAAACATAGAGTACAAAATAAAATCTATATTATATAAACAATTACAATTTATAAAGAACAAGGAAAGTACTTACCACCCCCATTCTTCTGGCAGAGGTAGGGGAATCGCCACACATTCCCTAAACCTACAGAAAATCCCACTTGAGCCAGAATGTACTGTAATTTACTGCTCCACACTGGTCTTTCATCTTCCACTTCTGAGCCTTCTTTGGTATCTATGTCTTTTTCTTCCTGGGCATCAACAATGAGTTCACTCTTCTTAAAAGCTTCATCAGCTGAGTCTTCATTGGAAAGAAGGTCTTTGACAGACTCAATAACCTCATCATCTAATTCTCTTTTTACCACTTTGCTATTTTTAGGCATTGGGAAGGATGGATTCTAGTTTTAAATCCCCTGCCGGCAAATGAGTCAATTCTTTTTTCAAAGTGTTACTTGATAAAAAATAAATACCAAAAATGTATAAGATGATCAAGTTGTATGAATCCTGGGTCTGGTCTCCCAGTAGTCTATAGGTGCCTGTAAAAATTTAAGTTGAGTCATGATAAGGTTAAACTGAAAAACACTTTCAAATAATGAATAACCTTTCTTATTCATTTTTATAATAGAATCTCTTTCTTAAGAGTATAAAATATGTTAAAGTTTCACATCAATTCACACAAGTTTCACATCAATTACCCCCTTATTTTGGCCTAACTTTCAACTGAAACAATTACTATTTTTTTTAAAGTAGTTTTATGACTGTTGGTATAATTTAATGGAGTTATATGGCTTATGATCATATTAATATCACTGCCCCTTCTCCACTATCCTACGTCACTTCTAATCTATCCTATTCCTGGCCTCTCCTCAAAATTCCCCCTATCCAGCTTACCTACACATAACCTGGATCTTTCAACTTCTTCCTTCATGCAAAACTGACTCAAATTCCCATGAATAAGTTATTTTGTTCTTCAGTAATTAAAACTTTACAACACTTAACTCAATTTTTCCTAACTAATGTACATTTCTTATCTGATCTCTTACAGAATAACATGCATATGTGCATGTCAAACCTACAAATTTGTTGTACATAGAATATCCCCCTTTCAAATATGAAACTGCTCATCTATGGGATACTAATTGTGACCTTAAGAAATACAAACATGAGTAAAACATGTAGGGGATGCTCTATTAAAAAGTGTATTTCTAATAGTGTTATAATAAAATGTAAATTTAGAATTAACTGCAGCTGTTTTGCTTACATAACCGTGCTTTTCTTTAGAAATGAGGACTGCCATGACATAACAGGCTTCAGATAAGTGGCAGATTTGATTAGGCCAGGACAGTTTCAGGAACTTCGAAGGCATGTACCAGGACAGTTAGATAAACTAACAACACCCTGAGGACTGCAGGAGATAAAGCTTATGTAACTGCATGCCAAGGTCATGGGTGCCCAAACCCCTCCTCTATTACTTCAGCCTACCAGTTGAAACCTAGCTAATGCAACATGTACTAAGAGCCTGTAATTTTACTCCTAACTTGAAGCCTCAGCAGCCCTATTAAAGGGTATGCAAGTTCCATCTGCCTAGTCACCACCTGGGAGAGTGTGGCCCCAGCATACTGGTATCTAGTAAAGTCCCTTGCTTTTGTAGTGCTGTCATCTCCCCCAGTCTTTGTGGGGTAGATCTCGAGTCTGGAGCTAATAATAGAAAAGAGCATCTAAATCATATATGTTGTATAACTTAAGTGAGCCAATACCTTTATAATAGGAAATTTAGCAATGCTGTGTATGAGAATAAGCATATAGTTGGGCAATAATCACACAAATAAACAGAAGAAGAATTTAAAAATCTTGATTCTTGGGACCGGAGCAGTGGTGCAAGTGGTAGGGCGTTTGCCTTGCACATGCTAACCTAGGCTGTACCACTGTTCAATCCCCCAGCTTCCCATATGATCCCCCAAATCAGGAGCGATTTCTGACTACATAGAGAGGAGTAATCCTTGAGCATTACCAGGGGTGGCCCAAAGAGCAAAAAAAAGAAAAGAAAAAAAAATCTTGATTCTTGTTTGAAATAACAAATAACTCAAGAAAATTATTACCATAATTTTGTCTCTTCCCTTGTATATTATGACTAATATATTGTTTTCTATTCAGACAAAATACAAAACAAAAATACAAGGTATGTTCCCTACTCTATAAAATGTGATAAATCAATTAAATAAATGAGTGCATCTTTTCAGTTGGCTATGAAACATCATAAATAATATTACAAGATTTTGTCATTTATAGTTAGAATAAACTAAATTTTTATTGAACTACTTTTAGGTTTTCATTAAGTCAGAGAAACAGCCTTCATAGTCTACCTTCCCATCTTAATAAAAGCAGTATGCTGAGTTATACAATGAAAGGACAGTTTAGACATTGATCAGTTGTTCCCTTTAAATTTAGAGTGCTGCAATGTTTCCAAAATTCAAATATGCATCCTAAGAACAGCTTTATTCATTATAACTTTAAATTGTTAAAATAAATATCATGCCATTCAAAGGGGAAAATGTTAAACAATCTTTGGTTCATCCAAACTCAAATTTATTAAGTTAGTAATATGCACAATTTAGATGAATCCCTGAGGATTGTGTTGAGTTGGAAAAAGGCAATTGCATAGTGCATGATTACTTTTATATAAAGTTCTTGTAATGATAAACGTAAATAAAAATTAGTGGTTTCTAAAATACAGGAGTAATTGAGGTAGAGTCAAGTGGTTTGGGTTCTCAAGGGACAATATTGAAATTTCTTTTTATTCAAATTTAGATTATTTCTTGACAACTACATTTGAAAGGATAATCACAAGTAAAATAAAATCTTCTGAAATGTTTTTAAAACTCAGTTACTCTGACAAAAGTAGACATTTTTTATGTTGATATAACAGCCAAAGTTATGGAAACCCCCAAATCTTAATTGCTGCTTTAATAGCATTACTAAAACTATTGAAAAAGAAAACCTCCTTAGAAAGTGAAAAAGTAGGAGACTAAATAACTATTGACTTTCATATCTTACCAATTTGACATAATTTTCTGTGATATTAGTATCCTGAGGTTGTTTATTTTCAATAACTTTTACATTAGAATAGTTTCATCTTTATTTTTAAGAACTAAGATAGAAATAGAGGGTTGAAGAGCATCAAGTGAAAATATATCTGCAGTATTTCTTCTCAGAATTATAACCACTATTTCCCTAATAGTTGCCAAAGTTCTTCAAGATATTTTGTTTAAATTAATATATACCAATTCAGTCTAATCTGAATTCTGCCCACTTGACCAATGCATTTCTTCTTATGCAATCATTATTGTGCTTATAAATCTGCCTATATGATTTTACTTAAAAAAATCATCAAACAACAGAGAAATAGGGCAAATATGGAACTTGACTATCAGGTAGTCAGCCTGTGTTGATCTGGGGACCCAAATGGTTTCCAAAGCATTCCACTGAGTTCAAAGAAAAAAATGTGACATCTGAGTATTGCTGGGTATGCCCCAAAATTTTCAAGGGATTTTGCTCTCAATGTGTAACTTTTGCTTTACTAAAAGTAACTATGCTACTTCATAGTGATAAATGCATATATAATAAATTTAGATCAATATTATTTTCTACAAAGTTCATGTGACTCTGCATGTCTGACATTTTTACATCTATGGAATAAATTTATAGAAGTGGTAATTCATGCACTTTTATAATTCTGATAAATGGCCCTTGGTAGATAAAATGTTGTCTTTTTGCACTACAACAAGTAATGCATGAAAATAATTTGATTCCTTCAACTTAAATAATAATCTGATAGGTGAACAAGTTTCTAGTTTAACTCATCTATTCAAAGAGAATAATCAACTTCCTATGTGAAAGGATCTCTTAACATATTGATCATGAGTAAATAAGGGGAACTTCAAACCTGAAAAGAATTACATCTAATATAAAGTAGCATTGTGATTTAAAAATACTGAAAGAAATCATTACTAAACAAGAAATAATAGAAAATGCTTTAGTCAAAATTAACATTTAAGTAGATACTTTGTTTAGCAAAATTTACCAAATTATTCTAGAAGAGTAGGTGGTACATATTTGACGTTATTATGGCAAATTTTAAGTAAACACACATATTTTGCATGTAACCGCAATATTTGCATGTGATTATGCCATAAATTATTAATATCATTTGTTCAGAAACTACTTTAAAAAATCCATTCTAGCTATCAGCATATCTAAACATATATATTTTTATAGTAGTAAAGCACTGGCATATTCAAGAGAAGTTGGAAAATTAATTGAAAATTTAAAAAAGTTAATTAAAATGAAAGATTTCTTTTATTCTAAGAAAATAATCTTTTGGGGCCAGAGCAGTGGCGCAGCGGTAGGACGTTTGCCTTGTAAGCAGCTAGCCTAGAATGGACCGTGGTTCGATCCCCTGTCGTCCCTTATGGTCTCCCAAGCCAGAAAGATTTCTGCGCACAGCAGAGTCAGGAATAACCCCTGAGCGTCACTGGGTGTGGCCCAAAAAACAAAAAAAAGTGAAAAAAAGAAAATAATCTTTTGATTACTTGGAAGATAAAGTCACATTAAAGTCTTATATTAGGCAGGAGAAGTAGACTTTCTAATATGTAACATTAAAATTTCAATTAACTATTTGATTTTATAATTATTTTAATTCTTTCTATTTTTCCAAAAACGTAAAACTCCCCCCTGGCTCAAAATCTCAAAATGTTTTTATACACTAACAATACCCTTTTTAAAGATTTACTATGACTTGAATGTTTGTAACCACTTCCCCATTCCAATTCACAAATTGAAATTCCAACTATTGGTAGTAACAGATGGAGCCTTCATTGGGTGTTAGCATGGACCTCTATGAGCTAGAAGCTACATTTTCCATCTGGACAAGACTGACCATGAAAGGCCTGACACAGAACTTGCTAAACCTGTGTCTTGGTCTTCACAGCATCTAGAACTGTTTGCAAATCCTCAGTCTAGCCCAAATAAGGATCTCTGGGCCTGGTGCATGACAGGATCTAGAGGATGTAGGGGGCCTGTTTGTCAGTTTTCTATGGACCAAGAATGAGGTTTCATCTATTAAATGCCCTTAGCAGAAAAACCCTAACCCTGGAAGGGATTCCTAGCCCTGGATGACTCTTATTTATCTATTTATGTATTGGCTAACACAGAATTTATATCCTAGAAACATGTGTATGCAACTTCCTTCATGCTATTAAAATATGCATTTTGATCACATTAATAATATTGTGTTTATTTATTAATGGTACGTAAATTAATTTGTAAATTAAGTACAAAAATTTCATCAGAAAAAATCAACATTCATGACTATTGTCAATACACAGTAAATGAACTTCCTTTCAAAGTTATAATTTATAATTTAATATAAAGTAATAATACTTTGATAATTCCTGAAAAAATAACATTTAATGTTTCACTTAAAAGGAATCAATGAATTCGTTCTGAAATTTGACTAAATAAGATCTACCACATAGAACGTGGAATATTTTTCCTGTGGCCAGACAAGACAGATGTTCACCAAAAAAGAAAGTGCAAGATGGTGCAATAATACTCATTATTTAAGAAAGATATTTCGACAGTGCAAGAAAAAAGTGCACCATAAAGTGTATTTAAGCAATGACTTCAGGGGATGAAACAGCAAAGAAGTAGGTAGGGTCCAGGCTTCCAGGGACAAAAATTCTTTGCTAGAGCAAACACACCTTGCCCGTATCTTGTAACAGCAGCGGGGCAAAGACACAAACGAAAACTCCCGCAGGAAGAGACGTTGCCCAAAGGCCAAACAGACTACAAAGCCTCTAGGGAGGGGCCAAGTGGCGGATGCTAAACAATCTGGAAGCACCCGAGGACGAGCTGCGGGTGTTTCCCTTTAAGAACTGAGAGCTGGGGGACGCGAAAAAAAAAAAACTGAGAGCGATTCTATTGGCTGGGGCCCAGGCAACGGCCGCGATGGCATTTGCATAAGCACCCAAACACACTGTGTCGTCACGGCGCGCGCGTGCGCAGTTCGCCCCGCCCCTCGCGGCGTCCGCCGCCTGGGTAACAAGCGTGAGTCGGCTCCCGGCTGCTGGGGGCGCTACTGCTTGGCCCCTAGGAGAGGATCTGCGGCTCCGCGGCCTCGGCGAACCATTCCGTCTTTTTTCTGAGCTGCCTGGGCATGCATATCGGTGCTCCTTCAAAGGCTGCCCCTGTCCCTCGATCTGGCCCTGCCAGACCCCGGCCCCAGGCATAATCTGCCAACGCTGTACAGCCCGCTGCCAGCCGCGTAGCCCCGCCGAAGCGCCTAGAGGGGGACTTGCAAACGCGGCCACGTGCCGCGCGTAGACGGGAGGCCCCTAGGGCAGCGCCCCGACCTCCCCCCTTCTTGCAGGGTGTCTGTGGGAACCCGAGTGACTTGCAAACACTCGGACGTGGTCCCGCAGGGGCCTCCCCGCGGGGAAGGAAGAGGACCGGCTCCTCCTCTGCGCCCTCCTGCTGCGCCGCGGGCGCCTCAGTCTAAACAGACCCTCCCAACTTTTCTCTTAATGATTAGTCCTGGAGGGCACCACCTAGGCGGGCAGCCCCGGCGGAACTCGGAGACTTTGATTTTCTTTTCGATTCCCCTCGGAGGAGTCGGAGGAGGACGGCATGTTCGCTCCCACCGAGCTCCCCCTGCGCGGTGCTTCGGTCCTGGACTTAAAGCCCGCTAGCTGCAGGCTCGCTCGCTTCCCTTCGACCCAGCACCCAGCCCTGGGTCTCACGGCAACCGCGGTGAGGGCAACCACAGGTCCGCTGCTCCGCGCCCAGCCCAGCCCCAAGTGCGTTCTCACCAGTGGCGGCCGCTGAGCAGACTCTGCCGGCTTCCCAGTCCCGAAGGTCGGATCCGTTTATGTACACCTCAGTAGCCTTCCGAGCTGAATCGCATAGATGTGTGGACGGGGTAAAAAAAAAAGGGGGGGGGATCTTGCTGGTCCCGCAAAGACGGCAAGGCTGAGATTCCCGAATGCTGCGTGTCAGCAAAAGGATAGGAACAGGCGTGTGCGTGAATGCGCGCGTGCGTGTGTGTATATGTGTGTATATATAGGCATGTGTGTATGAGGGTGTGACGAGGTGCCCACGTGCCGGTCCGCATTCGCTACAGAGGGTGGGGAGTGGGGGAAATGCGGGGTTCAAGGCCAGGCGCAGCACCTCCCCGCCCCATCACTGCCCACCCAGACGCCGAGGCCACTGCGGCTGCGGGCGTCCCCGCACCTCTCCCAGAGGACGCAGGGAGGGAGGAGGGAAGGAAGCCTCAACCCCTGGAAATGGCACCCAACTCTCCTGCAGACCCCAAGGGCCGCCACAAAAAAATCCGGTCACCATTTGTCCACTGTCAGCACTGCTTTCACCTCGCACCTTTGTCTTGGGCCGGGGTAACAATGGGAAAGAGCCTGCTGCGACCCCCAGGACAGTCTGTATGGCCGAGAGGTTCGTTGCCCAGATGGCCCCTGTCTCTGAGCCTTCTCGCCTAACAAGCTATTTTCATCTCTAGCCAAAAACAGCACCCAGAGCATCCGTTTCTATAAAGGATGGCAGGGGAAAGCTTAGTGGTTCCGGCCAGGTTATGAAGGGAGGGATCTTTTCAGCTACCTCCCCTCACCTCCAGCTTCTGTGTCACCTTATACGCCCTTTTACCCGCACCCCACGCCTTCTCTGTAGCATCTGCTCTTTGTCCAGAGGGTGGTCTCCTTCAGGTTTCGAAGGAAGACTTCTGCGTCCTGGACTGGCAAAATAGACTCATAATTCAGCCACTAGGAGAATTCCCCAAATTGTCCATCCATCACTAAGCAGAAAACCCAGCCAGTGGTGGAAAATAAATTGAATCTTTCCCTAACTAAAGCATTATGGGAAATAGGACTCAAGACATCAGATGGTATGTCCTGAAACCTTCAGAATTGGAGAGAAGAGAAAAATAAGCCTGAAACACAGCTTGAAAGTTTTGGGATCCGCTGAAGAACACTTTTTTCCTGAATCATTTAACATATATACATACATATATTTAATAGAACTTCGAACACATCCAAACAAAACCCAGATCTTGACGGCTTGTATTCAATTAAGTTGGAATTAAATAATTATGCCATTACTGACAGATTTTTTCATAGTGAGAAATCTGGAAAGAAATCACAAGACCTAAATTTCAGGTTAGAACATTGCTACTAATCCTTAGCTTTTAACTTGGCCAAGAATCCTTTTTTCTCAGCTCTCTTCCAAACCCAAATTTAAGTTATTTTTTTTAAATTAAATTCAATTTGATTCTCTGGATTCCCCTCCCTTGCCCTCGGTATAAATAGATATCTGACAGATGCCCAATGGGAAAATAAAATTAAAACTGTAATAAATCCCTTACTAAATATCTTGCATAATTTGCTGCTTTTTACCTCACATATTTATGAAAGACAAATATGCGTTTACATAACACAATAAAGATAGGTATCTACTATGAGTTGAAATACACAACAACTGAGAAGAATTTAAGAAAATTGGCCCATCTTTGTACTCAGTAACCAAGGTAAGTACATCAGGATTAGGTTAAGTAAAATCTGTAGGTTTGTAGAATAGTTTACAATAATAATACTGCGAAGGCCTTTGTACTTTAACATTCCCTCTAATCTTGATACCTATTAAATGCCCCAAAATATGAGTCTCAAATTATAATTGAAGAGATTTCCTCAACAATGACATAATGATTCATGTCTTAGTGAGCAGAGAAAGCATTGATCTTCCAAATAATTATCTGGAACTTTAAATCAAACCAATTTAATGCTAATCAGTGAGGTTACTGTTTGTAATTTAAAGATTAGAGAGAAATTATATTCAGAGGAGAAATATAGTAAAGTCACAGAGCTCATTTATGAACTGAGTGGAGATTTAAACCCAGATCTGGTTGGCTTCAGATTTATTAAATGTGATATTGTATATATAAGCATTTAGTAAATATACAAATTTTAATATGATGGAAGAATACAATTTGAACAATAAAGAGGCACATCTCTGAAAAGTTGTAGTGGGGGATGCAGTGCTACTCCCAATAGAAATCTTGGGAACTCCCTAAAATCAATGGAGAAAAGTTATTTATTCAAAAATTTACTCATCCAAGACACCTTCAATGTTCCATGTTCAATGGCAGGTAGCATTTAGGTAAAATAGTTCAGTGCTATAATCACACAGTGGGAAACAATCATGTGATTTGGTGTGGCACAAGACATGCCCAGAGAAAGAGAACAACAAAATTTGGGAGAAAATTTTACCCTTCAAATCAAGGGGGGTTAACCTTTCTAAAATACATACTATATTTTATATATTCTATATTTAATAAGCACTTAATTATTGTGTGGTAAATGTACACCTTTGCAATATACATAATTAGGTATCTTAGTTTTCTTGATTCTTACACACTGATGTAGACACAAATTAATGACACATTTCAAGAAAAAGAAATGGTTCAAATGTACACAACCAAGTTATCTTGGAGAATTTAAGTGAAAAGTGGTCCCAAGCTAATCAGTATCTGAATTTGTGTCACTTTTATTGTGCTTGGGGGTCACACCAGGGCTTTACTTTTAGTTCTGCAGTCAGGGGTCACTCCTAAATTTTTGGTTCCCTAGAACCCTGGTCTAGGGCCTGAAAGGTCAACTCTCTACCCACTGACCTATCTCTCTGCCCCTCTCAATTTCAGAATCTGATACCTACTTCAAGTGATTCCTTTTATACTCCTCATTTGAGAAAGTTATACAAAACTTCTTAATGAAAGATGTGTATATGCGCTTCCTCTTTTGAGGGGAGTGGGGCAGAGATTGAAATTGGTGATGCTGGAAGGATATAACAAGCCTTTGTATTTTGGTGCTTCTTCAATCATAACAAAATTCCTAGGATGTGATATTTATTGTAATCTCAAGTATCTACTTCCAGCACAATTGAATGGAGCTATTCGAGACAAGATACTGGATGGGGGAAAAGGATTTATTACTACCAAGGTGATGGGTTTATGTACCAGAGTACATTTTGTCAGCACGGTTACAAAATACAACTTATCCAGGAGGAGAATACAAAAATATTTTGAGACAGGACATTTTCCCTCACGACTATCATCTGATACATGTGCTAATGTATCTTCTGTAAATCTAAACCAAATTGATTACTGCTTAAGGCTTTGGTATATAGACTATTATAGTCTTTTATAGGCTTTTGGAAAAGGATAAGATGAGCCAAATAATGCCCAAAAGAGCTGGTTGATTTTAATTTTGGCCCAACTTTTAATTTATTTCAAACTGGATTCACCACCAGAATTCAGAAAACAAAAGATTTAATCTATCCCTACCCCAAAAAATCTTTTAAGCCATAATATTAAAGTATTGAAATAAGTTCACAACAGATGATGTAGTTTATTTTTAGTTTGCTGTAATACCTAATACATTTATTTTTGCCATAATAATAAAAATGCATTTTCCATATCATCTGCTATTTGATAGTATATCGCAAAAAATTTTGAAGCCCAAATTATATGATCTACTGTTTATCTTGGATTTTCAAAAGTAGTGGAACAGAAACAAAACTAAAGCAGTTAATTTAGCTAATTTATAAAACATATGAAGTACATTGACAAGTGTCAAAACAATCTAATCAATTTTCTAACAATTGACTAAAATAGTGAAGCAGTCAAAAGATATTGTAATTCTACTGTAAAAAGTAGATAGAATTTTTCTAATATTTCTACATTTTGAAAATGGAACTGTAGGTGAAAATACCATTAAAAACTGTAATTTTGTTGACAGAAATAGTATCATCGAATTTTTTTCAAAAGCAATCTCTGTAGACCCAATTATAGGTTATTCTAGTTTATAAGATTAACTATGGAATTATAGTTACAATATCTTTCACCAGAGAAAGTGTGTCCAACAGAAGTGATTTTATTAAATCTGATTTTAAAATAAGAGATATGATGTCTGGGCCTGAGAGATAGCACGGAGGTAATGCATTTGACTTGCATGCAGAAGGTCAGTGGTTCGAATCCTGGCATCCAATATGGTCCCCTTAGCTTCTCAGGAGCGATTTCTGAGCATAGAGCCAGGAGTAACCTTTGAGAGTTGCCAGGTGTGACCCCCTCCAAAAAAAATAAAAAAAAATAAAAAAATAAGAGATATGATGTCAATGTCTTAAGTTAGCTCAAAAAAGTTTAAAACATGAGTATTTTGCCTTAAGATAATAGATAACAGAACACTCTTGACATTCTCAGTAGCCAAACTATGCCCAAAAGAGATGGTTATTTTTAATTTGGGTCCAATTTTTAATTTATTTCAGACTGGATTCACCACTAGAATTCAGAAAGTAATTAAAAGATTCATTCTACCCCTTTTCTCGAATTTATTTGCCATTTCACTATATGAAGAAGAGAGTTGATTTCTAAATCCTGAAAGTTGGCTAAGCTATCTATTTTTCTAATTTCTTCTTTAAAAGTGGACCAAATTTCTTACTTGGCAAGGGATTTATATTAAGCTGTCACTAACACTAACAAATTCACACACACACATAATTCTGTTTACAAAACTCCTATTATCAAGCCAAATTTTGTTAGATACATTGTCTATTTTAAGTTAATGAAAGCAACAATTTGTCCAATATTTTACACATGTGTAAACTTAGTTGCTGTTTTCTCAATATATTCTATTAATTAACTACCTTATCTCAAGCCCATTTCATCATGTATTAGCATTTGGGGTTTTGTTTTGTTTTGTTTTTCAGAATCTAATCTCACAGATTGTAAAAATCTAGCTACTTTAATAACTTTCTACTATAATAAACATTTCCTGTGACGTACTGTGAACTTCAGTGTCTGCTGGGAAGGGAGAGAGCAGAAGGAAATAGAAAAATATCGGGCTTATGTAGATTGCAGGTTTGATCTACAACAAAGCATGGATTTCCTACCATTACTTGGGTGTCCCATCAAATAGCTCAAATGAATGTGTTTCTAAAATAAATGATTGACTTTAGATTATTAACAAAGTACATAAAAGATGAGCTTTTAAAAATCTGTTATAGAAAAGTGTAGGTATATATTTTTATATATAACTAGCAAAATAATATATATGAAAATTTTCCAACTTTCTAAATATATATATATATATATATAGTAATGCAAGTTAACTAAAGAAATCAAGAATATATGAGCCATATTCATCATAAATATGGGGTAAGGAAAGAAATGAGGTTTATATATTCACTATTGAAGAACCAGGGAACCATGAACTTAGAAAGTTGCCAATAAAAATAAAGAATAGGCTGCAAATATTGTTGCTTTTCTGATTTGGTCATAATCAGAAAAGGATAATCATGCGATTTATTAAGACCATGCATGTCAGTCAAGAGCTGCATGTCATCAGGAGAGATAAAGTCATGAAATTTTCCTATACGTGGATGTACATGGAATCTATTATGCTGAGTGAAATAAGTCAGAGAGAGAGAAAGACAGAATAGTCTCACTCATCTATGGGTTTTAAGAAAATAAGAAAGACAATCTTGCAATAATTTTCAGAGACAAAAGAGAGGAGGGCTGGAAGTTCCAGCTCACTACATGAAGCTCACCACAAAGAGTGATAAGTGCCCTTAGAGAAATAATTACATTGAAAACTATTATAACAACGTGAATGAATGAGAGAAGTAGAAAGCCTGTCTAGAGTACAGGAGTGGGGAGGAAGGAAATTTGGGACATTGGTGATAGGAATGTTGCACTGATGAAGGGAATTTTTTTTACATGACTGAAACCCAACCACAATCATGTATGTAATCAAGGTGTTTAAATAAAGATATTAATTAAAAAAAAAAAAACCATGCATGTATTTCCAGGCCTAGTTCTTTACCCACCTGGGTCTGTTCTTAGTAATGCTGGTGATAAATAGTCTGGAAGCCCCGACTATGAGTTTCTAGTTCATATCATCTAGAAGGGTAGTAGAGCTATTGGGAGACTGGGGGGAAGAGGGAATAACTGCTAATTTGAGTTTACCAGTTGCCAATAAATGTAAAGTTGCTGGGGTTTTTTGTTTTTTGTTTTGGTTTTTTGGGCCACACCCGGTGGTGCTCAGGGGGATACTCCTGGCTGTCTGCTCAGAAATAGTTCCGGGCAGGCACAGGGGACCATATGGGACATCGGGATTTGAACCAACCACCTTTGGACCTGAATCGGCTGCTTGCAAGGCAAACACCACTGCGCTATCTCTCCGGGCCCACTTGCTGTGTTTTTTAAAATAATAAAATAAAATAAAATAAAGAATAGAAATAAATAATTTATTTCTGCAAGAATTGTCTACAATATCTAAAACAAATAGTTAAAATGTTTCCCAATATTTAAAACAATTGAGACATATTGAAAGAATTTGACTACTAATCAATTAATATCTATAATCCACAATGAAAACTTTCCTACACTTAAATTCTCACAAATCAGTCTTTCCATTATTTTATTCATATTATCAGTCCATATACTTTTATTGAAGCATTTAAAAAATTAAATGTATGCATCATTACATTTCCCTCCAAACTTTTTGGCATACAAATCAGTCATTCATAGCTTTTTTTTTAAGTAAAAATTAGAGTGAAATATGCCACGGCATACATAAATTTTTAGGGAAGCTCAGCTCACCAGATGTATCCTCAGGTTTTTCTGGAGGGAAAACTGAAATAACCACCACGGAGTTCCTCAAAAGGCCTGCTGTGGATGCCTTTTTCCCTGCATGGATGGTTGAGGAATTTCCCAAGAGAAGCTTGGCATATCATTTTCGATCAGTATTTGACTTTGTCTCCCTTGCAAAATTACAGACCAAAATTCAGCCTCAGTCAATGTGCAGTCAAAGAAGTTTCAGTACGAAAACTGCTAAAGTTCCCTGCTGGCTAACTATATTTGCAACTCCAAGAAGAGTCCAGCCAGCTACCTGTAAACAAGGGGTCTCAAACTCGAGGCACAAGGCGATTTGCGGCCCTCCATACAACATTTTGTGGCCCTCAGCCAGCCTTCAAATATCGTAATATTCACGATTATTCGCTTACTGAATAATCGCAATAAAAATACATTAGTAAGAAAAAATCCCATTAAACATTCGCATACCCCGAGAAGTCCATTTGGGGTATGCAAATGTTTAATGCGATGTTTTGCGATTTTTTCTTACTAATATGATTTGTTATTGCAAATATTCGGTAAGCAAATAATCGTGAATACTTTGCACCTAGTGCAGATGATTTTCCGCTGCTCCTGCCCGCTGTCCCTTGCATTATCGGAGGCGTAAGGGAGAGAAGGGAGAGATGTTTATTACAGAATTAGATTTTGTCATACCTTCATCATGACTTCATCAAAGCCTGCAGTGAAGAGAAAGATTGATGACGAGCACAGACAATTTCAGGAAAAGGGGAGATAAAGTATTTCTTTGTTGAGCACAGGGGCATTCCCACATATCTTATTTGCTCAGAGAAAGTTGCAGTGCACAAGGAATACAACTTGAAATGCCATTATTCAACTAAACATGCTGAGGAATGTGCAAAATATCAAGGAAATGAGAGAGCCAAGCGGCTTGCAATCTTAAAGCATGTCTAATGAGGCAACGAGATTTCTTCAAGAACACAACCAAGGAGATTGTTGCATCAGTCAAAGCTAGTTACATGGTTAGTGAGATGATTGCTAAGGCAGGGAAACCACTCAGAGAAGGAGAGTTTGTTAAAAAATGCATGTTACAGGCTGCAAGTATTATCTGCTAAGAAAAGAAAGGTCAGGTTAGCAAAATCAGCCTTTCTGCCAAAAGTGTGGCAGAGTGCATTTCTGACATGTCAAGTGACATTTATCATCTACTGCGTGAGAAAGCCAAATGTTTTGATGCATACTCAGTTGCTCTTGAGGAGGGCACAGCTAACAGACACTGCACAGCTCACAATTTATGTCTGTGGTGTTGATTGCAATTTTGAATTGACAGAGGAGCTGCTCACAATAATTCCAATGCAAGGCCAGACCACCGCTAATGAGATATTTGGGCATCTGTGTGATGCCATTGACAATGCAAGTTTGCCATGGAAGAGGTTTGTTGGAATAATAACCGATGGAGCGCCATCAATGACAGGGAGGAAAAATGGACTGGTGGCACTTGTTCAAAAAAAACTTGAAGAGGAGGGTGTAGAGAAGGCCATTGCTCTTCACTGCATTATCCATCAGCAGGCCCTTTGCAGTAAATGCCTGCTGTGTGACAATGTGATGTCTGTTGTTGTGAAATGCATCAACCAAATCATATCCAGGGGCTTAAAGCACAGGAGGTTCTGTGCTTTTTTAGAGGAAATGAAGTCAGAATATGGAGATGTGCTCTATTTCAGCGAGATACATTGCCTGAGCAGGGGAAATGTCCTGTAAAGATTTTTTGAGTCGAGAGAAGAAGTGAAAGCCTTCATGGAGAAGGATGGGAATGCTGTTTCTGAGTTGAGTGATCACAAATGGCTCATGGATTTAGCTTTTCTTGTTGACGTCACACATAAGCTGAATGTACTAAACAAGAGGTTACAAGGCCCGGGGCAGTTTATCAGTGCTGCCTATGACAACGTGAGAGCATTCTCCACAAAACTTGTGTTATGGAAATCCCAGCTCTCTCAGAAAAACCTTTGCCATTTCCCAGCATGCAAGGAACTTGTGGATGCAGGCATACCATTCAGTGTTGCAAATATGTTGATGCTATTTTTAAGCTAGAGAAGGAATTTGATCACAGATTTGCAGACTTCAAAAAGCACAGAGCCACTTTCCAAATTTTTGTGGACCCCTTTTCCTTTGATGTACAAGATGCCCCTCCCGTGCTTCAAATGGAGCTCATTGACCTGCAATGCAACTCTGATCTCAAAGCCAAGTTCAGGGAGATAGTGGAAAGGCAGACATGCATGAGGCAATTTTTGAGAGAATTGTCCCCCAGCTTTCCTGAGCTTTCCCGAATATTCGAGTGCACCATGTGCCTTTTTGGGAGCACATATTTGCGTGAAAAGTTATTCTCCACATTGAACTTCAATAAGTCAAAGTACAGTCTAGATTTAATGATGATCATCTTCAAGCCATACTGAAGGTCTCAACTGCTTCCTCTCTAAAGCTGAATGTGGTTCAGATTTGTAAGAAGAAGCGCTGTCAAGTCTCTGGCAGCAAGGAATAGGCAAAAGATGCCATGTTCAGAAGAACTGTTCATGATCTTCACTCAATGTTCTATTCATGTTCAGAAGAAATAATTAAAACTGTTAATAATGATGTTGGAGGATTTTTTTTTAAATCCCTTATATGGTGCTGCCTCTCCCTGACTTTGTCTCCTGCGGCCCCCAGGTAAATTGAGTTTGAGACCCCTGCCCTACTGCTTTCGCTATCACCCTGGTCCCTAATTGGGACAATTTTGACAGAACTTTTGTAAGATAGATTCTCTTCTGAAACCTAAATTGTCATATTTTACAGATCTTTTTATAGGTTGATTATCAAAGTAATTTGTAAAAATGATCGCACATTAAATTCTCTGTTTTGTTTTGTTTTGTTTTGTTTTGCGTGGTGTCACACCTGGCAGTGCTCAGGGGTTACTCCTGTCTCTATGCTCAGAAATCGCTCCTAGCAGGCTCAGGGGACCATATGGGATGCCGGGATTTGAACCATCATTCTTCTGCATGCAAGGCAAATGCCTTACCTCTATGCTCTCTCTCTGGCCCAGCACATTGAATTCTCATTGACAAATTATGTGTTACCTTGTCTTAAATTCTTAAATTAAGAATTTATATTTGGGGCCGGAGAGATAGCATGGAGGTAAGGCATTTGCCTTTCATGCAGGAAGTCATCAGTTCGAATTCCGGCGTGCCATATGGTCCCCCGTGCCTGCCAGGAGCAATTTCTGAGCCTGGAGCCAGGAATAACCCCTGAGCACTGCCAGGTGTGACCCAAAAACCACACACACACACACACACACACACACACACACACACACAAGAGTTTATATCTAAGTTTCTTGTATGTATTTTATAACAAATTTATTTTATAAAGTATTTAATTAGAATTGTAAGTGTAAAGAGAGTATAACAATTTATAGTTAAATATTTCAGGTATTTTGCTTTGTAGACAAAACAAATTTTTATGTAAGAAGTTACTATGTTTCATCTTTTTTTATTTAGATTACCACTGCTAGATAGTATAGTATAGTAGTTTAATGTGTAAACATATTATCTATGCTTTTTTTTTTTTCTTTTTAGGCCACACCTGGTGACGCTCAGGGGTTACTCCTGGCTATGTGCTCAGAAATCGCTCCTGGCTTGAGGGACCATATGGAAGGCCAGCGGATCAAACTGTGGTCTTTCCTAGGTTAGCACATGCAAGGCAAACGCTCTACTGCTTGCGCCACCACTCCAGTCCCTAACTATACATATTTTTATATTTGTAAACATTGTTAAGTATATTTGTAAAATGTGCATATTTAAAATGATTCCATGATATCAAATTTTTGTGTGATAATAGAACTTTTAAATTTATATCCTTTGCAATTTTCAAATACATATTGTTCTATACTTAACTATCTTGTATAATTATCATTATAATACATACCCAGTATTTACTCATTATTAATTATAAATATTTTCACTTGTCTGGTTAAATTGCCCTAAGTTTTATTGAAAAAAATTTGCAGTATTTCAACATTAAAGTTTCTGGTTATAATAAATTCTGTCATAAAAGAAAACAAAGTTTAGCTTCAACTGAAAAAATACTTTCAATTTTAAGTCAAATATGACTATGCTCAGGAACTACTCCAAGTACATTGCTCAGTGTTTTTTCTGCAGAGTCAGAGGACCATATCGTAATAAAAGATCAAACTCAGACCTCTTATATGCAAAACACATGCTCCTGGCTGTTAAACTTTCACCAGACCTATATCTTTCTTTCCAAAAATCATTTAAATCTAAAATTTTATAATGCTGCATAAAATGAGGAGTAGATCTAGCTGATTCCAAGCAGTAGATAACTATGTATAATGCTTTAATAGAAAATATAGCAGTCAACTTTCCTAACAGTGAAATAAAAGAGTGTAATGCCAGATCGCACACCCTATGAGAAAATGATAACATATTAGTTTGCAAATACACTAGAGTACAGTCATTCACTCCTACAAGTTCAAAATCAGCAGACTGGGGATGTGGGTACACTCACTGGTATTCCATGGCAGCTGTATGATGAATCCCTTGACTGATATTTTCTAGGTCAGAGTATTCAGCAGCTTTTATGAGATCAAGTGACTGGGCATTGCAAAAGAGGGTGTTAGATTAGATTGTTACCTCGGGCCACAGACCCTACTGTTGAGAAAAAAATAGCAACAACACCCCAGAGATTATCTATTGCAGAGACTGGCCAGAGAGAGAAAGGACACACAGGTAGGGGTTTATCTGAAGCAGGACTAACCTTGGCATGTTATATTGGTCCCCCACATCTAGCTAGGAGAGATTCCTGAACACAGTGCCAGGAGCAAAGCCCAAGCACAACTGGTGTTTCTCCAACTACCACAGTCCCCCAACACACGCTCATGAGACACACACACACACACACACACTCACACGTACATACACAGTCATACAGGCACACACTCACACACACATACACAGACAGACACATACAGCGACACACACTCACACACACAGACACAGACACAAACATAGATTAGCTCTGGCGAGACAGAGGGACATTTTAGGCTTTGCGCAATCACTATGCATTGAGAGGTCTGTGGAGAGAGATTCACAGAGTGCGGTTTGCTAACACTCCAGTGCTCCTCCTCCTTGGGAGGCTTCAAGGAGGCCTATCAGTATTTGAAGATGCAGGCAATGTTTGTATTTTTGTGTCTCTTTGCTGCCAGGCCAGCTCTGTTAGGAATTTGCTAGGGATGGACAGAGCATCCCTGAGGAATTTGCCCCTAGGGTCCTTTAATATAGTTCTAGGGAACTAAAATGGCTTTCACCAGAGCTTCTATCAGCTCATGTGGGGGAGGTCCCCATGATGTTACTGACCAGGGATTCTGACTCCACTGTAGGCATTTTGGTTGCTTGTCCCTTGATTCCATTCAAAGTCAGCATTGTAATTTTTAGAAACCTTCTGATCTCAATTTGTTCTCTGAAGTGGGGGTTCCTTTTTGGTCAATGTTCTCTTTCAACATTTCTGGGTGCTGTAGTTAGTACAGAAGACTTATGCATCAGTGATATTCAACACCTTTATATGTATTTCTTCTCATTTTACGTTTTTCTTGGAAAAGCCTACCTGTTTTTAATTGATTTTGTGGATTGTATTATTTGTTGTTATTTTTGTATACTTATCCAATAATAATAGACCACAAATATATTTTTTATGATAAGGTAGTTGTATTAGAGAACTACTATGTTCACTAAAAGGTATGTCTTCAAAAACACATTCTTTCAATGGCTCCTTAGTCCTAGTCTGATTGCTCTTCAAATTATCTGTCATGGTTAAGGTAATGTGTTTCCTAATTATTTAAATTTTTTAATAAATGATGTCTTTCAGTAAATTAAATTCAATGAGTCACAAAATACATGATTAGAATTATTCTTTTTCTCTTACATTGTTCAGCATTTTTCTTCTTCAATGATGGTAGCAATCTATAAGTGCTTCATATCTTGTCATTTTGCAAATGGTTACA
Organism: Suncus etruscus; assembly: GCF_024139225.1. Classification (NCBI taxonomy): domain Eukaryota; kingdom Metazoa; phylum Chordata; class Mammalia; order Eulipotyphla; family Soricidae; genus Suncus; species Suncus etruscus. Next base: position 64,969,861 of record NC_064858.1, on the reverse strand, counting down.
ACACAGAAGTAATGGTTAAATGGAAATGCTTCACCCTCAGATACTCGAATCCTTTCATTTCTTTAATTGGGTGTTTGAGATTTGAAACTCACAAATGATGCTCAGGATATCTGAGGAATTCCATTGACTTCCCACTTTTTTTTTGTTTGTTTGTTTTTTTGGGTCACACCCATTAGCGCTCAGGGGTTACTCCTGGCTCTATGCTCAGAAATCACTCCTGGCAGGCTCTGGGGACCATATTGGATGCCAGGATTTGAATCACTACACTTCTGCATGCAAGGCAAACGCCTTTCCTCCACGCTATTTCTCCGGCCCTGACTTCCACATTTATGATATTAAATTATGCATCCTTACCATGACAAATACCTAATTTCCCTGCCATATTTAAATTCATTTCCACATTGTATTTTTTAAGTATTAGGAATACAGCACAACTCAGTTAAAAGAAAGAGATATTTAGCAAACAAAGAAACAATCATTAAAGCCTAACAGACCACCACTAAAAGTTACACAGAGACAATTGCTAAAACTTAACAGACCACCACTAAAAGTTACATTTTTATCCTACTGAAAAATATTAAACTTAAGGTCACATTTCTTTACCTTAAAGGCTGGAGGTGGGGGTGGCCGCCTTACTCCACCTTACTAAAAGTTTTGCAAGCAAAGATAACAAAAAGCATGAGCAAATTGGGCATATACTGCCCTCCTTCAGTAGAGACAGATTCTTATCTCCTTCAGCCAATGCTAGCCTGTGTCTCTGAAGGTCATGAAACAGGATGCCTTGTAAGCTTAGGGAAACTTCAAACTTAAACTATATGTATTTATGAAAAGCAAAAAACTCTTGTCCCTTTCACTATTTCGTTTTGGAAGTTATATTTTTCTTGTAAGGCCCATTTTACTCTGTAGCAATATGGCTGAGAGTAAAGAATTTGAAACCAAGTTCCTTGGGGAAAAAGTGAAATCAGATTTTTATGAAATTAAGCATATGCATAAAGTAAATGTAAGCAAACACTTTGTGAGGCAGAGAAATTCTACGCATGAAAACTTTCCCATGAAAAATTGAAATATATGTTAATGAAAGTGGTGTAACAGGAGTGCTTGCTTAGACCAAATGTACTCATGGTAAAACAAACTGGAAATATTCCAGATATGCACAATTATTATGGATATTTTAGTATACTTATATTCTCAAAAATACACTTAGCAATAAAATATCAATGGTCTATTCCAACAATTAAAAATCTAGACATTAACCATGCTATAATTTCATTTATATAAAAATTTAGAGAAATAAAAACTTCTTTTGTAAAAAATTAGTACAATGTTTGTCTTGAATAGATGATACAAACATCACATGGGAAAAGGCAGGCAAATTCCAGAGCTATGATAGTATGACTTAAAAGGTAGGTGTGCTGCATAGTTGTTACCAAATTCACCAATGAATAAAATTATTTTATTTATTTCTGCTGCAGGCATCTTGCATCTCAGTATCTTTAGTGGGGACGGATTCTTTCACGAAAGGAAAGCGGGTACATGAATGAATATGAAATAAGAAATAATGACACCACACAAAATACATTGTATGGGGACCTGCCTATGCAATAGACATGAGACAACTTTACTTCTCAGGCTGCTGACATTTAAGCACAACTCTGGTATGTAAAGTATTTCCTTGAAAACAAAGGGGATGACCTTTAGGAGAA